>NC_142201.1:113789310-114099706 GCF_049639895.1 Pseudopodoces humilis
AGCTGCTGGTCAAGCTTTTAAAACTTTCATTGATCCTCTGAGAGACAGCTTAGCAACAGATCCTTCTTCCCTTAAGGAAGAACGAGGACCTGAAGAGGAAAAGAAGCAGTGACTTTTATAGGGGATGTATAGAGCTGACAGAATTCCTTTTAGAGGTCTGGTCATGCATTACAATAAAGGTGTTTTGTTAACAAAATAGTGCAATATCTGTTGTTGGTCGTGTCCTCCAGGATCCTTTTGTTTCTGTACAGGAACAAGCAACTGCAGTTATGTCTGTAAGTCACTGGTGGTTGGCTGGATCAGGTGGTTTCTGAATGCATTAGTGTGAAAAACAGAGTTCACTCTTTAGAATTTTTAAAAGTTTGGTAATGGACAGTGTCCAGCACGGGGGTGTTTCTGGCCATCAGCCAAAGAACACACAGGTAGATCAAGACAGTTTTATCTATATACTGTTACATTACTGAGGTCTATACATATTTATGTGTTTCATACATTATTCAAACATTCTTGGGAGTTTTGGATGTTGCAGAAGCTCTTTTGTTTGGCCTTACATGCTGACTTATCTGCATGACATCCTGTAGATCAGGTCAATATATTTTATTCCTTCATCCTGTTGGTTCGCACTTCCCTGAAAACGAGGAGTTAACAAGTTCTTCTCCAACTCTGGTTTGTGTCACTGTTATCACTTGGAGAGGTCGGTCAGCAGATGCGGGAAAAACAACATAATTGCTTCACACCTCTCCCCTAGTTACATAGAAGCATTTTAACATTTGGTGTTTTGCTAAGGCTGGCAATACAATACATTTATCACACCACTGTTTCTATAAGCTGTACGGTGCATACATGACTATAATACATTCATCAGACACCTGTTTCTGGGAGCTATAGGGTGCAAAGCTAATAGATTGTGTTACACTAATGAGCAGCTAAAAGGAGTCACAAATTGTACCGTATCCAAATCCTTCTGGTCAATAACAACATGTGAAGGCTAATACAGAAATGCGAAAGGCAGTATCGTGTTGTTATTTTTAACTATTAATAAAATGCATTCCAAAAGACAGTGAGTGGATATAGAGTACTGCCTGTGCATGGAACCTGGTTGGGGAAGGGTTGTTGGACACCTAAGGCGTGTTGGAATGGTTGAGGGCGTGTTAGACTGCTCTGGAAATTGGAGAAGGGGAGGTTGAAGGAGGTGTCCTGACAATGACCTGGGTGCTTGGTATCCACTAATCACTAACCACTGTCTGTTTCAGTAGCTCATGCTCCTCTCTGTGCAGCTGCTGTGCTCTGGGGTTTGTTTAGTGAGTATATAAAATGGGCTCGTGGCTCTTTATTTGTAAATAAAGACACCTTTTTATGGCACAGACACTTGAGCAAGAGGGCAAAGCCAAGGAAGCCAGTTCAAGTCCTAAAAGATGCTTTTACTGTGTTATCTCACACTTAAAACAGATAGACTTAAGATCATACATCAAGCTTGGTAAATTTTAAAATAGCAGTTCTCCCCTTTACTTCAAACCCCACTGGTTCTCAGGTTTCCACGTAAACTAAACCATCAAAGGGTATTAATTATGGAATGAGAGAAATTAATAATTTGCTGCTCAAAAGACTGAGGAGTGAAGGCCATCAGTGCCTTGTGCCATTCCCTGCCCCTCTGCAGGGGCTCCCGGGCTGGAGCAGGGGCACAGTGGGAGCTGGGAGGTCTCTGTTCAGTCCTCCCCATGTGGAGCTCCTGTACTTCACACTCAGTTTGCATTTGGGGACAGTCACTCTGTGCTTCCCTTTTGCTGTCCTGCCATGATTTAATAGCCATTATTAGTCTGAAATTGAGCAGGTGAGTTTTCTGCTTTTTACATCCCTGGCTTTATAGATACTTTACTGTGTGCTTCCATCCTGCTGGGAGAAGCACCCAGAAATATTCTTAAATCCTTATTTTGTATTGTGGCTGGAGTTTTGTTTTATACTCTTGAATACTTCTACTTATTTTGTATCAACATCCTGTAAACATGCAGTTAGGGGCCGTAAAAGCAGAAAGTCATTTCTAGCAGGTCACAGCATTCCAGGCACAGGCTCCTGTTGTGAGGCAGGACTCTGGAAACCTCTCAAGCCATAAAATTTTCTTTGCCTTTGTTACATACATCACTTTTTTATTTTTTTTGTAAATTGAGTGTGAGTTTTTCTGTCCAAGTTGTTCCTTGAGCTGATTATGTCATCCTTTGAGAAACTGGATTTATTATTGTGAAACAGCCCTCTAAAAATAGTGGTTGGGTGACTTTTTTGTATACTGGGAAACGTATGGAAGAAGATCCAGGTGTATTTGAATTAATGTAACAGGAAGTACCTGGGTGTCTTCTGAGCAGCTCCCCTTTCCAACAGGGAGAAGCCACAAGGAACTAGGAAGGGAGTTTAGCTGTACCCATCTCTAAAACACAGTGTTGACACATGTAACTGATACTGAGAATTACATAAAAATTGGCTATAAATAGTTATTTGGTGTTCTAAGATCTTAGGTAATTTTAGAAAAGGAGCAAAATTCTGAGGTAAAATTCCAAGAGATGATTTGGGGGGATGAGAGGAGCAGGATGGATGGATAGGTAGGTAGATAGATAGATAGATAGATAGACAGACAGACAGACAGACAGACATGCACCACACTCATGTATATGTGCCTTTGTTCTCTCTGGCATTTTATTTGTCCTTGGGTTTGGTTTTTTTCCTGTGTTTCCCCCAGTTGCAATGCTCTGCTTGGGATACTTTTAAGACACTTCTTTTTATTTTTTTACTGCACTCATTTCTTGTCACCTTGGGCCCTGCTCTGAGCTCTCCCAATTTTCTTGGGGTCTCTCTTTGTGTTCCTGAAATACAAATGCCAAAGTGGTGCTTCCACACCAGCTCCTTTGTTCTTTTTCTGTGGATCCTTTCCCAGAGAACCAGTTGCTTCTTCGTGGGTAAAGGAGGGGATATGGAGTGCCTGTTGTAATGCTGGCTCTTTTTCTTCCTCCTCCATTTCGGTTTTTGAGCCTTCTGGTGGTTTGTTTGTGGGTGTTGGGGTTTGGATTTTCTTTTCCCTCCTTTCATTATCTCTTAAAACAGATTTTCCTGAGTTTTAATAATAGCACTGGCTTTGTTCATCAAGAGTCTCTGCACTTACTCTAAAGCACTTAAGTCTAAATTGAAAATAAGATTTTTTTTTTTTAAGAAAACACATCAGCTCACAGACCCTTCTCTCCTTCTGTCTTTTATCTGGCAGTTTTTATTTGTCCATACTGTGGTTTCTCAGCAAGCAGCGATGTTTGCTGAAGTATCTCTTACAGCTGAAATGGCTTTAAAACCCCAATGTTCTGGCACAAGAACTTGCATTTTGTGGGGATGAATAATGAAAAGTCATGGTCTTGTGTTGGTGCTGGAAAAGGCATGTGGTGTGGCTACCACTGTCTGGAAGGACAGTTTTCCTATCTCCTGGAATAGAAATCAAATTAAGAAAGTAAATACCTTGTTTCCTAGTCTTGGTGTTTTCTAGGTCTAAGGCTTCCTTTAGTATAGCTGAACACGCTGTTAGAACTTTCCTTGTCTTTGAGTGTGTGGCCAATTTTTTCATCTCCTTCACTGATTTTTTTTTTTAACCCTTAACTGAGGCAGTGAATAAATATGTTTAAATTGATCATTTCACCAGTATCTTGGAGCTTTAAATTAATTAATAAAATAAGAGACAAAGTTTGAAATGACATCCTACTTTCCATTACATGGACAAATGAAGACACTTTGATTTTCTTACTTTGCTTTGTGGTGAATGATGACATTTTTTACTCATATTCAAGGGCTCGATTTTTTCTTTGTGATAAAGAGAAAAATGAAATTATTTTGCACAAACCAATTTATTCTGTGGTTTGTGAGGAAGATTTAAAGGTAAAAACAATTATGTGTCTATGCTCAGCTTTCTGTGCCCATCTCTATGTGCAGTTCTGGTTTCCCTCAGTTTCTGAAACATGGAGCTAATGCTTATTTCTAGTTATGGCCAATGTCACCTATAAAGATGACACATAACTTCTGTATACTCCATATAAACCTCTATAAACTTCATATAATATCTATAACTTCTACAAACGTTCTCCTTGAGGGGTGAACCTTTCCCCTGGGAGCCATTTGGAGGGTGAGGCAGCCAGATCTGCAGAAGAGTTGGAGCAGTTCTTTCTAGCAATAACCTGGTAAATTCCGGTTTCTGTTGGGTTTGTAAAACAGCCAATCCTCCCAGGACCAGCCAGCAGCATGGCCATACTCAATGTGGGATGGCAGTAATCATGTCACCCACCTGAAATGTTGTTTTTGCTTAATTGCTCAACTTCAGAATACATTTTTAATGTTTGTTTTCTCTGTTTAGCTCTTCTCGCTGATGGAGATGAAACCTCCTATTTCCCGAGCCAAGATGATTCTCATCACAAAAGCTGCCATTAAAGCTATTAAGGTAGAGTACAACAAAACAAAGGTGAAACCGTAACAGCAGCAGTGTTTTATTATTTCACTTGTAAGTAAATACTCAGGATTTGCCAATCTCAGCTTTGGGGATGGTTTATTCTAGCTGCTGTTAAGGCTGTTGTCTGGAAACAAGTGGGTGGTGAATATCATCCCTTGGTTTTGGACTAGAAGCAAAATGCCAGCTTGGTTTTTTTGAGTCGTTGCTTTTTAATGCTACACCCACTAGAGTGTTGTGATTTTTGTGTAATAAAACTAAATATTGCAGGATGCAACCGCACCTTAACATGTGAAACCAGTGTGGATTACAGAGACAGTAAATCCAGAAAGCTTTCACTTTAATACTTGACAAGCAATGTGCCTTGTGTGCACACTGACACACTTCTGACTTGGGTCTGGGTTTTCCCCATGGAATATTTTCCTCAGTTGGGGAACATCCTGCTTTTTAGAATGTGACTGCAATGTTCTGTAGCCTTTCTGAAATGCTAATAAGCACAAAGAGTTAAAATGCTTCTAAAATGATGTGCCACTGCCAAGGAGATGATAAATTAATGGATGTATTTATTTTCCAGCTTTACAAGCATGTTGTCCAGATTGTGGAGAAGTTTATCAAAAAGGTAAAAAGTAAAAAAAAATTAATTTATTGATAAAGTTATCTGCATGATTTGCTAGAGATCGGTAACAATGCTAGTAAATAACCAGAAAGGCTTCCGTTACTTAGGGATTGAGGGAGGAAATCCTGGTTTGTTAGGATTTCACATTTTGGTATTACTTTGCCTATATAAGCTCCACATTGTAGTTTTCCATAATACATTGAGGAGGGGAGGGAAGAAGTAAATTGTGAGATTTCCCATCTTCCCTACACAGCAGCTGGGGAGGAACCTGGAGGTGCTGAACTGCAAATTAATTGTCACTAAGACAGTACATATTTCCAGAGAATGCAGTGTTCCTGCTTGCCTGGGCATGAAGAGCAAGAGGCTGGGATGCAGGGCTGTGTTTGAGCCCCAGAGCAGGTTTGCTGTGAGGCTCTGAGGGGGATGTCACCTTGTGGAGTCCCTGCCTGACGCAGAATCTCTGTGCTGTTTGCAGTGCAAGCCGGAGTACAAAGTCCCGGGCTTGTACGTCATCGACTCCATCGTTCGGCAGTCTCGGCACCAGTTCGGAACAGACAAAGATGTTTTTGGGCCAAGGTTCTCTAAGAACATTACTGCCACATTCCAGTATTTGTATCTGTGTCCATCTGAAGACAAGGTAGGACCAGCACTTGGAGTGTTGCTGTGCATTGGTGGGGTGCTGCCTTGGTGCTTGCACTCCTGTAGCAGTGATTTGGGGATTCTCTCTGACCCTGGTAGTGACTGTTGCTGAGAAGGATTATCAAAGGTGGCAATTAAATGCAAAGTCAAGTTAAAAGATGTATTTTGCCTGACCTCATTGGTTTTGTTTTGCCTATGCAGACGCTTCAGCAGTGTGTGTTAAATGTGCCAAAAGTTCTTCTTGAGGCTCCTTCAGCACTTCCTTTGGAGGGCAGAGTCTGCCACAACGAGAAAGCGTTGCAGGAGAAGCTCTGGTTTTGTGGGTAGCAACTGTTCTGCTCAGAAATGTTTTCTAAGAAAATCATCATGTTGATTTCTTCAGTCTTTTCCAATCCCATACTTGAGTTTTGTTGGTGCTCTCTACTGTCAGGGCTGGTCTAGAGCCTCATTTTTCTTAGTTCTGCTGTACTTTTTAGTAGAACAGAGGCTCAGTGAATTCCTGATGGTCCAGAGAAAATGGTTTTTGCGACCTCTGTCAGTACAGTTTTGAGACTCCCAAGATCAGTGTATTTTAGAAGTTGCCAGCTGGTTTCCAGAAAGTCACCTACTCCCTTTCTCTTTGTAAGAGTGAAATACTCCTTTTCTACCTGACTTCCTCCCTAACTCTCTAAATAAGCTTTTGAAAGGCTTGGACGCTCTGTAGTTTTCTAATGTGCAACATCCAGACCTTCAGGCGTTGAATCTGATATTTGGGAGCTCCTGGGTTGATAGCCTGTGAAACAGACCAGTCCCTTCTCCTTTCTGTTTCTGCATTACCATTTTGTTCATCTGAATGAATGAGACTGTCCATCTCCTTCATGGAACTACTTGATATTGGGAATGTTATTATTTAAAACACACTTCTTTTAATAGATTTCTTGTTCCTAAACAAAAAAAAACCCCAACCCTGATCTGCAGATACACAACAACTGGGGATGATATCTGAAGAGGATAATGCTACCTTTATTTTTTTAAACAGCCTTTCTGTAAAATTAATATGCGACTGAAAATTAGAGTATTACATTTGCCCATTTTTTGGCCTTTGTATAATTTTCAAGTTTTCTGGAGAGATAGAATACCCAAAGTAAAAAAAGTGCTGCTGTTTTAAAGTTAACTGTTTTTCAGACCAAAATGTTATTTAAAAATAGACATTTCAGGTTTCTCTGTAACTGATGTTATTTTAGCAAACATTTTGTAAAATTCTTTAATTGCCTAGTTAGAGGTGGGTTTACATGGGTGTATATAACTGAGTCAGAGTGAAAGAGCAGAATCAATCCATTTGAACTAAAAGCTTTGAACTTACAGCTTATATGTGTGCAAGTGAATGACTAAGTCTGCAGAAAGGACAGCAAAGCAATGTGTGTTCTGCCTTCCACCTGCTTGCATCTTCCAGCTGAAGCAGCACAACTACTGAGACATTTTGTTTGAATGCTGGGCTGAAGAAGGAAGGGCCAATTTCTAGCCTGTTCCTGGAAACTGCATTGTTCTTCATGTAAAAAAAAAAAAAAAAAGAAAAGAAAAGAAATGAGCTTAAAATAACAGCTGACAATCAGAGATTCTAAATTAATCCTTCTGCAGTGATCAGTGAGGATGTTTCCTGCTTGCTTTCCTCATCTTTTGGGTAATGATGGAGATGCAGTTTCTGGCCTCAACATAGAATTGGTTGGGTTGAGAATAATACCACGCAAGGAGCCCTCAGTCTGACTGATTCTGAATCGAAGTGTTGTGGTAACATTTTCTGGTCTAACTGCCCCTCTCTTCATGAAGGCTTTCCAGTTCATCTTCCTTTTCTCTTTTTGGTCATGTGGGTTCCTTGTTTCATCCCTTTGTGACGACCTGTGTAAACGTGGGGCTGAAATGGATTGTACATCACACCTGGATTTGTGATTGGCCAGAAGAGTTTGAGGGAAATGTCAGATGGCTTTGATAGTAAAATAAGTTGACAGTTATTACCTTTGCCAGTTCATAGGTGTTGCTGCCCTCTTGTCATGACACAGGGTTTGCTAAGTTGATGATGGTGATTGTCACGTGCTGTTCAAACCTTCTCTGCATACAGAAGATAAAATGGTGACTTAAGAAAGCTGGATTCAGCATTGGTGCTTCCTTTTGTTTCAACAGAGTAAAATAGTTCGTGTCCTGAACCTCTGGCAGAAAAATGGAGTATTTAAAATTGAAATAATTCAGCCTCTCTTGGATATGGCAGCAGGAACCAGTGCCACTGCACCCATAGCAGAGAATGCTACTAACAATGAAGGTAGGAATGACATTTTAACTTCTGCTCTCAAAGGGTGAATGGCAACAGCTTGTTTGCTTTCAGCACAAAGTGCCTGCTCTTAGTTCCAGCAATGACACGGCAATAAAGTCAGCTTTGTCACAATGAGCAGCCAAACTCATTTTAAATAAGTGCTGATATTGTACTTCAGAAAATACTGTACTTCAGAAGTCATGTCAGTATTGACATGGGAGATATATTAAATGTTTATCATGTATGTATGCATGTGTACATATACATGTGCACACTTAGAGAGGTGACTTCAGTGTGCCCTCTTAAACAGACACTATTTTTTCTTTTGCTTTGAAATATTTTTATGTGATTTCTCAATTTCATGATTCTGATGTAATTTTTTAATTCCAGTATCCAGGTGAGTAACTGATATCTTAGATGTTAAAAGAGCTCCATCTTCCTTTGAGTCAGTTTAGTAGCTGAAAGCAGCAGCTGTCAGTGTCTCAGTGTGCAGCCCTGATAGTCTTGGACTGGTATTTCACATCCAGGTTCTCAAAGAGAACATTTGTGCTGGGGATTTTGCACGGACTGCTGGCTGAGAAGCACTGACCTGCAGAGCACAGCAGTGCCAGCCTGCCCAGAGTGCCTGCACTGACCTATTTAGTGCCACAGCAAAGCTGAGAGTGAGGTTACAGGGAATACGCATTCCACAATTCCTTCCTTATCCGAAGAGCTGCTTTTTGGCTCTGCACTCCGTGTTTCACACTGAGCTTTGGTAATCTCCTTATTCACTGTGCTCATGGAGTAGGACTGGGAAAATGGAAGGGAGGGAGTGAGTTGTGGTGAGAGACAGCAAAGCAGTGAAATCATCTCCAGCTGTGTTCAGGGAAGCGTATCCCATTAAAGGTTTTATAAACCTGGCAGGGCCAGGGAATGAGTGCCTTGGCATCTGAGCTGGGGGGGGCAGAGTGGTGGCTGTACAACTGAATTTTGGGACGGGTGAGGGGCACTGCCTGTCCAGCTCTATCTCTCCTCAGTAGTGGTGAACAGGTTGGCTGCCTTCTGCACAGATTTTCAGTGAGGTTATTCAGATGCATCACAGGGGGTAATTTGGCCCTGCAGTAAATATGCTAATGAATAATAATAAGTGTATTAATGCATTATGTGAAGTAGAGTCTGTTTTGCTGATAAAGGTAGAGAGAAATGCAAATTTTCTCCCTTGAGCAAGCAAATATCCTTCTGAATATATACAGGAAATAATTTGGGAGTTACTTTATATTTAAAAACAACACGTACCTTTTTGCTTTGTTTTTATGTTGCATTTCACTTCTGGGAAAGTATTATTCAACACATTGGCCTGTGCTTGCTGCCTGTCAACACTGGAGTTACTTGAAGTGCAAACAGAGGAATGGCTTTAAAAGAGTTGCTATTGCAAGGCAAACATGTTTGTTTAGTGTTTCGAATGAAATATTTCTGTCTGTGGAGTTTTTTTTTAACTCACTCCTTGTACAGCTTTATTATGTCCATTAAAAAAGATCCACTGAGGAATAGTTACTCACAGTATGTAGGAATTGATGGGATTATTGCTAATTTATTTGGTACTGGCAAGATGCTTACTAAAAAAGATGTAATGTAAGACAGAATGGGAACGCTAGTAGCATGTCTTAAATTGTGATCTCAGTTTCAGCAAAGCTTAGTGGAAATGGGAGTCTTTTCCTGGAAAAAGGAGTAAATATAATGTTCCTGGTGGGAGGATTTATCCATCATCTGCAGGTGTGGCTTGTGCGTGTGCAAAAGGGCCATATGAACAAACTTTGTCAAAGAAAACTGCCTGTGAAGTCATCCTTAAAAACCTTTAATTATTGCCAGACTTCTCTGCAAAAGTTCAGTTACTGAGAGAATCTCAGCTGTTCTTCCAGTGAGCCATGAGATGGCTGATTTGGATAATTTACCCAAAAGGATGAGCCCAGGTCTGTGGAAGCAGAACCACCACATTCAGGGTATTGAAGCTCATTGCCTAATGCTGTTTGAGTGAGAGCTTTTCTAAACCTGCACAGCTACTAACATGGAGCTGGGAGCTAAAATTTCCATGTGGGACCAGCTTTTCTGTCTTAGTGCATCCCAAGTGCAGGTGTGAGCAGTGACCGGAGCAGCTCATGGCACAATGAACAGAATATGCAGCTGGATGGTGTAAATAGGCCCTTTTGGGTTAAACTGGGGGTTGTAGGCAGACACTTGCGGGGAGCAAGAGGAATGTGGAGTCACACAGCCCTGTCTGTGTTCCTGGAAACCCTCAGGTTCGCCACCCCCTCCGGCCAAGGTTCCCTCGGAGGCTCCGCAAGTGACCGTGAACTCAGTGCCCAGCGTGCCACAGCTGCCCAGTTCTGATGCCTTTGCAGCTGTAGCCCAGTTGTTCCAGACAACACAAGGACAACAGGTAACCTGCTCACTGATGCCCTTCAGTTTCTGTGTGAAACGAGAGGGAGAGTGGTGGAGTTGATAGCCTGGATTTGAAGCTTCCCAAAGGTCTTCAGGGGAAAACTTGCAGGAATTAGAGTATTTAAATTCTTCCATCCAATAGTTGTGATATTTGATGATACTCAGTTTTATGTTCCTAAATAATTACTTATGAATTGATGCAGTAACGGGGTTTCCAGAACAGGTGGAATATCTCAAAGAAAATGAGGACTTTAATTATTCAGTCTGCTTAAATGTTTGCTGTATTGAAGGGCCTGAGCACTGCAGTGTTGGGATCTACTGAATTTTGCCACCAGAGTATTTAGAAAGGGACTCCTGGTCGTGCTGTAAATGCTCCACAGTTCAGTCAGGTTGTTAGTGTATTCATCCCCTGCCAGAGTCTGTACTGACATGTAATTTATATCCTACAACTCTTCCAATACTTGGTGTTTATATGAGAACATACACTTAATACTGTCTTACATTTCTGTAGCTCCAGCAAATCCTGCAGACCTTCCAACAGCCTCAGAAGCCCCAGTCACCAGTCATAGACAACACTGTGATGGCTCAGGTTCAAGCTATTACTGCTCAGTTGAAAACCACAGCAGCACAGCCCCCAGAGCAGAAAGCTGCTTTCACTGCACCTGAGCAAAAAACATCGTTTGACAAAGTAAGTCTTGGTTCTCATCTTCTGAAGCTGAAGAAAACTGGTTTTGGTCAGTTTTTATTTTGTATTGGAATATACATTTCTGTTTTTCCTCAGTTATATCCTTGTCTTTAGTTTCAGAGCTTACATAGGTTGTAAAAATGAGATAATAAAAGATATTTCAGCTGGCAGTTGGGTAAGATACAGAAAAAATAGTTGTCCTGATGTGATTTCTTTCAGAAGCTGCTAGATCGGTTTGACTATGATGATGAACCAGAAGCAGTGGAAGATTCAAAGAAAGAAGATTCAGCTCCTTCCCCTTCAGTGTCTCAGCCGGCTTTGTAAGTTCTAAGTCATAATAAAACTAAGGAATCTTTGTCCTAAAACATTTTTAGGTTAGAAAGTAGATTAAAATTCCAAGTTAGTTCAGTGTTTAACTGCTACAGTCCAAATCTAAAACATTGCTAACAGGTTTTGGTGCGTAATTTTTATGTCTCGTTACTTTGGTGATCTGGTGTAGGTCTGTGCTGCCTCATTGATTAAGGACACTGTTCTGTAGAGAAAAGCTCAGTTTTGGTTGCAAGATTGAGTTCCATGTTTTTACAGTACAACTGTGGGTGTCAGGCCATCACTGGATCAGCTGGATTGCTTTACTGGTTGGGGAAAAGCTGCTATTCCAAACATTGTGATAGTTTTAAGTATTCAAGAAATGAAAATTAGCTTTACAGTTTTACGTTGGCAAACATTCCTTCCCCAGGCAAGCGAGCTCAGGCTCCTGTTTCCCTTTTGCTGTGTGTCTTCGGTTGCACTGCAAGATGTAACCACAAGTCTGTATTCTGTTACCAGCTGTTAAAACCAGGTGGGGCAGTGTTCTTTATCTCTCCCACCACCCATCCTCCCTCCAGGGGGAAATCTTCTGTTCATGGGCCATCGAGTCTCACTGCATGACTGATAAACTTCCATCATCCCACTGGGACATGCTGCAGCCAGGGGGAGGAGCTGAGCATTCCTACCTGGATATAATCTGAGATTTGGAACACCGCAGTCAGCCTTTCTCCACTGGATTCCCAGAGGAAACCAGGACCCACCTACAGCAGCCCTGGAGCTTCAGAGGAAAACTGCAGCCTTTGTACAGGATCATTGCTTCGGCAGAGCCCATCTGTCAGTGCAGGAGGACTGCAGGCACCATTTAGTGAGAGTGCTAGCAACACGTGCCCAACAGGGTGTCAGGTTGTATCCTGACTGTCAGGGGTTTTTGTACTACTGCATTGTATTTTAATGTTCCTAGGAAAGAACTGTTATTCCTACTCCCATGTCTTTGCCTGAGAGCCCCTTGATTTCAAATTTGTAATAGTTTGGGGGGGAGGGGGTTTACATTTTCCATTTCAAGAGAGGCTTCTGCATTCCTTAGCAGACCAAACCTGGTTGTCTTTCAAACCAGGACGGATTTTGGTGCCCTGTGTGGAGCATGAGGACATTGAGAGAAAAAGGGTGAAAAAAGGAATAACAGTTCTTTTGTAACCTTGTGTGCTGGATCTAGAAACCTCATTAGGTGGCACCATGTGGTCTCGCTTACCCTGGTTCGGGTGGAATGTGGTCGTGGCTTTATTTCTTCTTTTTGCAGGCCCTTATCTAAACATGGGTCCTATACCTAAGGCTACTATGGCTATTATCCAGTTTGCTTGATAGCTTAATAAGGTGAGGAATTCATGGATTTTTTCCTCTGGAAGGTGGGCACATGGATTCAGAGCTATCACGCACTAACTGTATGTTTTTGGGGTTACTTTAATAATGGTACCTACTGTGAGGAAATGTTACCAGGGGAGATTTTCCCCCATCCCTCCATCCAGCTCTTTGGGTCTACCCCACCTGTTTTCAAAGGTTTCAAATCTTCTCTAAATGCTAATCATATCATACGATGGTTGGTGTTGCTGATACACCTGTTCTGTTTAGCATTCAGAAATAAGGGGAGATTGACTTGGATAGCCACCCTGACAGCTACCCCAGAGAACAGGGATGCTGCCCCAGAGCCTGACCCTGCCCCACAGCCCACCTCAGAAATGAACCACCTGGATTGGGTGGGGGATTCTGGTGAAGGAGATGGGCCAGATGCTAAAGGAGTGCATTTCCTCAGCTGCTGGGAAACCCTCCCCATGCCTCAGAGAGGGAGAGTCTGGTGGTGCAGCAGTGGAACCCACAGATGTTCCAACCGTCCAGGTTCCAGCTGAACCACAAGGGCAGTCACAGCCAGCAGCAGTTGCCCATGTGGAAACAAAGTCTAAGATGAAATCAGGGGCTAAGAAAGGAGGGCCCTCATAACCTGCAGGGGAGCCAGAGGCTGAGATCAGCACCAAGCCCCTGACGTATGAGCGTCTCCATAATCTGCAAAAAGACATTGCGAGGCGGGGGCGTGAGGCTTGTACAACCTGGTTACTTCAGGTCTGGGACCTTATGGGTGCAGGCATGCAGCTGGATGGTGGTGAGGCAAGGAATGTGGGACCCTTGACCCAGGACTCAGGTGTGAATCAGGTATTCGTCAGGGAGCAAGGGCCCCTTTCCCTCTGGGAGCAGCTTTTGATGAGTGTAAGAGAGAGGTTTGTCCACAGAGAGAGAATGGAAGAGCACTATCATAGAAGGGGCTGGAAAACCGTTGAGGAAGGGATCCAACAGCTGAGAGAAGTGGCAGTATTAGAGGCCCTTTTTGGAGGGGTGGATAGCATGCTAATGACCCCGACAAAGTCAAGTGCACTGGGCAGATGTTGTGGAGTCTGGCAAATCTAGGGCCACGTGACTACACCACCTTCATTGCCATGATTAATGCTGATAACAACTGAGAGACAGTGGGTTCTGTTGCCACCAGGCTTAGAAATTTCGAGAGTATGGTCCATGGCCCGCAGCAGGCTTGGATTTCTGCTGTGATTAAGGAACTCAAAGAGGAGATGAGGGAAATGAGGGAAGAGATGAGGAAGAGCAGTTCCCATATGGCACCAGTGTGAGTCACAAGCTCAAAACTCCAAGCCCAGCGTTCCCCAGCTAGAGAGAGAGGGTACACCCCATGAGCTGAACTGTGGTTCTTTCTACGTGACCATGGGGAAGACATGGGAAAGTGGGATGGGAAACCCACTTCTGCCCTGGCAGCACGAGTGTGTCAGCTCAAGAAGGGAAACACTAACCAAAGGAGTTCCACTAGAGCAAAGGTAGCCTCAGCCTCCCATCACCAAGCTGCCAGGTATTATAGAAGGGAGGAAGATCTGTCAAATCCCCTTACAGGAGCTTTTAGTATATATGCCCAGGAAAGAAATAACCAGTGCTGGAGGGGCCCTGCCTCTAGCCAGGAAGAGGCACGGGAAAACCGGGTCTTTTGGATGGTGTAGATCCGATGGCCTGGCACATCAGAGCCACAAAAATATGAAGCTTTAGTTGATACTGGTGCACAGTGTACCCTAATGCCATCAGGACATGTGGGGGCAGAACCTGTTTCCATTGCTGGGGTGACGGGGGGATCGCAGCAGTTGACTCTGTTGGAAGCCGAGGTGAGCCTGACTGGGAAGGAGTGGCAGAAACATCCCATTGTGACTGGCCCAGAGGCCCTGTGTACTCTGGGCATAGACTTCCTTCGGAATGGCTATTACAAAGACCCAAAGGGACTCAGGTGGGCTTTTGGAATAGCTGCTGTGGAGGCAGAGGACATTAAGCAATTGAACACCTTGCCTGGACTGTCAGAGAACCCATCTGCAGTAGGACTCCTGAAAGTGGAGGAACAGCGAGTACCAATTGCCACCTCGACAGTGCACCGCCGGCAGTATAAGACAAATCGAGATGCTGTGATCCCCATCCACAAGATGATCAGAGAGCTGGAGAGCCAAGGAGTGGTCAGCAAAACCCATTCACCCTTCAACAGCCCCATCTGGCCTGTGCACAAGTCTGACAGAGAATGGAGATTGACTGTGGACTATCGTGCATTGAATGAAGTGACTCCACCACTGAGTGCTGCTGTGCCGGACATGCTGGAACTACAGTACGAGCTGGAGTCCAAGGCAGCGAAGTGGTATGCCACTATTCACATTGCTAATGCATTTTTCTCCATTCCCCTGGCAGCAGAATGCAGGCCTCAGTTTCCCTTCACGTGGAGGGGAGTGCAGTACACCTGGAACTGACTGCCCCAGGGGTGGAAGCACAGCCCCACCATCTGCCATGGACTGATCCAGGCTGCTCTGGAAAAGGGTGAGGCTCCAGAGCATCTACAGTATATCGATGACATCACTGTGTGGGGGAAAACAGCAGTGGAAGTGTTTGAGAAAGGGAAGAAGATCATCCAGATTCTGCTGGAAGCCAGCTTCACCATAAAAAAGAGCAAAGTCAAAGGACCTGTGCAAGAGATCCAGTTCCTGGGGGTGAAGTTGCGAGAAGGGTGGCATCAGATTCCCACTGGGGTCATCAGCAAGATCACCGCGATGTCTCCACCTGCCAGCAAGAAGGAAACACAGGTTTTCCTAGGTGTCATAAGTTTTTGGAGGATAAGCCAGATCGTGAGCCCTCTCTACCTGATCACCCACAGGAAGAATGATTTCCACTGAAGCCCTGAACAGCAGCAAGCCTTTGCTCAGATCAAGCATGAGATCGCTCATGCAGTAGCCCTTGGCCCAGTCAGAACAGGACCAGACGTGAAGAACGTGCTCTACTCTGCAGCCGGGAGCCACGGTCTGTCCTGGAGCCTTTGGCAGAAAGTGCCTGGGGAGACTCGAGGCCGACCACTGGGATTCTGGAGCCGAAGCTACAGGGGGTCCGAAGCCAACTACACTCCCACAGAGAAGGAAATCTTAGCCACCTATGAAGGAGTTCAAGCCACCTCAGAGGTGATTGGCACAGAAGCACAACTCCTCCTGGCACCCCGACTGCTAGTGCTGGGGTGGATGTTCAGAGCAAAGATTCCTTTCACCCACCATGCCAACGCTACATGGAGCAAGTGGATCGCTCTCATCACGCAGCACACCCATGTTGGAAACCCAAATCGCCCTGGGATTTTAGACATAATTACAAACTGGCCGGAAGGTGAAAACTTTGGTCTCATTGATGAAGAGGAGCAAGAACAAGTGACACGAGCTGAAGAAGCTCCACCGTACAACCAACTGCCAGCAGAAGAAACCTGCTATGCTCTGTTCACTGATGGTTCCTGTCGCGTCGTAGGGATGAACCGGAAGTGGAAAGCAGTATGTATGGAGCCCCACACGACAGGTCACAGAGGCCACTGAAGGAGAAGGTGGATCAAGCCAACTTGCTGAACTCAAAGCTGTTCAGCTGGCCCTGGACATTGCTGAAAGAGAGAAGTGGCCAAAGCTCTGCCTCTACACTGATTCATGGATGGTGGCCAATGCTCTGTGGGGATGGCTGGAAAGGTGGAAAATGGCAACGCAGAGGAAAGCCAATCTGGGCTGCTGATGAGTGGAAAGATATTGCCACTAGGGTAGAGAAGCTGCCTGTCAAAGTCCATCATGTAGATGCCCATGTCCCCAAGAGTCGGGCTCATGAGGAGCACAGAAACAATGAGCAGGTGGATCAAGCTGCTAAGGTAGAGGTGTCAAAGATAGATTAGTAACATAACGGGTGAGCTGTTCCTAGCTCAGTGGGCCCATGATGCCTCAGGTCATTCATATCCATGACTGTGAGACCTGTGCCACGATCAGGCAGGCGAAGCGGCTGAAGCCCCTCTGGTATGGTGGGCATTGGTCCAAATACAAGTATGGGGAGGCCTGGCAGACTGACTACATCACACTACCCCAAACCTGCCAAGGCAAGTGCTATGTGCTGACCTTGCTGGAAGCCACTACTGGATGGTTGGAAACCTACCCTGTGCCTCATGCTACAGCCTGGAAAAGCAAGTCTTGTGGAGACATGGCACCCCGGAGAGAATCGAGTCAGACAATAGGACCCATTTCAAGAATAGCCTTATTCTGGGCAAGAGAAGGCAGTATTGAATGGATATATCATATCCCTTATCATGCACCAGCTGCCAGGAAAGCTGAATGATGCAAGGGACTGCTTAAGACTACCCTGAAGGCACTTGGCAGAGGGACCTTAAAAATTTGGGAAATGAACTTAGCAAAGGCCACCTGGATGGTCAACACCAGAGTCCATCAATTGAGCTAGTCCTGCCCAGTATGAACCCTTACACACTGGATGGAGATAAAGTCCCTGTGATACATGAAAGGTACTTTAGGAAAGACTATTTGGATTGGTCCCATCTCAGGCAAAGGCAAACCTGTCCATGGGATTGTTTTTGCTCAAGGACCTGGTTACACTTGGTGGGTAATGCAGAAAGATGGAGAAATCCGTTGTGTACCACAGGGAAACCTCATCTGAAGCAGGAACTGTGTGTAGGGTTTCATTGTATATGTATATATATATATACAGAGAGAGAGAGAGTTTAAAGAGAGTATTGATTTGGATATGATACAGATGGTAATAGAATAAGGGGTGAATAATGTCTTGGGTTGCACTGCAAGATGTAACCACAAGTCTGTATTCTGTTACCAGCTGTTAAAACCAGGTGGGGCAGTGTTCTTTATCTCTCCCACCACCCATCCTCCCTCCAGGGGGAAATCTTCTGTTCATGGGCCATCGAGTCTCACTGCATGACTGATAAACTTCCATCATCCCACTGGGACATGCTGCAGCCAGGGGGAGGAGCTGAGCATTCCTACCTGGATATAATCTGAGATTTGGAACACCGCAGTCAGCCTTTCTCCACTGGATTCCCAGAGGAAACCAGGACCCACCTACAGCAGCCCTGGAGCTTCAGAGGAAAACTGCAGCCTTTGTACAGGATCATTGCTTCGGCAGAGCCCATCTGTCAGTGCAGGAGGACTGCAGGCACCATTTAGTGAGAGTGCTAGCAACACGTGCCCAACAGGGTGTCAGGTTGTATCCTGACTGTCAGGGGTTTTTGTACTACTGCATTGTATTTTAATGTTCCTAGGAAAGAACTGTTATTCCTACTCCCATGTCTTTGCCTGAGAGCCCCTTGATTTCAAATTTATAATAGTTTGGAGGGAGGGGGTTTACATTTTCCATTTCAAGAGAGGCTCCTGCATTCCTTAGCAGACCAAACCTGGTTGTCTTTCAAACCAGGACAACTGTGCATTATGATAAAGTCTGGAATGACATGACCACATCCCAGTTTTTTCCACAGGACCTCTCTCTCATTCAGTGCACAGGCTGGATGGTGCTCAATGCCAGGGTTAGTCCATATTTCTTTTTTCCCTGCTTCAGTATGTGGCCCCCTGTCTTTCTGTATCTGCATCTAAACCTTGCTTTCAAAACCAGAACCACTAACTGTCATCAGCTTTCTGACTGTGTCTCTCACCTTGAGCACTTTATGTCCAAGAGTAGTAGTTCATTTGAGTGCCTCTGAAGGAAATAGCTAGATTTAGAATGCAGATGGAACTCTGGAGTTCAGAAAGATGAGGTAGGTCAAACATAGGCACTGCTTGTGTCTACCCAGCTGGGGGCTTGTGAGCATGTTTATGTTCTGTTGGTAGTGCTTAATGCCCTCTGTCCTTAGCGTCTCACAAGTGTGCAAGGCATCCCTGAGGGTGGCATTCCAGTGTTCCCAGTCTGGGCACACAAGCTCAGTAATTCTCTCTATAAAATACTCATCTGTCCAAAATCTTCTCAGAATTGTCTTCAGACATTGCAAAGTTCCATTTCCCATCACCATCTAATTCCTTTATCCCCCTGAAATCCTGCTGAGTTTCTTGCACAGGCTGCATCCTGCAAGCAGGTCCTGTTACCTGCACAGAGCTCGAGAATTCCCTGAACGCTGTCCATTCTGTGTGTTGAATCAGGAAGTGATGGGCATCACTGTAATCCTCATGTGATACATACCCCCTTCTCTGCCCTATTTCCTCCCAAACCAAAATGTTTTCATACAGCAAAAGTACAGCCAGTTTATTTTCCCTGTGGAGAAAAGCACTGCTTCTTTTGTTCCCAAAAGAGGAACTGCAAAGGAAGAGAATTAGCCTAAGGCAGAAAATCTTCCTGGAATATTTCTGTAGGCTGAGATCTTTAGCAAGCTTGCATAAGTAGAGGGGCAAAAGAGGCTCTAACCTTTGTGTAGCATCTCTTTAAATGCGAAAGGACTACTCTTAGAGTGGAGAAGAGATCCAGAGGCCACTCTTTCTTCCTTTTCTTTTTTTGTTGGAAACAGGACCATAGTAAAGATAACTGTTCTGTCTGAAATAACAGCAAGAATGTGTAAATGTGCATAGAAATCTGTAAAATAAAGACAAATTGTGCATTTATTGACTTGTCTCACCAAAATATTCCTGGTTTTAGTGGTTTTCCAGGAGAAGGCATGCAGCAGCCAGTATTTCCTCAGCTCCCAAATATGGATCCTTTTCAGCAGCGGATGATGGGAATGCAGCAGGATCCGATGCGGCACCAGGTAACCCCAGGCTTTTCCTTTGTCCCCCTCTTGTGTTTTCCATCCTTTGCTGTTTTCTTTGGTGCAGAAGGAAGGAAGTGATTTTCCTGTTGGTGAAGAGTGAATGTGGCTTAGCCCTCCATATTCCCAAAGAAACATATTATTTTTGGTGTCTGTCCTAGTCAGTCTTTGAAGGACAAGATTGTTACTTCTACACCCAAATGCTTGGTTTGCTTCATCTTTCCCCCATCTTTTGTTGTGAGTTTTGAGCAGACATAAAACTTCACTTGAGCCTGCTGGGAAGCAAATGTAATTCCTTCTAGCTGGAATTCTGTTTTTTCCTCTCCCAAGGTGCCACTTCCTCCGAATGGGCAGATGCCGGGCTTTGGTCTCCTGCCTACCCCCCAGTTTCCACCCATGGCTCAGCCAGTGATGCCTCCAGCAGCGCCAGTGCAGCCAACTTTCCAGTCTCCCTTCCCAGTCCAGGCTGAGCCACACCTGCAGAAACCCCATCAGCAGGTGAGCAGCCCTTGCAGTGAACAGAGCAACTTAAATGCTCTCATACATGTCTTTCCCAAATGTGTGTGGATTGTCTTGGAGCAGAAATGTCAGGATGACCAGGACACAGCTGGCTATGAGGCCGGCTCTGCTGGGAGACAGTTGGGGAGCTCCAGGACTTACCCCTTTTCTGTCAGGCTTAAAGTAGTTTCTTATAACATCTTGGAGAAAAGTTGCATCAGATCTCACTTTGCCTGGGACTTTGATGATGGAGCAGGAGCAGGAGGATCCACTGACTGATCTTAAGGAATAAAATCATATTCTGTGGGGATGCAGGTGGTGCTGAGATGGGGTAAAATGTGGAAAACCAATAATTTGCAAATTGAAAATGGGAATTGTGTTAATTATTTCTATGGTGTCTTTTCAGTGGCTGTATTAAGTACCTGCACTACTGGACCCTCTCTCTGCTAGTGACCACAGAATGAAGCCTTTGAGTCACATTACTCTTTAATTTCACACATTTGAATATTCAATGTATTTTCAGTGCTGTTAATTTAGTCTCAGCATAAAAAGAAATAAAATGCTTGTGCTGTTCACCCATAACAGCTGTCAACTTCACTTTTTAGGATATGGAAGTGGAACAGCCACCCATTCAGGAGGGAAAAAGGCATGTTTCCGACAGTAGGAAATCAAGATCTAGATCTGCATCAAGGTAAATGACTGAAAGTTCTTTTAGTGCAGGAATGAAAAGCAGATAGCAACTCTTAAGATACATGAACCTCTAAAGTCATCTCCCTTCTAGAGAAAATATGGTATCTATGCAGTTCTCTCTCACTGGGAGAGAGCAACTTCCATGCCTGTCAGTCCAGAATAAATTTTAGGTAGGCAGAATGTGATAGTTTAATTTTGTCTGTGCTCTAAAAACACTTTTTGTATGAAAACATTTGTGATCTATGTCTGTGTGTCACCGAGTGTGTGTGTCACATCCCAGCTGACCGAGCAGATCTGGCTTCACTCTCCCTTTAGTTGCCAGTCATCTTCACCAAGTTCCACATGATTTCTCTGAAGGTCTTCCACAGCTTGAGTGGTTTAGAACTTGAACATGATGTAAAATACATTTTCAGAGGCAGATTCTATTTATAGTCTTTTTGAGCCATTTCTTTGTAAAAGAATAAACATTTGCCTCATTGATGCAGTGTAACTTTCCAGTGTTGAAGTGGACACAGTATTGATGGTCAACTTCAAGACAAAATTAGTAGATGATGAGATAGTGGAAAGTAATCATCTGTTCAAATCAGCTATCGCAGTAATTTATGAATGCCTGTGAGTGAGCTTGGATTGATGGATTGCCGTATTGACGGAACTCTGGGTATTTAAGCCCTTAACCGTGTGTCAGTGTCGGGGTGGCAAGCGCTGACCACGCTCTGGTGGCTCTGGTCCCCACAGGTCCCCCAAGAGGAGACGCTCGCGGTCGGGCTCACGCTCGCGGCGCTCGCGGCACCGGCGCTCACGCTCGCGGGACCGGCGCCGGCACTCGCCCAAGTCCCGCTCCCAGGAGCGGCGCGAGCACGAGCGGGAGAGGGAGCGCCGCTCCAAGGGCCTGCCCCAGATCAAGTCAGAGACTGTCAGTGGTGAGTCTGCTCTCTTGGTGGCTGCTTGTGGGACTCTGCACCTTCCAGTAATGCCATTGTCTGGGTGATACTTTCAAAGTTTTTGTGCTCCTACTTGTGGTTTCCGAGGCTCATCCAAGCAGAACAAAAGTTAACTGCCTTGTGATTCCTGGTAGGAATTTCACCACACTTCGTAGTAGACTGTTTTGCATTTCTGGAGTATCTCCAAGTTAGAAATATTTTGGCTGTAAAATGAGAAAAGGAAAGGCTGGAACTCCATGTTTTTCTTTTCCTTCCTTTGAGACATATAAGGTAAAGCAGACTGAACAAAAAGAATTAGAGTTAATTGTAAATTATTGCAATTTTTAAATTTTTCAAGTATTCAGTCTTGTGTACCTCTCCAACTTGAAGGGGACTTTGACCTAGAAAACACATAGGCTTATGTTTGGATTTTTGCTAGAACCTTGGCTTTGCCAGTGTTTATAGAACAAACATAGTAGTTATCTTCTGAATATTCCTTGGGAGTGTAGAATCTTCTCCAGGGTCATCAAGTAAAATAAAAACATTCTTTCTTACATAAGAGAGACAAAAACCTGAGGTGTTGTAAGAGCCAAGACCTGAGCAGTGACAGTCCCAGGGGTGTAAAGGCCTGCAGAGCCCTGGTGGCTGTTCAGTGGGAGCTCCCTGGCAGTGTTGTGAGATGTGCTGCTGCCAACACCTTTCCCAGGCTCTGCCATGTTGGCTGTCAAAGTTTGCAGTTCTGTATCTCTGGTGGGAAACCTGGATGAGTATTCAATGTTGCTGCAGTAATCTGCAGCCTGGGGGATACCTTGAGCTCCTCTCCTGGTTGTCACCCTGGGTTCAGATGGGATAAATGTTGCTTATATGTCCTCTAAGGAGCTTGTGTCAGCAGTGGCTCTGAGCACCTGTGCTAACTCTTGGTTGTAGTTTGCAGTACCACGCTCTGGGTAGGACAGCTCGACAAAAGGACAACTCAGCAGGATGTGGGAAGTCTCTTGGAGGAGTTTGGCCCCATTGAGTCGATCAATGTGAGTAGAAGGGGTGCAGCGTGAGCTGCTTTGATATGCTTGGGTGCAGAACTTCTCTCCAGGCTGCTCTGAGGCAGAGTTATTTCTGATACATTCCAAAGAGCTGGCCTCTCATTTCCTATGTGTTGTGCTTTCAATTCATGTGGCTGATGGAGGGAGCTGCTTTGGTTTCCTGCAGTATAAAAATGCTTGTGGGGTAATACAGAGTATTATCCCTTTTTCATAAAAATCCTGCTGTGGCTGCAGAATTACATCCCATGCTTCTGAGTTCCTTGGCTGCTTCATTTTATTTGATTATAGGAGTATGGACTCTCAAGCTGGTGTTCTTGTTGCTCTTCTTTCATTTTAACCATAAACACGGAAAACTATTGTTTTATTTTGCTGTATTTAAGTATATTTTATATAGAAATTATAGCTGTTCCAGTAACTTCAAAAACTTCATTCATTCAAACAAACAAAAATAAATGAGTAATTTTCTTCCTACTCCCAAATTTTGTAAAAGATCATAGGAGTTTTTTCCTCAAATTCATTACAAATAGAAATTATTCTGAATCTGCAGCTAGAAGTAAATGTGGAGGTGCAGCTGGCAGAGCAAAGGGGGATACTGTTGTGCATTCCAACAAAGTAACTAATTGCCAGACGTTAGAATTTACATGAACGCTATTGTTTAACAATTTGAAAGGATTAAATATGCAAAAGTCAGCTGTATTTTAGAGTTTTGGAAGTTTTGAGAAGTTGTGGAAGTTTTAGTTCACTAGAAATGAGAATTTCCATAAGCTTTCTTAGCCTCTTAAACTAGCATTTCCTTCCATACTTCCATATTCCCTTTTGGAACAGCCCCTGGTGTCCCTCCCAGCTTGCTGTAACTGAGCATTTGTGTGTTGTTCACTGTTTGTGACCCACAAGATGAACTTTTTCCCTTGAACCCTGCACAGATGATACCACCCAGAGGATGTGCCTACATTGTCATGGTGCACAGACAAGATGCCAACAGAGCCCTCCAGAAACTGAGCCGAGGCAACTTCAAAGTCAACCAGAAATCCATCAAGGTAATGCTTGGAAAATGTCAGGCCTTCCAAAGCTGCTGCAATTATTGTCATCCTGTCTGGTCTGTGCTGGGGGAATTCCTTGGGGGTATTTCAGACTTATATGTGTTCTGGAGATGATATTCTGTAAAATTCTGAAGAAATGCATGAGTGAATGGTTTTTGAGAATTGTTATTTCTGGTCTGTAGTGGCATTAGTGGAACCTTGTATCAGTTTCCTTGAGAGATATCTGTTTAATCAACAGAAATGTTGTCCTTTTGCTCATTACAGGGGACTGGCACTGTGTGTTTATCATTGCCAGTTATTTGTCTCCTAACAGAATTTCATTACATATGATAATCCTACAAAGAGTACTAATAAATAAGGAAGTGTGCATTAATTAATGAAGTTCTTCCTTCTGTAGAATGTCAAATTAGTGTGACACTGTCCTCCAAAGGGAAATGGAATTAATCTTAGGGGCTGGGGATCATCAGAAGCAGCTGGCTTTATACATTTTTACAAATGGTGTGCAAGAGTCAAGCCAAGGAATAGGACCTAAGTCTGCTTTAAAAGCAACTTACTTCAGGAGTTTTGTAGCTGTTTCACTTCCACCTTTTACTTTTCGCCCTCAAGTGCTGTTTTGTGAGAATGAAATCTTAAATCCATTGAGGTGGAAATATTTTGCTGACCACTTGTATTTCCCCCTCCCCCCCAAGATTGCCTGGGCTCTGAATAAAGGAATAAAGCCAGACTACAAGCAGTATTGGGATGTAGAATTGGGTGTGACGTACATACCATGGGACAAAGTCAAACCTGAAGATCTTGAAAGTTTCTGTGAAGGAGGAATGCTGGACAACGAGACCCTTAGTCCAGGTACAGTGTTACTGCATGCTTTGTTGTTGAACCTTTATTTCAGGGTTGGGCCATTCTGTCCAGTTTGCCCACTTAGCTGTCAATTATTCTATATGTGCTCTACCTGTAGCATCTCTTCATGCTGAACACACAAAAATCAGTGGTGTGTTTTAAACAAAAATGTAATGAATCATGAACATAATGTCAGTGTGTTCCAGTCCTCTCAGTGCTTTTCTCTCTCCCAAAGTGCCCCCTCGCTGATCCCTCTTTTTGTGCTCTTCCCAGGAAGTTCTGATAGGCTATAGGAGCTATTTCTTCCATAAATTAAATTTAAAGCTATATTTGACATTTCTCTTACTTTGCTGTAATTCTTTATAGTTTTATTCTCCTTTTCCTTATTTGAGGCTTGAAGATGTTGGATATTTTAGAAATTAGTTCTCAAATTAGTGCCAAAGCTGCTGCCTTCTTGCCTGAGAGCGATAGAATGAACCTGTTGAAAGCTTGTCCCAAAAAGCCTTACAGTTTTTGTCACAGACAATGTAACAGAATCCTGGGTGTGCATAAATACTGTCAGTGCAAAGGATTGTTAAATGACTACATAAAGGAACAAGTTTACTTGCTGTTTCAGTGCTTGCTGAGTTTAAATGCATTTGGAATTTTTATTGTCAGAAATCAGCGCTTCTTTGCTCTGTGCTGGTTATTACCTGAGTGTTTTCAATTAGGTTAATTTTGGAAACATGGCAAAGCATGTTTCATGTGGCACTGCTTGTCTGATCCGTGTCTGTTGGGATTTTGTTTTGGACAGAGTGGAAGGGAATTCCCAAGAAGTCTGAAAATGAAGTGGCTCAGAATGGAGGCGCAGAAGCTGCACACAATGAACCAGTGTCACCTATTCCCAAAGCTTTACCTGTCCCAATTCCTGTTCCCATGCCTGCACCAATAACAGTACCTCCTCCACAGGTGAGAGGTGTTCCACAGAAATAAACAAAAACTCACTTTAAATAATAATTCAGGGAGGGAGGGAGGGAATGCCATGATTGGTAACTCTCTTCTCTCAGTCACAGAGAAATCACTGTAGTAGAATCTTGGTTATAGAAGGGATGAATTGCATCTTCAGGTTTTGTGATTGGCTGTTTTTTGTTATTTGTTTTATTAATTAATGCTCCTCTAAAAGCTTTTCTTATTGGCAGATACTCCACTCCTTTTGTATCAATAGTTTTTTGTCAGTGTTAAAATAGGAGAATCCCTTAAATCAGAATAATTTAAATTCAGAGCTTGCTATAAATCAGAAATAAAGCAAAACAAAACACCAGTCACTCTAACATGCAAACTCAGGTAGTGAGAAAGAGACAAGCAGAGGTTTTTACTTGCTCTGAAGTTGTGAGCATTCAGTGGGTCCTGTCTGGAAATCCATCATGCTGGGTGGAAACAAATCCCAGGCACTGTGGGAAGGGTATGTGGAGGCGAGTTACCGATGTACCTTAGTACCCACTTAACACAGAGGGAAATTTTTCTCTAATTTCAAAGGCAGGCAGAACTGGTGTTGGTGTTTTCAGTGATGGGAGTTCCTGGAGTGCTCCTGCATCTTTTGTGCAAGTCCCCCCCATGATTTTGAGCTCGCTGAGGTGTCCTGGTGGAGCTGGACAAAGACAGATCCCCAGCGGGACAGAGAATCATTGGGGCACTCTTGGTGTAACCCATGTTTCCCTTTCCTTTTTCCTAGGTTCCCCCCCATCCATCAGGGCCTCCCATGGTTGGTGCACTCCAGCCCCCTGCTTTCACAGCACCTTTAGGAATCCCCCCTCCTGGATTTGCCCCCGGGGTGCCACCGCCGCCACCGCCTCCATTCCTCCGGCCCGGCTTCAACCCGCTGCATTTACCTCCAGGTTTGTGGGGTGCACCTGCCTGGGCCCTGCTGGGCCCAGAGCTGCACTGGCTGCACTGGGGGCGTGCCAGGGGGGCACTCAGGGCTCTCCTCTGCTTCTTGTAGGGTTCCTTCCTCCTGGGCCACCACCTCCCATAACTCCTCCGGTCTCTGTCCCACACACTCCGGCAGTGAACATCCCAAACTGTAAGTGTTGGGCCCTGTGGAAGGCAGGGATCCTGCAGGAATTGCTGGCTGGTGTTGAATGTGTCCTTGCCTTGTTCCTCAGCTACAGCAACTGGTGGGAATGAGGATGCTACAAAGGAGTCGTCAGTAGGAAATCCCATCCCAACAGTAGTTTCTGGAGGCAGAGGGAATGCTGAAAGTACTGACACTTCCAAAATCTATGGCACTATCCCACCTCCTGTAGCACCTACCAGCGTCCCTGCTCCTGTCACCCAGGCTGTTCCACTCCTTGGTAAGTTCCTCCTCCGTAAGTTCTGCACTTCATTGTTCCCAAATCTCAAATAGAATTTTGATTTGGCTACTGACTTACAGTCCAGGGGAAAGGGAAGCACATTTTTGGAATTTCTGTCCTACTGTTGGCTTTGAAATAAATTTTAGAGACTTAGTTTTGCACAGAAGAAACAGTCAATATTTTTTACTGTTGAAGATCTGTTTTCTGAAGAAACAAAGCCATGATGTGTAAGTTACAAATTCAAATGCTGTCCACTTTCAGCAAGTGAAGGTTTATACAGTGTAGAAAAGGAACATACAGCAACACATGTGTGTGACATAGGAACCAGATTTTAGACTCAACTATATATAAAATTAACGTGCAGAGAAACTGTTTTTAGTGTATTTTTGAAATCTCTGAGGATGGGGTACATTATTTTAATAGAACAGAAAACCAAAAGCTTTTATTCAGCCCTGCTGTAGGACACATTTTGAAACCTTTTTAAGAAGATATTTAAATATTACTAATTTTTTTTTGACTTAGCAAACCCAGAGTAATGGGAGTACGTTGCATTAATTACTTTTCCTAATATGATACAAACGTGGTCAGATTTTGAAAGGGAGTGTGAACTGTTACAGAGCTCTGCTAAATGCTTATTTTATGATGGCCTTGGATGGGCCAGTGTCAAGAATTTACTCAAGAGACTTGTTCCCTACAAACTTCAGTGAGATTACTGCATTTATGGGATTTTAGGCCTCTACATGAGAGCCTAAGGAATGAATGAATGAATGAATGAATGAATGAATGAATGAATGAATGAATGAATGAATGAATGAATGAAAAAGCTAATTTTCTGTTAGTGAGTTTCTGCCCAGAATTTTCAGTGAACATTGAAGAAAATCAGATTTGTCTCCCTGAGAGCTCACTGCTCTATTGAATGTGAGGGCTAAATTTTCCGTCTAATTTAGATGACTAATTTAAATCAGTCATTTCCATGACTAATGATTTATGGATCCTTCATGTTGAAAGCTTGACAGAAGACCCTTTCAGAACAGAGAAAAGCTTAAGAACCTCTGTGGTGACACCATGGAGTCAGGGAATTTTGTTAGGAATTTCAGAAATTCACACCTTCCTGCTGGAATGACACTTTCTGTAAAGGTAGCACAGAGTTTTGGAGTTTCACTGTCTTGGACAGCATAACCTGCACTTCATATTCCAGGCCTTTGGAATGTGTGAGGCTCCTCTGCACTTTGCTGTATCTCTGCACACGTAACGAAAAGGTTATACAAAATAAAGACTGAACTAAGTCAGACACTCAGATCAGTTCCTTGGACAGCAGCTGCTTTTTATTCTTAAAAATCCAAGGAAGCTGAATTTGAGAAACCTGGAAATCAGTAACTTGCCTTTGCTTTTGTTAACTCGTTTCCTGAGTGGCTGAGGCAGATCAAGTTCTCTGTGTGGTCAGAGTGAGTTCTGTCAGTGAGGGGAGGGTTTAGAGCCCACAGAGCAGTCCTGGAGTAATGTCTGAGATCTGTGTGCTTGCTGAAGCTGTAGCATTTGATGTTGGGGAGTGTCTAATTTCAAGAAGTTATTTATAATTAAAGAGTTATGTAAAACCCATCCTGGAGTTGCAGGGCACTGTTCAGTCTGAAAACAGAGACAGAAAAACCAGAAGAAACAGATGATAATATTTTATGTGATTAAAAATAAAAGGTTAATATCAGTTGTCCTGGCTTTTTAAAACCTTTCAGTTAGCACAAATTACACTCTTCTTAAAAGCACTTGGAGTCACTCTTGCATTGAGAGTAGCCCTGCATGTGGGAGGCTAGAGAGTGTCCTGGGAAAGGATGAGGAAATGTTCTCCAGGTACTTGGGCAGGATGGGAGAACTCCTGCAGCAGGCTGGACTCAAGGGATGAAAATTGCTGGGAAGAGGCTGTGGGAGAGATCCAAACTTTTGGTTTGGGAGCACTTCTGTAATCCCTACGAAACACAGGAGCTCTTGGATTCAGGTTTTCTGTGGAAGACATGTTACGAAGTAATTCTAAAGGGATTATTGTAACTTTTCATACCCTTTCCTAAGTTCTCTCTCAACTCCACCAATTTCCTTTGTGCCTCCACTGTAATTCCTTCATCCCTTCCAACCAGGACGTGGTTGTGCTTCAGAGGAGTGATGTCTCTTGGACTTTGGGTCTGGGGTTTTGTGCTTTTATCTAAAGCCCACTGTCAGGTTATTGGGATTCAGTTGTGCCCTTGACCTCACTCTCTGCTGTTACACCTTGTTGTTCATGGGAACAGGACGTGGGATGGCTCAGTGAGCGTGTGCTCAGGGAATTTGAAATGATCTGCAGAGAGGGGATTTGTAGGCTCCTGTGCCATGTGTCTGCTGCAGGAAATGACAGCCTTTAAATCCCCTAGGATTGGTCCACATGTTCCCAGCATTGAGCAAATGCTGTAGCTTGGGCCAGTAATAGACTGCAGATGCTGTGTTTGGAATACTCAGATTCTGTGATCTCTTACCCTGATGAAATACACCCTGTTGCAGTTGTAGGTCCTGATCTAGTGCTCTTTTTACCCAAATTCTTACAAGGATCATAACATGTAATCAAAGCTAAGTTACTCTGGAGATCCCATCAATCACTTCCTGGTGGTGCAAGCTCAGTTACTACTCTTTGCTCATGGTTTGTTCTGAAGTGATTTTTGTAATTGCATTAAATCATAAAACACAAATACAGCATTCTCTGAGCCCCTCATAGTGTGACTGTCTCAAAATTTTGGGATTTTTGGCAAGATTTTTCAGCTGTGACTCCATATTTATGCCCTTTAGTTCAGGCTTTCTTTACAGTCTTGACTTGCTCTGCAAGATTCCGTATCAAACTCCAGCAAAAACCCACCAGACTTACTACATGGTCCCTCTCTCAAGAATTCCCTGGCAGTATTTAATGTTGTAGCTGTAAGATGCCACATTCCCCACTGGAGAACATGCAGAATGTTGGAGAACAGCAGCTTCAAAGTGGAGTGAAAACCTGCTGCTGTTGTGCT
This sequence comes from Pseudopodoces humilis, assembly GCF_049639895.1. NCBI lineage: Eukaryota > Metazoa > Chordata > Aves > Passeriformes > Paridae > Pseudopodoces > Pseudopodoces humilis. Next base: position 113,819,215 of record NC_142201.1, read on the forward strand.
GCATCTGTGAGTTTTTTGGCTTGTTCCATGTGTTTCCATGAAGTTTGTGTGCTGGGACAGACAAAAACCACACAGCTCCACGTGCTGGGAAGTGATTTAAGGGCTTGAGAGTTACTAGAACCACTTAGTGAGCAGAGTTTGTGTAAGAGTAAATTAGGTGTGTCAGCATTGGTAACATGGGAATTATCCCAAGGGAACGTAGGCTTTGTCCAGCTGGGAGAGATGATCAGATCTGGGTCACAGGGACATGGAAATCTGGCTTCATACCTCATTTATCAAAGCAACAAGGATGGCTCCTGTGCCCTCTCTGGACAGAAGATACTTCAGGCCAGCCTGAGCACTCCTACTTGTTGTAGGAGTCAAATGACGAAACTTGGGCCAGTTTGGTGTGTGATGGTTGCTCCTCCAAAACCAATAAAGTGTGTTGGGAAGGCAAGGTGTGGTTTTGCACATTGGGACAGAGGAGCAGGTGTCAGGTGTGGGGGAACTGGCTCCAGTAGGACAAGCTGGCTCAGGAAATCGCCTCAGGGTTTCTCTCGGAGCTCAGGGAGTTCATACCCAGTTCAAGAAACTGCTTGAATGTCAGGTACTTCCTAAACCAGAACAGGACTTTAACTTGCCCCAGCCATGGTGTGTGTGTCTGTACCATGAATTTCCCTGAGCATTTTCAGTAAAGTGGAATGTGTTTCTGGACAGCTCTTCAGGTTTTTAGTCGGTGCCTGATTCGTCAGCAGAGTGAGGAAACTCCAGTAGTTCTACAGTTGCTTTAACCTCAGCATTGAAGGCAGTTGATATTTAAAACAAATTGAAAATCAAAAGTGTGCAGCTCTCTCGCCAATGCAGTTCAGAATGGAGTTCCAGGTACCATTATGCTGCTTCAGTGCTGCAGTCTGAGTAGAAATAAGGTTGAGAAATTAAATGTGAAACTTCCCTCCCTCACCTCATGTTCATGCTCTTGTAACTCACATCTGCTCTGCTGCTTCTAAGCAGAAGCATAGGCTGAACTTCAGCTCTTTAGTTCTGTTATTCTATTCTGCCTTGTTTTAATCTTCTGAGGAAGATTAAAAGATGTTTTTACCAACGAGAGTATCTCCAAACCTCAGAATTTCTGAGAGACATCATTACCTATGAGTCTGTCTTGTCAGATCCGCAGTTCTGTCACAGGAGCAGTTTAAACTGGGTGATTCAGACCTGGTTATTGACCAGGAGTGGGGAGGGCTCTGCATTTTAGAGAAAGGGAAAAACGCAGAAAAAAAATGCTGTTGGTACTGGACCATTTCTCTCCAAGAGTGTGACCTGTGGAGCAGTGTCTGACTGCTTGGAGAGGAAGGGGAGAGGGTATCATGAACTTAAAGATGTCACAAGAGTCTTTGCACTGGCAAAATACAGCTTCCTTCCAATATCAACTTAAAGAGCACTGAGGTAAAAAGGTGAAAAGGTTCCTGTCAGAGATGTCCCTCAAAGGCAGTGGTGTGGTGAGAGGGTAGCTCAGGAGGCTCAGGTCTGCCTGGGGCCAGGTGCCACAGCTGGGGAAAGGAGCGCTGAACACACAGAGCTGAAGGTGGGGAGCTGCACCCACGTGCACCTGTCACTGCTGACACTAATTCCAACATCACTTTCCACAGTGCTCCGTTCTGCCTCTGCCCTGGCGGGGGCTGGGTTTCTAGGGCAGCAGGAGCAGATGGAGCAGTGTGAGGGCTCTGGGAACACAGGACAGTGCTCCTGCTTCAGACTGAGGAGGCACCTGCCCTGGGGTGGGAAGGCTCCAGCTGCAGCTCAGGGTTCTTCCTTCCTTCTGGCTCCGTACGTTTGGAGAGGGAGTTTTTTTCCTCCTTTGAAGAGCTTAGGAATAAAACTGGAAAATAGTTGGTGCTGAATTTGTGCTGTAATGGATGAAACACTATTACAGAAAAAATCAGGAATGACCTGTTGCATTTCCTTTTAGTTTACACTGCAAGGTTTATTCTACTGCAATGAATCTTTGGTGTGTGTCCCTTTTCCCTGGAATGGCAGATCTGTGCTCCAGCTGTATTCCAGCCTCATCTCTGCTGCCTGTGTGCTTGAGCCTCTTGCTGATGCTGTGCAGCTCTGGGGTGTTCAGCTGCTGTTGGTAGCAGGGGGAAATGTTTGAATCCGAGTGGGGGGGTGAGGTATCTTCACCTGGAAGCACAACACCAGGAAGGAGCTTTGGCTGCAGTCAGATGAGGAAACGGGGGGCTGAGCCCTGACCTGCACAAGGGCAGAGGCTCTCCCCTAAGGAATCCTCTGTGAAGAGAGATTAGTCGCTGCCCTGGGCACGGTCATCGCTGCCAGCAGCACACAGCGCGGCGTTGGCAGCCGCTGCTGCCCGGGCAGTGCGTGGAGAGCCCAGGGAGCTCCGCTCCGGGTTCTGGGGTGCTCTTTTCCCGGGCTAACCGCAGGTTGGGTTTGAAGTCACGGAAACGCTCCGTGTCCCCTCCTGCCCGGCTCTGACTGTCCCTTGTGTGTTCCTTGCAGGCACGCAGGGCGTGGCCCCGCCGCCGCCCGCGCCCGTGGTGGGGCTGCAGACTCCGTCCACGGGGCTGCTGGGCGCCCGGCCCGGGCTGATCCCGCTGCAGCGCCCGCCGGGAATGCCGCCGCCGCCGCCGCTGCCGCGCTTCCCCATGATGCCCCCGCGCCACATGCCCCCGCACATGATGCACAGAGGGCCCCCGCCGGGCCCCGGCGGCTTCGGGATGCCTCCCCCGCACGGAATGAAAACGCCCTTCCCTCCGCCCGGCCACTTCGTGCGGCCCGGCGGCGGCCCGGGCGGCGGCGGGCCCGAGGAGAGCAGGGGCGGGCGGCAGTTCAGGAACGACAGGCAGTTCACGCCCAGCAGAGACCAGGAGCGGTTCGGGAGGAGATCCTTCGGGAACCGGGTGGAGAACGACCGGGAGCGCTACGGCGGCCGCGACGACCGGGAGCACGAGCGGCCGGGCGGCCGCGACAGGCGAGACTGGGGACGCCGCAGCCCCGAGCGCGACAGGCACAGGGACTCGGAGGACAGGAACAGGCGCTCCAGCGGCCACCGAGACAGGGAGAGGGATTCCAGGGATCGGGAGTCTCGCAGAGACAAGGAAGAAACCCGCGGCAAGGAGAAGGCGGAGGTGACAGACAGGGCGGAAGGCGACAAAAACCACGAGCCCCACGGCAGCAAAACGGAGGGCGCGGAACTTGTTTCAGAACTCGCTGCGGGAGACGCTGAGCCCGCGGGCGCGAAACCCGCGCCGGAGTCGGCGTCCGAGGCTACCTCATCCCTGGAACAGGCGGACAAGGACACGGGCTCCGCGGCCGAGGCGCCGCGCTAGGGCCGCAGCCCGGCTTGGAGTGTCGAGCTTTAGTTGTACAGTGCTGTAAATCCGCTTCCGCCCCTGCGCCCCCGACGCGGGGCACTGTGAGCAATTTGACTGCTTCCCTTCTATTTAAAATAGCCACAACATAACATAAAATACTGAAGAGATGATTAAAATATTACCCATTTTTGCTGTAACTTTTTTAAAGTTTTGACTTTAAAAAGTTTACGAATCAGAAGTAGAAGTGCTTTCTATTTTTTTTTTAATTTAAGAAAAGGTAACGGTGAAAGCTCCTCAAAACAATAGGGATGTGTTTTTAATAAACTCTATTTTCGTAACAAACTTTTAACGTGTGCTATTCTTCCTACGCTGCACTGAAGTGGAAAAGGAGTGTTCAGCAGCCTAAAGTTGGAACTGTTGATGCTGTACCGGAGTCTAAATTAGACTGGTTTGGTTCTGTTTGTTAAAGGAAATCCATCTGTTTGTGTAGCGATTCACAGAAGCAAATTTTTATTTGTAACAGTCCTCTGGAATTTTAGATTGCTGCATTTTAATGAGCTACTTGACCACCCCAGGTAAAAGTTAGTTTTAAGATGTTAATTGCAGAGTTAACTGTTTTAGTGTTTGCAATGCAATCCATTCTTTGCTTTATTTTTTTTCCCCTCCCCCCTCCCAACTGGTTCTGTGGTTCCTGCTGCCCTTAATTTGCCTTTTTTTGAGAAGTGACACCTTCAGGCACCGTCGGGGCCGCTCCGATGTTACAAAGCCTTTGCTGGGCTGCACGCACCCGCTCCCCAGCTTTTGTACTTGTCGGGAGGCACCAAAATTCCAGCCTGGCTCTGGAGGCGGGGCTGGGACAAGCACTGGGCCCCTCCTCGGCGGAGATGGGGCTGCTCCTGCGGGAACGCCAGGCCCTCCTCAGCCTGCCAGAGGTAGGTTGTGCCCCCCTGGGCTGGGGACAGAGGGCAGCTCCTGCTGTTCTGGGTGCTGTGCCACCTCCTCTCCACAGCACTTCCAGGTTCTGTCAGCTGTGCCGAGGGCAGCTGCAGTTTCTCCATGGCCAATCCCTGGGCAAGGGAACTTGTTCTGCCCACCCCACGTGGCTCAGCTGTGGCTCAGAGCTCCCATAACCCAGCAGCGCCGGGGCAAACCTGTACGAATCCTGTGCATAGTCAATGGGTTTTTTCTCCTTGCTATAGGTGTGTTCTACTTTTAAAGTTGGGGATTTTGCCCCAAGGAAAGGGCAGCTGCTTCCTTACATCAGTCCTTTTTCACAGCTGCCCAGCAGCAGAGGGAATTATCTCTGTGGGAGGGAGAGGGTGGGAGAGCCACTGTGGAGCTCTGGACTGGGGAGAGGAGATCTATTTTTATGTTCTTGAAATAGCAGAATAAAGAGAGAAAGAACCTGTTTACAGATTGTAGTGACCTCAACTTCCATGTGTTAAAACTTGTGTCCTCAGTGGTTGTTTCCTGCCAGGCCCCTGGGCCGTTCCCGTGTCCCACACATCGAGGATTGAGCCTTGGAAAAAGCTGCCCCAGCTCTGTAAGGAGGGAGGGTTTGTTTCACTGAGAACACCTCCTTAAGGAGCAGGAGACAAGAACGAGACACAAGGCTGCCCTTGTTCACGCAAATCCCACCCCTATTCTCTGCCTCAGTAGGGACTTGAAAGCAGAGCCTGGAAAACTGGAGCAACTCCTTACCCCCTTCTGCAGCAGCAGCCCTCTGAACAAGGCACAGGGAGCTGAAGACTCACACAGTGCTCTGGCAGCACGAGGGAACGTAAGTTTGAAGTATTTTTACAGCATTTCTACTCTACTACCCAGTTCCCTTAGTAATGTGCCTCAGTGGAATGGGGTTACCCACCAACTGCAGCCTGATGCTTCCATGAATATCCTGAAGTACAGAAGGAAGGAACACTGATACAAGTCCTCATTAAAACAACTCCTTTTCTCTGTTAAGGGAGACCCTGAAATGTGTCTCTCAAGGACACACCAGAACAGGATGGAGGCTGGCACAGACACACACTGGTCTCTCCTGGGATACTGCCTGCAACCTCTTGCCGATGGAATTTAACCACGCACATGCTGAAGCTCAGGTCCCCCTTGCCAACAGGGGCAGGTGTGGGGTGGTCCCCTGTTCACAGACAGCCAGACCCGGGTGTATCTGCCCAGAACATTTATTACACGAGTTTGAAGCCTACAAATGCTGCTCCTCCCCCAGGAGGAAGCCCGGACACACCTGGGGGCTGCTGCTCTGCCAGAGCGCGCGGGGCTCGTCCGGGGTCTGGGATGGGAGCACTACTCACATCTTCCCTCACAGCAGGGATGTGACACGGAATGGTGACAGCAGGGGTGTGAGCAGAGACCACAGAGCCTTTCCATCAGGGGCATTTTAATTGAATGTACATCATACAAAACTCAGTCAGTCTCCAGCGTGTGAGTGCTGCGTGGGATGCAGAGGAGCAGGAGATTAATGACAAATCTTGGCTTGCAGGAGGAAGGGCAAGAGCAGCAATGGAAGAGCACTGCAGGTGCCACACTTAGCTCTTGGCAATGCCAATCACTCCACAGGCCAGGCGGGGGCCTGCGTTTCCAGTCACTGTGCTCTCGTTATCTCCCCCTCTACCCAGGTCATCCCGCTTCTCATGCACCTGCAAGAGAAGTGAAGGCACCTTAATTGATCCCACTGTGGATCCTGGCAGCAGCAGCACCACCACCAGACTAATTACACGATGCCAAACTGGTATCCGTGCTAAAAACTTGTGACTGGAGCTGCCTCCAGCTCCAGAGGGGTTCAGGCACCCACAGCGGGAAGGGGCAGAGTCGGAGAGGGACATCTGTGGAAGGCTGGCAGGGAATTTGGGTTCATGGCAGTCAAGTGCCACGCTGAGACACAGAGGGATGGCTGTAAATCCCCTCTCCCTGTTCAGGAGCTCCCCAAGGCCCCTGACCACTCACCACCATGGTGCGGCCGATGATGCTGTGTGGTCCGGAGAGGGAAATGACGGAATCCTGGATCTCCACCTCAGCCACGCCTCCTTTGGCAGTCACATTGCCCAGGTCTCCCACGTGCCTGCACAAAAACACAGCAAACTCACAAAGTGGCCTGGACTGAGAGCTCTTCCAAGGGAGTTTATGTCAAGCATAACTAAGGCTCCCAAATCCAGTGGAACAACCTTTTCCTGCACACTTGGTGCAACACTGCCGCTGTTCTCAGAGCTTTTGCTGTCCATGACAGCTCAGCTATGGCACAGGCAGCTACAGGCTTTTGGTTAAAGGAGGATTAGGAAAAGCAGTTTGTCAGACAGCAGGTCAAAGGCAATGCAGGAACTGCTCAGTTCCAGCCAGTGCCAGGATGATGATTCCAGTCTGGCATTGCCCCATCGCTTGGCATACAGCTCTCCCACACAGCTTCTATCAGCGCTGCATCTCTGCTAAGGCTTCCCTGGAAAACACAGCCTCCAGCAGTGCAATTTTCACAGGACTCCTGGTGTGCTGTGCCCTGCACACCTGCCCCAAGCACAGCATCCACTCAAAATGCAGCTGATCCTGTTCTATCAGGCTCCTCTGTCCAGATTCAGAACCTGGAATACTGACACATCCCTGCCTGGTGACTGGCTCAGCAGGCCCAGAGCTGACCACCAGCTTCTTACACAAATTCCATATTTTTAACCGAGTCCTATAAAACTAGGTTAATGGCAGCTCTCCCCTGAGGAATTTGATTGATTTAAGCTTCCAGGAAGCTTCAGTCCAGTTGTTTCTGTCCACTGATAAAAGCACATTCCACTTCTTGCACCCCTCCTAAGGGACTCCCCTGCCTACAGCCACACCAGGAGCAGGATCTGCCAAGGCTCCAGAAGCCACAATGTCCGTGCAATCCCAACCTTTAGCCCCGAGCAGCGGCTGCCAGGGCCCCGACACACGTTTCATGCTGTGTCATGCAGGAGCTGGCCCGCATCCAGCATTCAGCTCTGCCCGGCCTGAGGCTCAGGTGGGATTTACCAGCCACACGAGGAGCGCTCACAGACACCAACGTGAGCGTTCCCAGGCCGGCCCCTGTGCGAGGCCAGGCTGCCTGAGCCCTGCTCCCCGCTCCTCTCCCACACCCCACTCCTCTGGCACCGAGGGAACCGGGCTGGGAGAGCCGCTCCCCGGGAAGAGCCAGGCCCCACATCCCACTGAGGTACAGATACCCAGCGCCAGCATCAGGCCCTCGCTGTCCCTCCCTCCCAAGCCACGACAAGACCAGAAAACGCCCCCGGGAGAGTATTTCACACCACACTCAGCAAAACAAACCGCTGGAGTTAGCAAAGTACGGCTAAGTGACCTCGGGAACCCTGCAGGAATCAGCAGGGTTTTTCTGGCACGTCCATGCCCTGGACTCACCTCTCGGCATCACTGGGAGCCCCGTGCTTCTTCTGCTCTGGGTTGAAGTGGGGGCCAGCACTGGTGCACCCTGGAACACAGCAGAGCGTCAGGCAGGATCCCAGGATAAACCTGCTGCTCCCAGCACAGCAAACAGCTCCTCTGGCGTGCCATGCCCTGCTAATCCCCTGCAGATAAATCACCTGCTACACACAAGTCCCAGGCTCAGCCCCAAGCTTTCTTATTTCATAATGCTGGGTTATTCAAGCGTTCAGGTGAGGGCTTGGTATGTCAGGTCTTGACCACCAGTCTCAACATGCTCAGCGTATTATCCAGGAAGCAATTCCTCGGGAAGCGTCACTATTTCCTCACACAGATTTGCAGCCGTGAGAGCCAAGCTGCTGCTGCTGCCCCACCACGAGCAGCTCTTCAGAGCTGAGCCGGCACTTTCCAGCCGTGACCCGAAGGCCCGGAGGGACATCTTACCATTGGTGTTGTCACCGAACTCATGGACGTGGAAGCCGTGCTCTCCATCGGCCAATCCAGTGATTTTCCCAGTGACTTTCACCGGTCCGGTACCCTTCAAAGGAGAGGATTTACCACCGCAAGGACTTCAGCATTACACAGCTCCGTGTCACACCAAGGTGACAGAAAGCACCGGAGGCCCCGCTACGAGCCCACGACACTGCCCAGAATGTCCGCGTTCCTTTAACGCTCTCCAACACATTCCTTCCCCTGTTTTTTCACTAAACGCAGGAGTACCCGTTATCTGATGGGGCCTTCCAGAAAAGCCCCGTACTTTCACAGCGGAGCGCGGCTGATCCCGCGGCCGCGGCTCCTCGGCCGACCACCAGGGACGGCGCAGCTCCCGAGGGCCGCGGCCATTTGGAACCGCAGAGCCCTCGAGCTGAGCCCGCCCCGCTGCCCACGGGGAGGAGGCTGGAAAGGGGGACCCGGGGCGCTTCGCAGCCGCCGAGGAGGGGTCTCAGCGGCCCGGCCATGCCCTCACCTGCTGCTCGAAGTGGATGACGCCCTGCACAGCCCCCTCGCCTCGCATCACGCACACGGCCCGCGCCACCACCATCTTGTTCCCGCCCCGCCCACAGCGCTCGCGGACTATGAGCACGGCCTGCTCCCGTTCTTATATACACGGCGGGCGACGGCGCCGCGGCCAATGGCACTGCGCGGCGCGCGCGGCTCGGCCAATCGCAGCGCGGGGAGGCGGGAGGGGCGGGGCCGAGAGAGGCACGCGCGGTGCGTGGATGCGCCCCCTGGCGGCGGGAGGAGCATAACGGGCACCGGGACCTGGATCAGGATCGGGATCGGGATCGGGACCGGGACCGGGATCGGGACCGGGAGGGATTCAGAGGGAGCGGGCAGGGCGATGCTGCTCACGGCATCGCTCACGGCTGTGTCCTCGGCCGTGCCGCGGGGACGAGCGGCAGCGCTGTTTCCCTGCCCTGCGCTCCCCCTCGCACCGCTCCCGCGGCAGCGCAGCGCTGGGGCGGATGCTCCGCTCCCATCGGAAACCGGAATGCGGCTGTGAGGCTGCCCCTCTGCCCTGAGAGTGTTTGGAACTTAAATCACAATCACAGAAAGGTTTCAGAGTACCTGGGGCTTTGTGTAAACACGGAAAGGTTTGGGTTGGGAGGGACCTTAAACGCATCCAGATTCACCCATTCCATGGGCAGGGACACGTTCCACCATCCCAGGCTGCTCCAAGCCCCGTCCAGCCTGGCCTTGGACACTTCCAGGGGTCCAGGGGCAGCCACAGCTTCTCTGGGCACCGTGTGCCAGGGCTCATCACCCTCACAGGGAACAATTCCTTCCCAATATCCATTCTAAACCAAACTCTCACTTTGAAGCTGCTCCTCCTCTGGACTCTCTGCAGCAGCTCCAGCTCCTTGTGCTGCTGGCCCCAGGGCTGGGGCAGCTCTGCAGGTGGGCTCTCACCTCAGCTCAGGGGCAGAGGGGCACAATCCCCCTCCCTTGCTGCCCACGGGGTTTTTTATTAATCTCTGTCTATGACAGAGATATAAACGACTTAAAGCCCAGGCAGTTTTAAGTGGCAGTTTTGGGCCCTCATTAGGCCAGGGAAGGATGCAGAGGGGTTGTGCTTGTTCCACACACCAGATTCGCACAAAAGACCTGAGTCACAGCTCAGGTGACATTACTGAAGCAGAGATTTGTTTGCTTGATAACACCAAATCAGGTGAAAAAAACTTGATGCACAGAAATACATGGAGACTGTTTGCCTGAGAGACACACTGGGATTCGTAGTTTAACCCTGGAAAGATGCTGGGAAGAGAGCCAGCCAGAGCTTCCCATCTAGGAGGTGCCTTGGCAGCGTGAGATAAACTCCTTGGAGTGTCAGTCCTGATGTGCCTGGAGAGGAGACTCAGTAACTTGTGAGGAAACAGGTCTGTGCTTGTGGCACAGCAGCAGCACCCTGAGCCTTGCTCCAGCAGGAGGAGAGGTTCCAGTGCTCTGGAGGTGGCCCTTGTTCCATTCACAGAGGTTTGTAACCTTTATTTAGATGGTACGGTCTCATTTTACTTCCCTGATCACTCTTCTCACCCTTCGGGGCCCTTTTGTGCAGGGCTTTCTCTTATTTGAGTGACCTCCAAACCTGCCCTGGTGTTTCCATCAGGTTTATTGTTTCCTCCCTAGAAGTGAGTTCCAAGATCTGCCCTTCTTGTGGCACAAACAGATGGACGAGAGGTGTCAGGTTTCTTCATAGGTGAGGTGAAAGAACCCCAGGTAATTTCAGAGGACTCCTGGGGTGCCCCGGCTGGGCAGAACTCTGCTGACAAAGCTGCCCTGCTCTGGGACACTCTGGAGAGGTGGGGATTTCAAGGACTAACACATGAATTCCTGCAGGAAGAGGTGAGTAATCCTACACAAGTCACAGCCTTGAGAGTGTTCTATATGAGCCTTTTCTTTCACAAGTGCAATAGAAATACCAGAATATCCGTTACTGCTGTGCTCATTTACATCCAGAAGCCAGGGAAGCGTTTTATGTAATGTTTTCTCCCCCATACTTCTTTTTAACTTCATTTTATTAAATCTCACCAGGAGGTGAGAAAACCCACCCACCCACCCCCCAGTGCAGCTGAACGGGGTGTTTGACAGCACAAAAATCATCATTTGACCCTGTCACATCAAACGGTGATGTAATTATTTTGTTATTTGGAGTAGAGAGGACAGAAGAGAAAGAGCAGCTTGATTCTCTCTAATCCTAAATCAATTTAAAGAGCGATGAAATAACTGCTGTGAGATGGAGGTTAACAGCAATCTAAACGTCATGGAGAAAAGTTAATTAACTTTTCAGCAAAATGTGACAAAGTAACAAAAAATCCCAACCCTTAGGTGCTGCAGAATGGTGGCCTAGAGCAAGGATAAAACCCTTGAGGGTGCAATTTCTCTGGGATTTTATACAAGTTTAAAACTAAGAGGGAATTTTGAGAGCTGTGTTTCCTGTGGCAACCGTACATCTGGTGCAAATATATCGTCCCTCCTGCTTGGGATGGTTCTCTGGGAAAACCATGGAGCTGAATTAAGCCTGGAATGCCCATTTCACTGGGGGTTGTTGGAGCCGGTGTCCCGAGCAAGCCGCTGGGTGTCATTAACACTTCCCCTTGGATTGCACGTGGGGAATTCACTGAGTTTATGCATGTGTGGCACTTCCAAGGTGAAACTGTGCTGTGGAAATTATTCTTTCACTACAAATTGGCGGCTCTCTAGGGGAAAGGCTGCTGCTGGAACGAGGGGAAGCGCTGCTGCTAACCAGAGTGTCCACGGAATTGACGCGGAACAGGCGAGATTAAAACCAACATTCACTCGCGGCTGGGCTGAGCAAATCTTTGTGCTGCCAGTGAAATATGAACCGCAGAGGAGAGGTTGTGTAAATGTTGCTTAAGAACTTTGTACCCGCTGTGGTACAAAGCATCAACCTGCCAGGGCACCGGTGCTGCCCAAGGTCTGCCCACTGCTGTCATTGTTTGTAATATTCCTGCTATTCCTGCCAGTTCCCTTTCACCAAGTGCTTTAATTATTCCACACAATACCAAGGCCTGGCCGTGTTTCCCCGTGGAAACAGCCTGACAGGCTGAGACTGGGACCACAAAGCCAGGAAAGCCAGGATGGATGAAAACAGGGATTCTGAGGATTGCCCTGCGTTTGCAGAACAATCTGCTGAGGGCTTTGTGGGAGCTGCTGCTGCTGTGGCACACAGGGATGAGCGCAACCAAACTGAAACTTAGCTGGAGTTTTAAATGGTTTTTAAGCTGTTAACTAGAGCATGGGAACATCCCTTCTGAAACTGGCCAAGGACAGAATATTGTCCAGAAAGCACAGTCTGAAAAAATGTTGTTGTTCCTTGTTTTTTTTTGGTTTTTTTTAAATGTGAGTCTCTCAAAATGTTTATGCACTCAGGAATCCTATTTTGGCCACTGAAAGGCACCTAAAGGAATGCAACCAAAACACTGTGTGTCTGTGTATAAATATAGAGATATATTTCTGGGATGTAGATTTCAAAATATCAACTTGGATAAAAATCAACAAAGTCCAGAGAAACCCTGTACCTTGTCATGCTTTGTATAAAATGTCTGAATAAGGATTTCATTCACAGTGATGAGAAAGAAAAGCTTGGTCTTAGATTTTATTGCCAGGTTTTTATTTGTCAAAATTCTTACAGTGGTAACTAAACTAAATATAAAACTCTGCAAATCCCAGCCCATGTGAGCAGGTGTCAGAGGTAAGATCCAGGGGGCTTCAGCTGGATTTATTTCAGGCACAAACTGCCCTGCACTCTCATTTTTGCCACATGCACAGTTTAGTGCTACAGCAGGTGTCAGGACACCCGAGGGGGAAGCGGCTCAGATTTAACTCAGTTGTGTTGGGAAATCCTCGAGATGCAAAGTACAAAACCACAGGGAAAATGCTAATTAATAACACAGTTAGAAAATAAATGCTACAACAGGGTAAACTACCCTGTTTCTGCAGGAAAGCAGGAAAGACAAACAGAATGTAACAGGCGGGTGTCCAGAATAACAAAGCTGTGGTTTTATTTGGGGTTTTAAATACATGGTTTCTTCTCTGGGAGCTCTGGATGGTTGGGAGTGGGTGAGTTCCTTCAGGAGCACCACACTGGGTTTGTAGAGCAGTCAGTAAAATGAGGCTTTGGGGTGCTGCTGGTTTAATTCCAGCCATTAATAAGTGGGAACTCGGCTGGAAAATGCACCAGCCAGGTATTTTCATACAGTTTCCACAGCACTGTGGAGTGTTTATTCATTAATATTGATGTGCTCCACATCCGTGTGGAAGTTTTTCCGCAGTCTCCAGCCGTGCCAAAGGGCTGAAGGGCGCTGCAGGAGGCAGCCTGCAGACTTTGTACCCCCCGTGCCTGCCGGCAGCCGCCGTTCCTGCGGGCTGGAACTCCTTCCCAAAATGTGCTCAGAGCACCTCTGTGTGTCTGCAAGGCCAGGGGCTGGGCTGGGACTGATGGAGTTGAGGGCAGGAGCACAAGTTCCCGTCCACACTGGGGTGTGTGGAGAGACTCCAGACCCTGCGTGTGGGCTCTGCCAGGGCCAGGCTGTGCTGCTGCTGCTCCGGAAAAGGCTGTGGCACCTCCAGAACCTGCATCTGTGCCGAACCACACCCAGGCCTGATGATCCGTCCCAGGGGGGGACGGCCGGAAGGCTCCTGACAGCCCCTGGCTGGCAACCACCATGTTACAGCCTGGGAAGCGCTTGGCAGTGCCAAGCTTGGCCGCAGCTGGAGCAGGGCAGCTTATGGCACGCAGCTGCTGGAGAGCATTCCCTAATCCTGGCCTGCCGCCGTGATCCCAGCTAAGCCACGCTTTGGAGAGCAGGGATTTTCTGGCAGGGATCACTCTGCCATGCCGTGCTTAAGGCACAGCTCCAGGTGCAGTTCTGCCAGGAGGCCTGAGACACTGAATTTGCTGCTTGGCACGGGCGGGTGGGTGCAGCCCTGCTCTGCCCACCAGGCACCTCTCCAGAACCAGATCCTCCTCACTGCAGCCTCCTGGCACCTTTCTTCTGTCCTGTGCCTGAGCCTGACCCCTCCCGGCTGCACCCCCTGGCAGGGGGCTGTAGAGAGCCACAAGGTCCCCCCTGGGCATGTACATTTTTGGGGTTTCCTTCAGAGACTGAGCTCTAGCGGACAGTTTCTACAGAAAACAGAGGTAGGAAAGGAAAATATATTTAAGACAAGCCAGAAACAGCTTGTTGTTTCTTACATTTTTTCAGGTTCAACGTGGGCTCTAATGGGGACAAAAAACAACAGTGTCAGAGACTGCAAACAGTGTGGGGGGAAGAGTTTAGAGTTTAGTATTTGTTGCAGGCAGTTCGGGGTTTATTAGCGCTGGTAAGTGTCAGGGAGTGCCACAGGATGGCGTCAGTGGTCCAGGTTTGTGGGATAGGCTCTCCCACAGCGCTTTTCTTTGGCAAAATACTGTAAAATTGGAAGTAGCAACAACAACAATAAAAAGTAAGATACCTTTATGAGTCAGGGGTCTGGGGAAGCAAAGGGGATGAATGATGTAGGCTGATCAGCTCCACAAAAATAAACGTCCTTTTCCATCTAGGCTTGTAAATTTGGTACCTTGATGAATCTTGGACTGTGTGGCAACATAAACTTTGGAAAGAAAAAAACAACAACCTCCTTCCATGTCCCACAGGAACTGTGGAGGATAGCTCATAGTTTCATGGAAGAGAGAATATGTCTTGCAAGGGTTGAAAATAACTAGTCTGGAAAAAGATCCGAAAGCTTTCACGTGGGTAGAAATGATTGCTCTAATTCCTCTGGGGACACAGAGCAGATCTTTATATGGCATCTTGCATAGACTGCGATAAAAACAAGGGGGACAAGGTGTTTGTGGGGGAAAAACCCCATCCATGAGCATGAAACCAATCTGTCTGGGGAAAAAGGATTTTAAAGTGAATGGCAGCACAGGTAGCAGGAGCACGAATGGCCCAGGTCTGCACTGCTGGTTTAATTTGCTTATTTGGAGGCAAGGCAGTGACCCCGTTGCTCACAGGCCCTTCAGAAGCAATGCTGCTGAGTGTGGCTCAAAAATACAGATAAACTGAAGGGCAGCTCACTGACCTGCTTCCCACCCCTGCCTCCCGCTCCTCCCTGCATCTCCTGCCTTCCTTCCCCACTCCGCACTGACACACAAGTGGGAGAATGTGGTCTCTAACACCTCTGACTTGCTCTCCACCCTGCTATCTCCAAAGCTCTAGGATGCTGGGAATGCTTCCCAGTGCCTCCCTCACTGGGCAAGGATGGCATTGGACAGACTATGCTATAACCCACTTCTGTATGGCTTTAATTTAAGTGAATTATTCAGAAACTGTACACAGGCACAGTCACCTTCCCCTAAGCAGCAGGTAATCAGGAAAACTTTAATATTTGAGGAAAAAAAGCTCCGGGCTAATGGTTTAGCCAGGAAGGCTGGGGATTCTCTCTCCCGTGCCTTTCACAAGCAGCTGTGTGCCTCTGTACATCTCATGGGCATAGAGCCATGGAATTGTTTAGGTTGGAAAAGTCCCTTGAGCTCATGAAGCCCAACTGTTTTCCTGTGGGAGAACTATTTGATGTCTTTGCTGGTGACAAGGACAGTGGGACTGATGACACAGCTCTGTGCTGGAGTCACACAGCAGAGGGAAGGGATGGGGCACCCAGAGGGACCTGGATGGGCTGCAGAGGTGGCCCTGTGAGAACCTCGTGATGCTCAATAAAGCCAAGCTGCACCTGGGTCAGGGCAATGCCAAGGACAAACACAGGCTGGGAGAGAATGAACTTCCCACTGCCAGAGGGCAGGGATAGGGGGGATATTGGCAAGGAATTCCTCCCTGGGAGGGGGGGCAGGCCCTGGCACAGGGTGCCCACAGCAGCTGTGGCTACCCCTGGATCCCTGGAAGTGTCCAAGGCTGGATTGGATGGGGCTTGGAGCAACCTGGGATGGTGGAAGGTGTCCCTGCCCATGGCAGGAGGTGGGACGGGATCAGCTTTAAGCCCCCTCCCAAGCAGAACCATTCTGGGATTCTCTGAAATTAGCACTGACACTGAAAGCAAGACTTTAACATAATAAGCTGACAACAAACAGGATTGGAAGCCAAGGCTCTTGCCTGCCTCACGTGTGTCCTATGGGATGAGCAGCAATACCCCTGGGAAAGCTCCAGCTCTGCCATTATCCAGAGAACTCTGATTTCACAGACCACTTCACCCGCAGTGCCAGTGAACACAGATAACAGCATTTCTCCAAAGAGAGGCTGAGGTGGACAATAATTCATCAAATGCATTTCCCTCTTTTACATAATCCTACAGGCACATCATGAGGATGTGATCCCACTATTAGCCTCGCTGCAGCCTGACAGAAATACCAGCTAGAAAGCACCTGGAAAGGCATTTTTGTGATTTTTGAAGCATGCAGAGGCTTGGGAGAGCTTCTCCAAGGGATTCTGAGGGCTGATGGATATTTTGCACTTAGGGGAGCAGACTGTCCTCCCTAAAATTCATACTAAGCAGGAATACTTATTTTCTGTCTATGGAGTTGGCAACCAACCTGAGTCACTTACATAAATCCAGAAATCTTCATTATTACATTGTCATTGCTGTTTTCAAAGACAAAAATAAGGCAACAGTTTCTGGGTTGTGGTGAACATCTTCTGTAAGCTATGGGGAAATCTGACAGGAAAGTAAATGTTGCACCAATACAGAACAAGACCTAATTCAAATAAGTTTGGATGGCCTGGTTTGTACTGGTCACAGTCTACTGCTATTTTTCAAAGAACAGTTTCCACAATATATTTTTTAAAACCTCTTTTTCGTCTTCCCACTTGAAATGTCCCCTGTGGTTCCTGTCTCTCAGGTACAGACGTGCACTGCTCTGGAGCAAGAGCATTCTTTCATGTGGAGGAGAAGTACCACAGCGTGCATTGCAAAGAGAAAAAAGCTTTATTTACAAAATATAACAAGTGGAATGTCTGCAGTAGAGACAGAACTTTGCTTCTGAGCTTTCCTCCTCCATACAGATTCTTCCACGAGGAATGCTGTGCTGTGTTTCCAATCATGGAATTGCCGCCCTTGCAGTTAAGTTTTACTCTGTTCATTGAGAGTCACCAAATTGTTTCTTTCTGACGGAGCTACTCCTGTGTGCCCCTGTCAGAAACAACTCTCTTTTGTGCAGCTCAATCATTCAGAAACTCAGGATTTTCCTAGGAAAGTGTTTTACTCCTGCTATGTTCCCTGAAAACAAGGTTTGCTGATGTTGGCCAATTGATGAGTAGCTGGGGGAATTTTCAGCTCAGGCCCGTCTTCTGCTTCCTTTGAAAACATTTCGGAGGAAACCGAACTTTGGATGCACACAGACAGAAATAGCAGCTCCCGAATTAGCAGTGAGTAGGTGGAGGGGGACAGCCAGCACACGGGCTTGGCACAACAGCCTGGCTCTGCAAATGAAGAGATGGGGCTTGACGTGCAGAGTAACTGGAACTGTCAGATGACTAATGAATCTCAGCCATTACACACCGGTAAGTCTCAAACGAGGTGGGATTAGTTAAAGATGTGCCCATAGGAGCTGGCACGAGCTGCAGGTCTGCAGGATCCGTGTGTGGGGCTGGAGCGGGGAAGGGGGACAGTACTGGGGGACACACGGCTCTGCTGCCCTTGTCTGCTGTGCACCAGGGCATGGAACAGCTGTGCCTGCAGCAGCTTCAGCCTCTGGGCCCTCCTCCCACTGCTCCTTTGACATTCTCCCAGGGCTGGAGCCCCTCTGCTCTGGGGTCAGGCTGGGAGAGCTGGGGGTGCCCACCTGGAGAGGAGAAGGCTCCAGGGAGAGCTCAGAGCCCCTTGCAGGGCCTGAAGGGGCTCCAGGAGAGCTGGAGAGGGACTGGGGACAAGGCATGGAGGGACAGGACACAGGGAATGGCTTCCACTGCCAGAGCGCAGCACTGGGTGGGATCTTAGGAAGATCCCTGGCTGTGAGGGTGGAGAGGCCCTGGCACACCTGAAATCAAAGTCAGGAAAGGACCTGTGTTTAATGCTGCCGATTAAATGCTCTGCCTAAAGTGCTTGGTGTGGTAATGCCATTTAAAACCTGCCATTAATTAGTCAATGGCTTAATGAAGAAAACTGATATTTAATATTTGGACTTGATTCGCAAGCAACACGCGATTAATGATATCTGAGATTTTGTATTTGATTTTTAAAGGCAGAACAAATACATAGTATTAGAAAATAAATATTCTTTATTAGATACACATTGGGTTGGTTTGGATTTCCCCACACTTTCAAAGGTGTTGGGGAGGTGCTCCCAGTTTTTTTGTGTTGAAAAACTGTCAGTTCAGACACAGCTCATGTTTATTTATTATGCATTATGAAATGTGCTTCTCCAGGCTAGAGCTGAGGCTTAACAAAATCCAAGTGCTTGCAGCACCCGGGTGCTCTCTTCAGGCTGAGCCGTGTCCTGCTGAGGGGAGGCTGCGTGTGATGCAAACAAAGGCACTGGTGTCCACTGGCTACAAGTTACACGGTTCTCTTATTAATTAGTGTTCTGTCCTCTGTTGGTTAATGATTCTCTCGCTTCTGCTGCTCATTCCCATGCTCGGTGTTCCTCTTCTTTTGGGTCGGTGGGGTTTTGGGGCTGGAGGTCATGATCTGCTCTCCTGGAATTCCCTTTTTCCCCAGTGGGAGCTCGTTCTGCACAGTTACTTTTATTAGTTTCTTCCTTATCTTGGGGGTTCTGCCAAATGTCCTTGTGGCCTGGAAATCCTGCATTCCTCGTGTTCGATATCAGAGGCACATCCTTCTTCCCAAGCTCTGCTCACCTCCCCTAGGTCTGACATCATGGAAACGTGTCCAGCCCTACATCTTAGCACATAATTTGTTTTTCTAACACCTGGATATCACCTACAGCTTGTTGGCTGCTGTTTCTGGGGCTAAATCTCCTTTCTAGCTGATTAGGCTTGAAAGTGTACAAAGATCAAGCATCACAGAACATCCTATCTAAGGGACTTTTGGTGCATTCCACATTTTGGGACAGAGGCAGAGATGGGGAAAGCTCAGCACCGGTCCTGGGGGCTTTGAAGGGGTCAGGAGCCAGGGAGGAGAGGGTGCCTCAAGCAATGCCCCACTTCAGTGTCAGAAATGATAGAGCTCTATGATTTTAGTTAATGGTTTTAATTAACTTTCAAATTAATTGTTTTAATTTATCATAACTAATATACATATAAATTACCGTGTGCTACTCTTAGATTAATCTTAGCCAGCATTTAGCAAAGTTGTCATAAGCTACTTTTGTGGGAACGCAGCTGGGGAGAATGACTGAAATTTTAACTTTTGATAAACTAACTCTGATGTGCTCCAGTGAACAAAGCCTGGGAGAGGAAGATGGATTGGTGTGGTTGGACATCTGGAACGCAGAATTTATGGACCACAAGGACATTTTGTAGAAAGCAGAAGGTAAAGGAGAGACTAGAGAAAGAGTCAGTAGATGTATTGGAAAGGCCCTGCTGGAAGAAATAAAGACTAAAAATATGGACTAATTAACATGAAGTGAGCAATCAGTAACCAGCAGGATAGAATACTAATTAACGAAAGCGACCGGTATAATTTAGAAATGCCTTTATTTGATGAAACGTATGAATAGGCTCAAAAGTTCTGTACGCGTGTCTGTGTGGAGGCTGGAATTCTGCCCTACACCCGGCCATGCATACGCCCCCTGACCAACACCAAAGTAACGCCCGACTCACCGGCCCTCAAAAGACGGCGTGAGAGGGCTTCATTCATCCCGGACGATCTCGGAGGATTTGGTAACAGCGTGAGGCAGCGCGATGGCAGTGGGGGGAGTGGAGAGCCGTGCGGTTCCGGGGCTCTGGGGCTGTGAGGGGTTGTGTGGGGCCATGTGGGGCCGTGAGGGGCTGTGCGGTTCCGGGGCTCTGGGGCCGTGAGGGGCCGTGAGGTTCCGGGGCTCTGGGGCCGTGAGGGGCCGTGCGGTTCCGCGGCTCTGGGACCGTGAGGGGCCGTGAGGGGCCGTGCGGTTCCGGGGCTCTAGGGCCGTGAAGGGCCGTGAGGGACCGTGAGGGGCCGCGCAGTCCCGCGCGCACCGCGCCGCGATTGGCCGAGCCCCGGCGCGCGCCGCGCTCCCGCGCGCCCCCCTCGCCCCGGCCGGCACGGCGGCCCCGCCCCCCCCGCGCGCGCCCTTTGTCCCGCACGGGGCCCCGCGCCCCCAAAGGCCCCCCCGCCGCCGCCGCCGCCGCCCATTGGTCAGCCCGGCCGTGATTGACGCGAGGCGCGGCCAATGGGCGGCGCCCCCCGCGGGGGGCGGAGGTATTAATGTGGCAGCGGCGCCTATCGGCGGCGGCGCGCGCTGAGCCGCGGGCGCCCGGCCCGCCCCGGGAGCCGCTCCCGGGGCGGGCGGCGACCCCCGGCCAGCGACCGGCCCGCGGCCACCGCCTCCCTCCCGCCGGCCGGCACCCGGTACCTCCCGCCGGCCACCCACCCACCGCCCGCACCCGTGGCGACCCCGGCGCCCTGCAGGTGAGTGCCCGTCCGGTCGCGTCCCCGCATCGCCGCGCACGCCGGAGCGCCCCGCGCCGGGGCATGGCGGGCATCCCCGCCCCGCTGGGCGGGCGCGGGGGGCGGGCGGCCGGGGCCGCGCCGGCCCCGCCGCCGCCTCCGGGAGCGCCGGGGCAGCGCTAGAAATGTCGGCGCGGGACCCCCGCGGCCGGCGCTGGCCCGAGCCCCGTGCCTGCCCCGCCGGTGAAGCCGCGGGAGAGGGGCCCGAGGCGCTGGGGCGCGCACAGGTGAGCGCTGCCAGGCAGGTGAGGTGCCCGCCCCGGCCGCAGGGTCACCGAAGGCAGGCTCAGCCCGGAGTTACGGCTCCCGAGGGATGCTCGCAGCCCGGGGATCCATGGGAAGCGCTGCCCTGGCAGGAGGTGCGGGCTCCCGAGGGATGCTCGCAGCCCTGGGGTCCACGGGGAGCACTGGCACAAACGCGGTTCCGATGGAATTGCGGGAAGGAGTGCGTATTTCCAGCGCTGCCGCGTTGGGTTGGGAAGCGCTGGGAGAAACTGACATGTTCCTCATCAATGGTCCTTCCTTCCCACTCCATCGGGGCATCCGGAGGACTGGGATAACGGAAAGTGACCGGGGCTAGGGAGTAGGTAGCAGTCGGGAGCTGTTCATGATTTTGAAATTCTGACTAAAAAATGTATTGGAATAAATTAGGGGAGGCTGAGCTCTATGGAGTGATTAATTGGGTGTCTGCGATTAGAGCATCTTTCTCCCTTCCTCTATTATTAAAATGCTTCTGTCGTTTTCAATGACACTTCAGTTCTGTGATGTAAATTATTGAGCAAGGACAGACTCCTTCACCTGTGCTGTAAGGGCCCAATCCCACAGAGAGCAACTTCCTGCCGCCCCTCCTGGCTTGGAAGCTCCTGGAGCTTGTCTGATGCGTCCCCACTCCCATCCCTGTGCAGTCCCTGGCTGCCCTTCCCCTGGAAAACCCTGCCTTGGGCAGGCGGGGTGTGCTGTTGGATTGCATGGAGCTGCTGTCCTTGCTGCTTCCCAGGGAGCCCCACGGATGGGACGGTCCCGTGGGGTTCTGAAGGTGTCAGTGACCTTGGCAAGTGTGGTTCTCTCTCAGCTTTTGCCTTCTTTGCCCTTCTGCATCGATTTGGGGACCGATAGGTGCCCCGGTCCTGGGCAGTGTCTTGGAAAGGGATCGTCACCCTGTGATAGTTATTGGCTGTGCTATACTTGCACCTTCATCATGCTTGGGGGAAAACAGGATTGGGGAGTGGGTGGGGAGTGAATAGGGCTGTTTCTTCCCTTCCAGGCCCTGGAATGGTGGAGGTGGAAAAGGAATGTAACATAGTTGGCTCACCTAGGCTTTGGCTGCGGGCAGCTCTCTCCCGTTCCCGCTTCGGCTGCGGGAGCACTTGCTGCCCCACAATCATGATTTCCATGGAGGAAAAAGCCATTTCCTTCTCCAGCAGCAGAGCAGCTTGAAAATGCGTGTTGTTACAGGGATTCTCCCCAAAATGGTTTATTCTGCAGCCTTTCTGCTGTTGTTGTTATTCTTGCATTACTGACCCAGTTATGATTTCTGGGATATTAAAGGCAATATTCTGGAGTCCTTCCCCAAGTGCTCGTCATCTCTAATGATAACTGACTTTGGGCTCTGGCCCTGCATAATCTCAGGTGATGCTGACTGGAATTTACCTTGAGGGAGACAAGATAAACAGATGTTTAAAACAGCCTTTTTGGTGTCTCTGGCTGCTCTTGACTGAAGCAGAATCCAATCCGTGGGGATTCCTGCCCCATGTCTGTCCAGGGATCCACCTGGTCTTGCTTGGAAGAGGAAAGGCAGTGGTGGTGGGGATTTTTTTGCCCATCAAAGGTGATAGTGCTGTGTAGTCCTTCAGTGGTGAGGAGCATTGGGAAAACCTTGTGCTGCCTGGTTTGAGGGGAAGAGCGTGTGTAATGGGGGTGGAGAACCACGTTTGTGAGTACCAGAGCTCTGCTTTCGAGGCGAAGTTCTCATGCTGTAGTGAGGAGCGCGGTATAAATAGCAGCGCTGGGTTTTAGCCACTGAATTCAAAGTTATGGTTTCCACAGCAACCAGCACTCAGGCCGTCGTTTGTGTATGGAATATTTCCTCCTGTTTTTAAAAAGCCTATGTGTCTGGCATCTGGTGTGGTGCTGTGTCCAGTCCTCCTCTGCGAGCACCCCTCACTCATGCCTCCTACTCGATGTTTGAGCGTCCCCCTCCTGCTTTCCTTCTCCCTGTTCTTGCTCTGTTCCCAGCTTCCCCCTGCCTTCTCCTGGGCCAGGAGTGTGTGCACCAAATCCCAGCCTGGCCACCATGTCCCTTTGTCTTCCAAGCCTTCCTTTTGGTGCTGGTGTTGGCTTCCAGCCGTGCCTGGGCTGTGAAAGGCAGAGCCCTGCTTTGAATCCACGGTACATCCCTCAAACACCCAGCCGTGTTTCCCCTTTCTGCCTTACCTGGGGGGTTATTTCAGTGGTAGATCCACAGCCCCCCTGACCCTGTGGTCGTGTCCCTTACGGCTCAGGGGAAATCAGAGCTGTGCACTGTTGAGGAGGAGCACGGGATGTGCCCTTGCTGTAGCAGAATGGGGATGCAATGCTTGCTTTAATAAATGTTTGTCATACAAATGTGCGGTGTTGCTAAAGTGGTTTCATTTATAGCCAGGGGGCTGATGTATCTGCATGGTTGTGTCCAAGTTACAGTTTCCAGAGCAACTGGAGCAGCTTTGTGTCTTGGAAGACTGTTAACTAAAGCATGAAACGTTATATCAAATTTTCCTTTCTTAAATTCTGTAATCTCAGCTACTGTTAAAAACGCAGCTGTGCTTATCAGAGAACATGTTTAAAAGCCTTGAAACGACCAAGCACATCTTCAGGTGTGTACCTCTGCCACAGAAACAGGAGTGGGAAATGTCAGCCCCAAAGTAATTATGCTTAGGGTTAGAGCAAAAGGCACTTTAATTAGAAAAACCCAAATAATCCACAAAAAAACCCCAAAACTCCAAGCAAAAAAAAAAAAAAAGACAAAAAGGAATGACATATTGAGTTGTCAATAGTTGTCCCCTGTTGAGTGGGGACAGTTTTGGAAACCACAGCATCAGACATGTCTCAATCTGTTTGTTCTAAAGAAGAGACAGGAGGATGGTGAAGGCTCTGGAGGAGCCCTCCAAGGAGCAGCTGAGGACACTTGGAATGTTCAGCTGGAGGAGAGGAGACTGAGGGGAGTCTCACTGGGGTCTGCAGCTTCCTCCAGAGGGGCAGCTCTGATCTCAGCTCCCTGTGAGAGGGAAGGGCTGGAGCTGTGCCAGGGAGGTTTATGTTGGATATTAGAGGGTGCTGGCACTGCCCAGGCTCCCCAGGGAATGGGCATGGCCCCGAGGCTGCCAGAGCTCCGGGAGTGTTTGGACACCACTCCAGGGATGGCCAGGGTGGGATTGTTGGGGGTCTGTGCAGGGCCAGGGGCTGCACTGGATGATTCTGGTGGGGCCCTTCCAGCTTGGGATATTCTGTGGCTCTGTGATCTTGTCTCTGACCAGAACTAATGACAAAAATATGATCTGGAAAAATGGTGTAAAAAGGCTGATGTCAGCTGAAAGCAATCATCAAATGAAGGCTGGAAATAAGAAGGAGCGGGGCTCAGGATTCCCTGTACCTGGGGGCAGTTGGGCAGGCTGTGATGCTGAAGGTTGGTCTGTTATTATCTTTTTCCTTTCCTTCTCTTTCCCCTCTCCTTTGGCTGCTGCTCCTTGTGAAACCGTGTCCCTCTCGTGGTGTCTCCCGCTTATCTGAGCAGTAATTTCAAGGACCTGGGGTATAACAAGAAGTCGCTTTCCCACTGCAAGTCAATTAGAGCCCGTGTTACTTCCCAGGCAGTGGGTGTCACTTCCTTGCTGGTTTTGCCTTGTTCAGTGCAGTGTTGTGTGAGTAACCAACATAAGATTCCCTTGGAAATGGAACTGCTGGGTGCTTGTGCTGGTTTGAGCAATGATGCTGTAAAGTGCTCTCTAGGTGTCTTGGGCAAACTCAGCCAGGAGGCTTTAAGTGTTGGCTTGGGTAAAAAGGCATTACAAAGCCAGTGTCTCAGGGGTCTTCCTCTCTATTTTTATTAGTAGCATTCCAGGTCAATGTTTTCCTCTTTACATATTTACCGTGTATGTAGTGTCCCATTGATGCTGCCACGTGCAACAGCCCTGTCAGCAGCCTATGGGCTTTGCTTAATAAAATGGAGGAATGATTCTTCTCCTACAAGATGGTTTTGAAATGAAACTTAAACCCAAACCTTGTGATCTTTGGTGTGCTGCCCAGATTAGAGAAACAAAACGATTGAAAGAGCAGCTGGAAGTGAGCTGAAATACCTTAAACTTCTCTGAGTCGCTTGAAGGAAAGGTGAAGGTTTTTCCTTCTCTGTGCTCAGCCCAAGCTTTGTGATATGGCACAGACCGAGAAGGGATCTTAGTTTGGAGCTTGTTCCCATGGGAGCAAGGCTGCAGGGGGATATGCTGTGTGTCTTCCAGCTGGGAAATCTCCCTGCAGCTTTGGCAGGTAAGAGAGAGGAAAGAAAAGGCTGTTTTCTGTGTGTCGGTGATGAGGAGGGGAGGGCTGGTCCTGAGCACTGGATGTGGCACTCCCTTGGGGTAAAGCAGCTCCTGAGATGCTCTGTTTTCCCCCAGACACTGGGTTTGGGTTTGAAAAAACTCAGTTTTAAAGCTCTGCCCTTTCCAGCTAGGGAAAGTACCAACTTTGGACTAGGACTTTGTTCTGGCTGAAACCAATAATGTCACCTCACGGTGGGGAAACCTTTCTTCTGGTAGCAGCAAATCTCAGTGTTTGGAGTTTTGCAGCTCAGGCTACAGTAACAAACACTTGGGACACCTCTGGCCACAGTTACCTTGTGCGTGAGATGATTCTCTGCTGCATGACCGCGTTTGGCATGTCTTTGTGTCTGTTTTTCCCCTTCCTATGTGCTGTGCCTAAGATTAGTACAGCTTTCCTCCTCACAGATAAATAATTTAAACACCTGGACTGATTAAGTGTGTGCATCTCAGCTCAGAACAGTCGTGACTTCTTTTTTTTTATTCCAAGACTGCCTTTCCCGAAGAAGATTCAAAGCAACTGAAAATAGCTTCATCACAGAAACATCAAGCATAACTTGGGGATTGTTGCTCTCGTGGCAGGGATTCTGACAGTGTACATTTGCCTCCCCATTAGCAACATCTCATTGAACGCTCAAGGGTTTATTGACGACTCGTTTGCTTTGCCTAATTGTGTGCCTTGCTGCAGGGCAGGACTGCCTTCCCTTGGCCCTGCTGGGGTGAGGAGCCAGGAGCCAAATCCCTGCTCTCCCAACCCTGCTGCTGTGGGCTCGCCCCAAACCGAGCAGGGAAAGAAAGAAATCTTTTTCCCTGATGTGTGATCCCTCTCATCCTGCCTCAGTCAGTGCTCAGACTGGCTGACAAAAGCCCTATCAGATGACTGGAGTTTCCTCTCCCTTTGTTGTCAGAAAGTGCTCTTGGAACTACCTTTATAGAGCAGCTGAATGTCTCTGGGCTCCAGTTAAACCACAGCTGGAAAACATCTGTCATCTCTCACTCAAAACATATCTAGAGATGTAAAACCTCGTGCCAGAAAGCTGCGGCAGAATTCTTTGCCCATGATTTTTCCCTGCTACACTAGCACTCCTCTGCAAGAACATGAATATCCTGGCTGCTGTGTCTTGTCTGTCTGATTTGCAGGAGGAAGCGTGCAGAAAGCCAGCGGCATTAGGAAAGTTTTGCTTGGCTTTTGGGTTTTCTGATTCTCCCACCTCCCCCTTTTTTTTTATATTTTTGTTTAATTTTTGTGTTTGACAGTAACCTGGTAGATTTGTCAAGGTTTCAGCCCTCCCTCTGGCTTTCCAGCCTCCCTTAGAAGCAGCGCTCAGCCAGACACACAGCTCTCAGCAAGCCAGGGCAATTCCTGCTTGGATCCAGTTCCTGCTTGTCCCTGGGACCCATGCATTGCTGCAGCAGCAGGCAGGTTTTGTTTCAAATTATCCCATACCCCTGCCCATCACACTTTGTCTCTTCTACGGCAAATCTTAGCCTGCCTTTTCCCCTCGGTGTGGCTTGGAGAGGAATGGCCTCTCCAGCCCTTCCACTCCATCCCTCCACTGAGCTCTGTGCTGGGATTTTCCCTGGAAATTGCTGCCCTCTGCCACCAGCGAGGCCTTGGACCAAAAGCCTCTCCCTCAGTGTTCCAGCACGTCTCTGTTTGGCTGCACCAGCCCCTCACCTCCGTTTGCTTATGGAAAGTGTGTCTGAAACCTTGAGAGTCCTGCTTCCTGACCACCCAGCGAGTTCCTGGGGAGTTTCTGTGCTGTTTGGAACTTCCATGAAAGTCTAGATTCATGCCCTGCCTGCATTTCTGCATTCCTACCTACAGGACTTGCTGGAGGCCTCCATCTGTAGCTTGTTCCTTCTCCAGGAACCTTCCCTGATGTCTGGGCAGGTGTGATGAAATTGCAGAGGCACTTTTGAATCTGCAGGAGCACAGGAAGGAAATAAAAAAGGTTGCAGTGAGAGCTGACTGCAGTTGAATTTTCCACTTACTTTAGTGTTCTGGTACCATCAGGCTTTCAGGAGATGGCAGTGGGTTTTGGTGTCTGTGAGCTGAGAGATGAGGAGCTGTCAGTGATGGCCATGAACTGAAACACAACAAGTTCCACCTCAGCCTGAGGAAGAACTTCTGGCCATGGAGGGGCAGAGCCCTGGGACAGCTGCCCAGGGAGGGCCTGGAGTCTCCCTCTCTGGGGACATCCCAAAATCCCAAATTCCTGTGTCACCTGCTCCAGGTGACCCTGCCTTGGCTGGGGGGTTGGACTGGGTGATCTCTAGAGATCGCAACCGTCCCAGGATTCTGTGAACATAAATCCTGGCTTGTTTCTCCTAAAGCACATTTCCAGGCCATCCCTGCGTCACCTTGGCAGATCTGGCAGTGATGTCAGTGGCTTTGGGATTTCTCTGGTGACTCATAAAACTTCGTTCTGTGAGTTCTAGCAGTGGGGTGGCCTCGTGCTGCCCCTTTGCTCAGGGGTGCTTGTGAGGAAGGGCACTGGAGCTGACAGAATCACCTGCCAGCATAATGAAATGCATAGCTAAATGAATATAAAAACACCAGACAAGTGAGTTGCTTTTGTACAAATCGCCTTTTGTCTTCGCTTTTTTATTGAGGCTTGCTGGAGTGCGAAGATCCCTCTGTGAAAATAAGGTGAGCCATTAGTATTAATTGATTTGGGTTTTAATATGGGTTGGGATGAGCTTGCTGAGGCTCAGTGTGGCAGTGTGTGCAGTTCCAGGAAAAAATTGATTGCGTTTTGTCTCTTCCATGTGTCGCTTTCCCTTAAACTGCTAATGAAATTCCATCAGTAATGAACAGGATGTTCCATTAAATGTGCATTCAGCTCCTAATCGTTAACAAGTGTCTTTTTAGGATCCTTTTTCCTTGCTAGCCCCCTGCTTTGCTGGGTGTACAGTATTGGATTTTACTCTGGGATTTGAAAGCTGTGAGTGGAGACAGCAGTGTGTCCGTTCCTGTATTCCTCTTTGCAGAGTTATTCTGCGTGGCCTGGCTGGGGTTTTTGTGTGTTTTGCCTTTGGTAGCAATTACTGCTGCTTGCATTTGTGGCTTCCAGTGCAGAACAAAGCTGGTTTGTGTGCCTGGCCAGTAGTAATTGTTGACAGTTGATAATGTTGGAGACCTTTCATTGTGGCTGGGATCTGAATTGTACCAACTTCTGCTGAACCCGAATTACAGGGGTTTAATTTTAGCTTCAGGGCTCCCATGCTGGAGTATTTTCTTTCCTTTGGTAATAAAGAAAAAGTTGGTGTTTGAGGTCTTCTCCTGAACCTGCCATGTGAGACACAGAGCTGAAGTGTCACAAAAACTGCCAGAATTTCTATTCTTACCCTTGTCTGCTCTCAGACTGTGTTGGTAACACAGAGTTATTGTGTCCCAGGGGGTGGTTAAACTCATTCCTTGCCTGTTAAATCTGTTCTGTGTGTGTTAGGTGGAATATACTGAGTGAGAGAGGCTTGCTGGGGGTTCTGCATATCCAGTTACTGGAGCAGCTCATGGATCATGAACCATTTAATCCCAGCCCAAGGAGCTGGACAGGAGGGTGGGACCCCCCAGTGTGGGGAGCTTCTGGGCCTTGGCTGAGAATCTGCTTTTCTTGGAGCTTTGAATGAAGCAACTGGTGTTATTAACCTGGGTGTTTTCCAATTTCTTTTCTCGGTGAAGTTTCCGTGAGTAGGATGGTTTGAAAAGGAATGTGTCATTTTGGGAGGTTCAGGTTGGGTGTCAGCAGGAATTGCTTCTGGGAAAGATTAGCCATTGGAATGGGCTGTCCATGAAGGTAGGAAGGCCTGGATGTGGCACTCAGTGCTGGGACAAGGTGGGGGTCACACACAGGTTAGAGTCCATGGGCTGGGAGGGCTTTTCCGACTGGGGGTTTACAAATGTCTGAGAATGGTGTTTACCCAGGAGTGATTAGGAGATTAAGTGATAGATTAATTGTAATTATTGCACTGGAACCCCCCTGATGTGCCTCTGTCCTCTCTGAAAGGAGAGCCTCTGTGTGAGGAGGCTGAGGGCCTTGTTTTACTTTGGGCAATTATTTGTTGGCAGTGCACGTTTTTGTCCTTGTGTCCCAAATTAAAGCTGTTTAGCTTTCAATTTGACATTGGTGTGAAATTCCTACTTCTCTTCTAAGTGTGGAAATGGTTTGTTGGCAGCATGTGATTTCAGGGGAATGTTCTGATTTGCATCACACAAGATTGGGAGAATGAAAGGACAGCTTTCCTTTGGCCCCTTGTAGGTGTTTGGAGGTACCTGCTGGGGCAGGATTTGGGGTGAGCTCAACCTGGATGTGCAGGGCAGTTCTCTCTTGCCATGAAGAGCATTCTCACATCACACTGAGTTTTCTTCCACTATGAAATACATCCGTGTTTCTGTTCCTATATAGTGTTTCTGTTCTGTGTTTCTTATTCATATATAGTGCCAGACCTTTCTGTCCTAAGCATGGGGATAGACCTGGACAGGTGCTACTGACACTTCTCCAGAATGCTCCCCAGCTTCCAGTAATGTGCACTGGGGGGGAGATTTTGCAGCCTATTTGTATTTAGCAGCTTTTTTTTCTTTTTTCTTTCCCCAGAGGGAGCCTCTCACTTGGTTTTTACCAATGTGCATCAGGTTTTGTGAGGAGCACACGAGTTCCTGGGTAATATGAACTTGAAAACTGGCAGATGACATTGTATCTGTCAGGTGTGTGTTGTGTGAGGCTTGTGATGGCTCAGGAAAAGGCTTGGCTGGTGTTGACTGGCAGCCAGGGGTTCAGCTGATGGCCAAATCCACGCCGTGGCTGAGGCAAGGTTGCTTTGGTTGGTTTATTTATTTTTTTTGATGTGTGTGTAGCTGAGGTGAAGGGTGAATGGCTCACTCACCTTAGGGAATCCAGAATGGTTTGGGTGGCAAGGGACCTTCAGGATCACCCAGTTTCCATGGGCAGGGACACCTTCCACCATCCCAGGTTGCTCCAAGCCCCATCCAATCCAGCCTTGGACACTTCCAGGGATCCAGGGGTAGCCACAGCTGCTGTGGGCACCCTGTGCCAGGGCCTGCCCCCCCTCCCAGGGAGGAATTCCTTGCCAATATCCCCCCTATCCCTGCCCTCTGGCAGTGGGAAGTTCATTCTCTCCCAGCCTGTGTTTGTCCTTGGCATTGCCCTGACCCAGGTGCAGCTTGGCTTTATTGAGCATCACGAGGTTCTCACAGGGCCACCTCTGCAGCCCATCCAGGTCCCTCTGGGTGCCCCATCCCTTCCCTCTGCTGTGTGACTCCAGCACAGAGCTGTGTCATCAGTCCCACTGTCCTTGTCACCAGCAAAGACATCAAATAGTTCTCCCACAGAGAGGGAAAGAAGTTCCCCCAAAGCTCTCAGAAGCAGAGCTGGGCTGTTTTTAAGACTGCAGGCCTTCTAAAACACAACCTGTGAGTATGGGCACCCCTGCATCAAACCAGGGTGAAAAATGGAACCTGTGGAGTGCTTGGTTGCAGTTGTGAATTCAAATGCTCGACTTACCTGGCAGATCCCACACACCATTCCTTTGCTTTGCCTTTCCTCCCCACTGAGGCTGGAATCCTCACTGATGTCTTCCCCCTCTGGCCTTGTCCAGGGGTGAAAGGGGCAGGGGGACAGCAAGGAGGCACCTGTAGCGGGGAGTGGAAGGACTGCTGGTAGGTTTGGCCAACAGAGAGTAGGTCTGCTCTGTGTTTTTTAACTAAGAGTGCCAAAAGACACCCTCCCCTTTTTTCTTCATGGAAAAGAAGGGAAAGCATCCCTGGAAGGGACCCCCTGGGGCCTGACAGATAAGCTGTCTGCATTTTTGTGGCAGGGAGTCATCTCCTTGCTTTAGTCCCTGCTCCAGGTAGGCTTTATCTGCCCCTTCATCTGCCCCCCAGGGCTCTCTGGTTTTCCTGGCTGTTCCACAGAACTAAACTGCTGTTCCAGTCCCAAGGAGCTCCTGGGGCAGATGGATGTGGCGGCTGGGGGGCTTGTGCTGCATGCCCTGGTTCTGTGTGGGTCTGGGTAGGGCAGGTGTGCCAGGACTGCTGCTGGAAGGAAAAGCAGGTGCCCTTCCTCCTGCTGGACACCTGGGACTCTGGCCAGGTGAGTTTGCACCCTTCCCTGGCACGCTTGCTGCCTCTTTGCTGAGCTTCTGTATCTGCTTCTGGCCTGGCCCCTCCAGTTTGGTGTCTTGCTCTGGCCCTCTGCTCCTGCAGAGCTCAGACATGAAACCAGGGCTTGCTGGGGGAACAGGTACCCTCCCTCTCACTGCCTTGGATTGCTCCATGGAGCGTGTTACAAGTTCATTTTTTCTGTCAGCGCTTTCCCCAGTGCCTCCTTTTGCCCTGCAGTGGGAGCAGGAGAGGCAGCAGCAAAGGGACTGAACCCTGTGCTTAAAACCAAGCTCTCAGCTTGGTGTAGGAGCAAATCCATCAGTTTTCTGCAGAGAACCCAAATTTTCTTGAAGATAAATTACGTTTCGGGTTGTTCCTTGTGCTGGAAGTGTAGAAAGACATCCTTGAGCCTGGCTCTTGCCGGACCTGTTTGCTTCATCCTGGGGCAGGGGACAAAAACAGAGGGATCTGGGTGGGCAGGAAAGAGGAAAGACTGTTTTTGCAGAAGGATTAGAGCTCTGGCATGCTGCAAGGATTGGCAGCAGCAGTGGAAGCAGAGTTTTGCTGAGAGCCCCTAGGATCCATGGCAGCTGAAATCCTGTGGAGGAGGCAGGGGCACCCTAATGGGAATCATCCTGTGGGGAGCTGGGAATGGCAGGACACGAAATGCCTCGGGAGATCTGCCTGCTGCAGATGCTCCAGGTCTCTGGAATCAGTGAACAACTGAGTCTCATGCACAGGGAGGTAATTTATTCCCTGTTTTCATGGGCAGGAGAGGGAAGAGCTCATGCGTGGTGGGAGTGAGCCTCAGGATAATGTGAGCAGCTTGGGCTGGGGATCTTCTCTCAGATCATCCCAAATCCTTGTTGACAGAAGGAATGTGTGGATTTCTTGCCTCGTGGCTCATCTGCTCCAGCACAGGCAGACAGGGAGCTCTTTATCCTGTTGGGTCCCCAATAACCTTTTAGGTGCAGGGAAGTCTCCTCCTGGGTTTCTGTGCCCCCCTTCATGTGGGGGGGTTTGTCAGCACCCACTTCTGCGTGGGGAGCTTGGGAAGACATCTGTGTTCTGGGACCTGTTTGTGCAGGGGAAACCTGGGTTAGAATGAGGGGAAAACACTGGCACTGATGATGGTTCAACATAATGTCCGTGGTGGACACCAGTCTCTCTTTATGCTGTCCTGAAAATAATATAACCCTTTTCCCCAGCAGAAGCTGGAATTGCTGTATTTTTTGTACTGTAGGAAGCTTTCCAAGGAAGCAATGAGAGTCATTAAGCATCTCTGAGAGTTACCCAGGGATGTAGCCCTGCCTGGGATCTGCACAGGGCTTTCCCAGCACCAGAGTTGGTGTGCTGGTCTGCTAAGCTGAGCCTCTCCCTCCATGTCACTGAATCATTTTCTTGATCTTAGCTCTCAGTTGTACTTCAGCGTCCTCTGGAGAGCTGTGCCAAAAATGGAAAAGCCTGTGCTTGACTTGTTCTGGTTCTGAGCCTGCACTGGGCTTTGTGAGAAGGGGTCATTTAGTCACCATCACCAGTACCCCAGAGAAGGGCTGGAGCTCTGCCAGGGGGTGTTTATGTTGGATTTCAGGGAAAGGTTCTTCCCCCAGAGGGTGCTGGCACTGACCAGGCTCCCCAGGGAATGGGCACGGCCCCACAGAGCTCCGGGAGTGTTTGGACACTGCTCCCAGGGATGCCCAGGGTGGGATTGCTGGGGGGTCAGATTGTGCAGGGGCAGGAGCTGCACTGGATGGCCCTTGTGGGGCCCTTCCCACTCAGGAGTTTCTGTGAGAAGTGATTACAAAAATACAGAGGCACTTGGGGAGTCAAGGAGTTAGAAGTGTCTTCACTCAGCTTGGGCTGGCAATTCTGGATTTCCCCTCAGTGTGGAGAGAGAAAAAAGAACACAAACAAGTTGTCCCAAGGGAAGGATTCTGTGTCAAATTAAAAAGAAAAAACAAAACCAAAACAAACTAAAACCTCAAACTCTCCACTTCTAAAAAATAATTTTCTAGCATGTCTGTACACTTAGTCACCTCTTTAATCCAGGGGACACAGAGCTGTTCACCCCATCAAAGTGCCTGATGCAAATGTACAATATTTTCTCAGCACATCCTTCCTTCCTTTCTTCCTTCCCCAGCACTTTAATGCTGGAGGTGGTGGGAGGAACTGTATGTGAAAGACTTTATCTCCCTAAGAGAAAGTGTCTGAACCTGTTTGTTCTTCAGGGGCAGGTACTGCACCTCCTTCTTTGTCCCTGTGCAAGACCAGCATTTCTTCTTTTGTGTGCAGGATGCTTTGGGCTCTCTCCCGTTGCTCTGTAGCATTGCAGAATGGGAAGATGACAGAAATATGGGAAACGAGAGGCAATTATGTGTGTGTGTGCTGTTTTCTGCTTCCCTGCAGAAGGGGCACGTGCCCTTCATTCCTAACTTTTAGGTACCTGCTGAAGGGAACTGGTAACCTCTTTCACCAAGAGCAGACAGACATATGCTGCTGGAATGGCCTCGTTTTTGAGGCACTGGGGCTTTCTGTCTCTCTGGAGGAATTAAGTTCTGGGGGGTCTGTCTCCTAGATCAAGTGGAGTGTATTTCTTGCATGTGCCATTGCATGTTTCAAGACCAGGAGGGTAATTGTTGCTGGTTTGACTTGATGGCAGATTGAATTGGAATGGGCTGTGGTGACTCAGTGAGCCACTGTTCCTTGCTAAAGCCAGCTCAGAGCTGAGGTCACTCTGTGTGAAACAATAAAACACCTCCTGGCTTGGCCTGAGTGCATGGGACAGCTGATACCACTGGAGCTCCTCTGGCTTGCCAACAAAACTCAATCCAGCCTTAAATCCTGTCTTTCCAGCTGGGTATGGCAGTGTCACTCCCTCATGGATGCTTTCCTTTAAAATTATGTCTGTAAGCTCTGTGGAAAAAGATAATTTCTACCCTTCTAAGCTTTTGAAAGAGATTCAATCAATTTGCCTTTTGCAACCTCTGCCAATGTTTTCTCTGTTTGAAATACTGCTTCTCCTGGCTGAGATCAAAAATTTCCCATTCTCATTTAACTTTAGAACCTTCTAAAATTCAGGGCCTGAAAGTGTGCCAAAGTAGAGTTGTTTTGTGTAACTGCTTTTTACAGAATAAGATGTAACTCGTAGAAATAGTGTGTAAGGGAATTTAAACACTGATAGTGATCTCTCCATCCATATAGCTAAAATCACAGTGATGTCAAAGTGATTGTCAGACCTTGGGTTTCTCCTTTCAGAGCTGTTAAAGGTTTGTTCTGTTCTTTGGGTCTGTTTTCATCTCCCCTTCTCGTTATCAGCGTTCTGCTGCCACTTACTCTCTGCCCTCTTTGTACTTGAGTTGCAATACCTGCTCCCACGCCAGAGGCCTAAAGTAAACATGCTGCTATTTTGGTTCAAGTACTGTTTTTAGTTGTGGGTTTTCTTGTTTGTTTTTTTTTTTTTTACTTTTAGGTGAATATAACCCAGCATACCCCCAGTATTTATTTGTGTTCAAGTGGTGGCCAGCCCGTGACCTGAAGGCCCAGCGTGCTTAAGCACTTCATGTACAATAGTGCCTGCCTCACAAAGAAAACACCGATAGAGACAATAAATCCAAGTGTAACCAGGAGGTTGTGGGTACCATAGGATGCTGTGCCCTGTGGGTCAGCTGCAGTGACCCTGCCAGGGGCTTCGAGCTCCCTGTCACACCGGATAATGGGAATGGTCAGCTGCTTGCAGCGGTACTTTTGTTATCTGCCACAGTGGGTGAAACTTCTCCTGGTCCCTGGAATGTGGCTGCTGCTCCAGGTGTGCCCCAGCCAGGGCACAGGGGGTTTGCACAACCTGTGGTGGGGGTTTGCACAGCCCCAGGGCTGGTGAAGGGGAGCAGCGTGTCCCTGTGCCCGTGGTTTCCGTGGGGCTTCTGCTACAGAAGGAAATGGCTTTGGATTTTTTCCTCATATTTCAAATTGCTGCTGGTGATCCCTTGGGTTCTGGAAAGCTGGTCCTAGAAAGAGACTACTGAGCTTCCTTGAAATAGCTAATTAAGTATGTATTTAAGCGTGTCTGTGTTAGAAACTAGCCAGCCTAGCTGTAATAGGATTGTTCTAGCTCGTTTTAATTGTGCTGATCTAACTTGTGTGGCTGCTCCAGTGCAGGATAATGTTTGGGAGGAGACTTCTCTTGGAAACCTGCAGTCAAACCAACCCCTTCCCAGAATCACAGAATCCAGGATGGGTCAGGCTGGAGGGGACCACCATGGGTCACCTGGTGCCACCCCTGCTCCAGCAGGGCCATCCCAGAGCACAGGGCACAGGAGTGTGTCCAGAGGGGTATGGGGTATCACCAGGGATACTCCACAGCCCCTCTGGTCTCTGCCCAGGGATGTGGCTCATCCCTGACCTCCGGGGAATGCTCTTCCCAATGCCCCCCAGGATCCCCCATCCCTCCTGTTTGGCTTTGCTGTCTGGTCCTGTGACTGTGGGGACCGTCCTTTTCTTCACCAGCAACAGTTCTGAGTGATCCCAGGTGGCAGAAAACATTCCTGCTGCTCATCCTCCCTAGTCCTCTCTGCTGTGGCTCTGGATGTCTTGGCACTGTGGATGACCCACATCGGGGGCAATGAGAACAGTCTGGTATAAATATTTGAAGTCAGGAGTTACTCATGCATACAGTATTCAATTTGATTTATTTATTTGATCCAGTGTTAAGAGGAGAGGAGTTGAACACTCGGAAGTGCAGGGGAAGCCCTGCCTGAAGATTCCTTGTGTGCATTCAGCAGAGGGGTCTTGAGTCCATGGTGTGCAACTGTGGCAGGAGTTTATTTTTATTTCTTCCTAGGGCCTTCATTCAGGATGTTTCCTTTTAACAAAGAATTAAAAGGGTTTTGGTTTTTTAAACATCCCTTATGTAACCTCCAAAATATATTTTAAGCAGAAGTCTGTTTTTTTTTCCCTTCTTCTCTTTACAAAAGGAGCTTGTGCTGAAGTAGCAGGACAAGGCTTTGATGGGATGTTGTTGCTCTGCTTTGTGCCTCTCGTGACTCTGCGGAATTGCTGTTGCTCTCTGTTTCTTGGCTGTGGGAATTCCCATTGGAAATGGTTTAGATGCTGGGGGAATTTGAGCTGTTTCATGTCAAACCTTTGCTGGGCTACAGAGGAAGTTGTCCTTCTCACTGTTAAATTCCTTCTGCACGAGCAAGGAGATCAGGACTAACCCCTAATTAAAGCAAGGAGGGCTTGCGTGAGCATCCCACTGACGGGAGAAGCTTCTGGCTTCTTTCCTGGGAAAGCAGCCTGGCTCTGGGGCTGCTGCCTGAGGAGGGGTCCAGAAATCTCCTCCTGCCACTTAAACAGTATATAAAAATATAATAAACCGGTATTTTCCCCTTTGGGATTTAGATTGAGCTTTTGATGCGACAGTGTCACAAACTGGGGAAGAAAAACACGAATAAATAAATATGTCAAAGCTCCCAAAAAACCCACTGCCTCTGAACCCTTCACTGCAAAAGTATTTGACTTTCTTGGCTTATTTTAAGCCTCGGCTTCTTAGCCCCTTTCAAATCAGATGTATTGCTGAAACCAGCCTGCAGTAATGGGGGAGTTTTGCTGCTGACTTTGCTCTGTGTGAGAGGGAATCCCTTTCTTCCTCACTGATAGCAAATGGATTGCTATCAGGTCACTTCTCCTTTTTCTGGAAGAAGGTTTGCTTCAAAAGACTTGAAGTATCAATTCTCTGTCTGATATTTGCCTTGAATGGGTAGCGCTGCTAAAAAATTAATGGAGTGCAATAGCCTGGGTGATGATTTCGCTTCTGATGTGAAGGAATTTTATATTCTTCTTTTCTTTTTAATTGCCTGGTGCACTTTCTTCTTAACTATCTATATATCTATTTCATTTTTCTTTTTTCCTGTGTGTGCAATTCCCTGGGATCCTGGGTTAGCGATTCCTGCTGGGCATGGCTGTGACTGGGGCAGCCGCTGACGCGCCCGACGCGGCTCCGTATGTTTGATGTTTGTGCCGATAACCCCAGGCGGCTTGGGATGCTTCAGCTGGGTGGAAATGGAGCTGAAATAGAAAGTTTTTATTCTCAAAGGTGGTTTCCTGAAGTGGGGAGGGGGGATGACAGTGATTTCCGCTCATTTCGGTCCCGCTTGCTGCACCACGAGTGGCTACGGTGGCATTGCTGCTGCAGAGACCTGCCAGGTGCCCCAAAGCCACCCAACCTCTGTGACAGATGGCAGGGGCTGCACTGGCCACTGGTTCCCTGCCACCCTTGCTGGGAGCCCTGGCTGTGCTCCCACAGGGAGCCAGGGATGGAGAGGGGCCGCCCAGTCCAGGATGTGCCTTCAGGAGCTCGCCCGCTTCTCTTGGCTCATGTGCACGTGTGGATTTTTCCAGAGACAAATTGGGACGGGGCAGAGATGGATTTTACTCTGGAGCAGTGTTTTATGTCACTTTGCAGCAGTGTTTATTTCCCCTGGGCAAAACCAAATGGTGAATACTTCGTAGAGATTGCAAAGAAACATTAATTACTGTGGCATATTCTCCTCTTTGGCTCAACTCGTGCCATTTTAAAAGTGTTTTCCATACTTTGGGTTTGTTTGTGTGGGAAGTCAGTTGCATAATTAAAGCAAATTCTGTTCTATGATTCTGTGTTTTTCAGCCAAATGTTTTCCTTTAAATTAGTGCTGTCTGTAGCTAGGTAAAAATGAGGAGTGTCTTTGTCAAAGTTTTTTTTCTCCTTTGAAGCCTTTTGTTCTCCTAATGGGTATTTTCCAATATTGTTCTTTGCAATTGTTTTGTGATCATTGTCTGCTCTGGTTTGGAAAGGCTCATTAGGAAGCAAAGCCCTTGATGCCCAGCTCAGGAGTGGTATTTATGATGTGTGAGGTGCTCTCACTTTGGTGAGGGGGGGTTTGCAGAAGGTGTTTCTGCTGTTTTGAGTCCTGCTGTGAATGGAAGTTGTTCTGATGAGGAAATGGCTGTTTTCCTGCCTGCAGTGCTCCAGAGTTTGTGTTGGTTCCACTGGGAAGTGTCTGGGATTTGGGCTGTCAGGACAATGGTGGCTTTTCCTTGTGGAGAGCCTGATCTAGTGCTGGGGGCAGGAAGGAGGATGGCAGCGTTCAGAGCCAGCAGGGAGCTGGGGGGCTCTGAGCACCACGGTACCCACGTGGTTGGGATTATCTGCACCAAGTGAAACAGCAAATGTGCAAACCAGATCTGGGAGTTGGGCATGGTGCTCCCTGCTCACACTTCCCAAAGGCTTACAGGGTGCCAGGGTGGGCCTGGGGGTGCTGTGGCAGCATTTGGAAGCAGCCCTGTTAGGTTGGTGTGATGGGAAGGGGAGGTGGGGATGTTTTGCAGGAGCAGGGTCTGATTTAAGTCAGGCTTCACAGAACAGTGCTTTGAAAGAGCTGTGCTGGTGAGGGAGTGTGGAAGCATCTCCTTTCTGGAAATATCTTTCTCCTGGGTGCCTGGGACATGGCTGTAAGTCTTGAGGTGTTCAAGAAGAGGTTTGCCTGCAAATCATAGCAGAGCTGCCTTTGGAGGGGCCTCCCTCGGTGTGGGAGGGATGTTTCTGTGCAGTGTGAGCTGGGAGCTGCACCTCAGCTTGCTTCTCACCCACCTCTCGTTATTTTGTACTGACTTGATGCTGGCATCACTAAATCATGGAATCATTTATGTCGGAAAGGACCTCCAGGATCATCAAATCCAAGCTGTGCTCGATGCCTGCCTTGTTCCTAGCCCAGAGCACTGAGTGCTATCTCCAAGCCTTCCTTGGACAGCTCCAGGGGCACTCCAAATGTCCCTGGGCAGCCCTTGCCAATGCCTGAGCATCCTTTCTGTGGAGAAATTCCTGCTGATGTCCAACCTGAGCCTCCTGTGGCCCAGCCTGAGGCTGTTCCCTCTCCTCCTGTCCCTGTCCCCTCCTGGCAGGGAGTTGTGCAGAGCCAGAAGGGCCCCCTGAGCCTCCTTTGCTCCTTCTGAGCCCCTTTCCCAGCTCCTTCAGCCTCTCCTTCTCAGATGCAACCCTCTGGACCCTTCACCAGCTTTGTTGCCCTTTCCTGGACTCAGTTTGAGCTGGATGTTTAACACTGTCCTTCATTCCAACTAGAATCCAAGAGGTCTGTGCAGCTCCACTGTGATCACTGAGCTTGCTGGAGCTTGGGGGTGCAGACACAGAGATGGTCTCCCTTGAGTATGGCACTGAAATACCAACTGCACTTGGGGCATCCGCTGAGCTCTTACACTCGTGGTGTGTAAATACAGGACTTAGATTGCCTGGTGAAGCCTTGGCCTCTGTGGGACTGAAACCATCAGCAGCTGGAGCAGCCTGAGCCAGAAGGGAGAGTGGAGCTATGTTTGTGTTCTGGCTGCTGGATATACTGCAGGGAACAAGCCATGGG
The DNA here is from genome assembly GCF_049639895.1 of Pseudopodoces humilis. Taxonomy (NCBI): domain Eukaryota; kingdom Metazoa; phylum Chordata; class Aves; order Passeriformes; family Paridae; genus Pseudopodoces; species Pseudopodoces humilis. Next base: position 113,858,591 of record NC_142201.1, read on the forward strand.
TTTTCCCTGCCTGTTCCACAGGAGCTGCATTTCTTTTTGTGTGAGTGTGCCCACAGGCACTTTGGGAGTGCTCACCTCCAACCGTGTTCATGGAGCAGCCACCCCTCAGGAGCTGACCTGGGCTCCTGTGGAGCTGAAGGATGAATCACGGCAGCCTGGGAGCCGTGGGTCCCTCACGGAATCCCACATCCTCCGTGTGTCAGCGGCAGAAGGGACTCACCAGGTGGCTGGAGTCACACAGACAGCGGGTTCGTGCCCATGGGCGCCTGAGGAGGAGGAGGGACCAGACGGAGCAGTTCTTCTTGTTCCTGCTATCCACATTCCCAATCTCTCCAGAGCCTGCTTTTCCAGCACCAAACATGCCTGTGCTGTTCCTCGGCATGGCGGGTTTGCCTTGCCAAGTGAGGACTGATCCCAAAAGGCTCCTGTGGGGTGTGACAAGGAGCCTCCCCCTGTTTCCTCCATAAGGAAAACTTGGCACAGGCACCCACTCAGCCCTCACTGGCTTCTCTAAGGATTCTTGGGGGGAATCTTACCTTGAAACTTCCCTGTACTTGGTGCATCTTTATTTTTGTCTGCTCAGAACCAGAAAGGTCACATACGTGAACCTTTTCTTCTCTGCTGAATTTCAATGTGGCCATTTACCCTTTCTGCAATCTGCCTGCCCTGCTGAGCATGGGAATGTGTGGGACACATGTTTCCTGGTCCCTTTGAGTAATTGCATACAGACCATCTTCTCACCATCTCCTCACCCTAAAAATCCCTTGGCAAACTGGGCAAGCTGACTATGAGGGAGAAAGATCCCCACTCTTGTAGTGGGTTCTGCTGCTGAGTGCATCCCTGGGCTTTCAGGGCTGGGGAGGAGCTGCTTTGAAACTACCATGGAATCATCCCCACCACAAATTCAGGTTCTCCTTTGGCACTGAGATGAGAAGCAGAATTACTTTTCACAGCGTTTCCCTTGTGAATTAGGGGGCAAACACTGGTGGCTGTGGATTGCCCCTGCCGTGGCGGCACGGCTGAGTTCAGGGGTGGTGTTGAGCCACAGTTTGCTCATCCCGGCCCCTCGAGTGAATTCTGCCTCGTGTTCAGCGCAGGGCCATCTGTTTTCCTCTATGTTCTCTCTTCCCTGGCAGCCTGATCCGAGTGGAAAGGTGAGGTTGCATCCATGTGAGGAGGAGCGGCTCCTTTGTTCTCCCAACAGCTTGTTTGCCAGCGGAGGAGCCAAGTGACAAAAGGAACGCTGGGGTTTTTGCTGTCCTGAAAATGTGCTCCTAATGCAAAGTCCTGGGGGTTACTGACAGCTGAGCTGAGTGTGAGGGGCACCTGAGTTTTGGGGATTAATTCGGAACCTACGACATAAAGGTCTCTTGTGACTGGGCCTGAGCAGCCTTTTAAAGATACTGAAATGTGTATTTTGAGCTAACACAGATCTCATCTCGCTGTATGATTCCTCAACATGCCTGCCAGAGAGCCCCCATCCCCCATGTCCTCCCGATCCGTGCAGAGCTGTTGCTGCCATCCAGGTTTTCCTGTGCTAGCTCCTTCTGCACTGTAAATGATAATTTAACTTCCACATTTACAGGCCTTAATTATGAATAAAATCATGTGCATGAATTTTAGAGCTGAAGTGTGGTGGATTAATGGCTCTTTGGGAACGGGAGGCCTCTTCAGCAGAAGGGATTCAGCACAGGAGTGGCTGTGCCAGAGCTGCCCCTTCCATCCCGTGGGCATTCCCGAGACAAAAGGGCTTCTGCCGTCTGTCCCTGGTGCAGCAGCGTCTGTTTGTCTGTGTGCAGACACACTGCACTGTCCCGCTCTCCCCACGCATCCTTGGAGGCTTGGGGGAGGCAGAGGACAGAGCTGAGTGCAGGATTTGTACTCCAGGCACTTCTCGGCCCAAAAGGGGTTTGTTTTCTTTCCTTGGAAGCGTGGCTCGCAGCAGCTTGGCTTGGCAGAGCTTCCTGCTCTGGGATGTCTCCAGCCCTTCCTCTGCAGCAGCGGTGGAAACGCCGCCGTTCAGTCGCAGCAGCCTTCCCGAAACCCCGGCTTCTCGGGCCGGCTCCTGCTCTGGGGGTGTTTGTCTGCTTCCCGATCCCGCTGGGCCATGCCTTGGCTTGGGATGGCTCGGGGTGTTTGTCTGCTTCCCGATCCCGCTGGGCCATGCCTTGGCTTGGGATGGCTCGGGGTTGCGCAAGGCCTGTCTGGAGGGCACGTTGCCATCGGCCAGCTCCAGGAGTTTCTCGTGAAGCGGCGCTGAACTTGCCGGGGTCAGCCGGAGGTGATGGGATGGTGTTGCCTGCGGTGACTGACAGGGCAGTGGCAGAGTTTTCTGCTGCACAACTCCTGGTTTTATTCCCACCGAGTGCCCTAAACCCGCCCGGCCCAAGGAGCGGCAGCAAAGGCAAGCAGGGCTAAGGTTTTCACTCCTTTCTAACACACTATCAAAAAATATCCAAACACAGGTGCTCAGATTACTCACAGGGCCCTCTGGTTTTGGGTGACTTCTTCCTGCTTAATCATTTCTTTTCCAAGCTAATAATTTCATAGCAGCCTCTTGATCCTTATACTTCTCTGCACTTTGTTTGCTTGTTGTGCCTGGCTATCATCACGCTGTCCAGATCTTTCTCCTCATCCATGTTTACAAAACTGTGCTTTGAGCCATGCCTGGTACTCATAAAACATTGGTGGTGTAGCCTGTGCTGCTTTTGGTGAGAAGATGATTTGTGAGTGGAAGAGGCAGGCCCAAGCTGGAAGCCTTTGCCCTCTGGGTGTATGTACCCCAGTACTTCACGAGATTAGAGAATCACAGACTGCTTTGGGATGGAAGGGATTGTAAAGATCATCTGGGTCCATCCTGCTGCCTTGGGCAGGAGCAGCTTCCACTATTCCAGGTTGTTCCAAGCTCTGTCCAGCCTGGCCTTGGACACTTTAGGTTGTGCTGAAGTTTTCTTGAAGGTTCAAAGACCAAAAAAAAAACCCCTGAATCCCAAAAGGCATGTTTGTATCAATGTATTGAGCTGACAACAGTTCATGCAAACAAGAGCGTGTTCAGCTACTGGAGTTCCCACTCTGGCACACAGCCCCAGCCTCCTACTGAAGTGCTCAGCTGCTTTGGGAACCTGATCTCAAAGGTCTGATTTACACTGGTTACACCAGTAACTCCAGCTGTGCCCAGAACCCACACCACCAGGTTATATTTAAAAGAAGAAAAGGCAGAAAAAGCAGAACCTTGGCATTTTGCTGTTCCTTGCAAATCCTGATTTTATTTCTTTTTCGGTTCCTCCTTAACAGTTCATGTGGTTGCTTGTTCTTGCTGCTGTGTGAATCTGCAGCATTTTAACCAGGTTTCTGTAGGATATAAATGGTGTTTCTGTTGCTAATCATGATACACCACAGCAGCTGTTCATGAGAGGGTGATACAGCAGTGGAACAGCAGGAGGAGATTGCCCTGAGCTTATACAACACAGCAAGTGTTGCCCTTTCTTAGAATGTTTTCCAGAGAGAGGGAAAACCAGAGGAACATGGCCTGGGGGGGACCCTGTGTCTCTGTGTTTGCCAGAAGGGTGAAAGTCTTGGAGTTCTGAGGTCCCTTCTTGCAAATCCAAAGGATCCTCATGGGTACGAGAGCCCCAGGCTGTTGGAGGGAGCAGCAGAAGGAATTTGGGCACAGTTGGGAACTGGCAGGGCTGAGGGGTGACATGGGTGCAGAAACATGGGCTGGACAATTTTTGCCCTCACCTGATTAATTCTACTTGATAGTTTTTAGTCCTTGGTCTCTGGAAGTCCCTGCCCTCCTGCCAGGGAGGGTAATTGCATTCCCCTTAGGAGCCTGGGTTTCCCTGGGAGATGTGGGAGCCTCAGGGCTGCTCTGAGAGGCTTTCAGAGGCCCCAAGGTGTTATTACTGAGTGGTTTTACACCATGGGTAGAGGTGTGGGTGAATCTCCCTCACTTCAGACAAGATCCATCCCCATTAGTGTCAATCCTCACTCTGTTGACTTTTGGCCATTTCTTAACCAGCTTTAAAAAGTATCTGGAGCAAAAATGGGTCGCTTAGCAACCAGGACGGCCAGAGAATGGGTCAGTGATTAACAATTATGTATAATCAAGGTTAAAAATGCAGGGCAGTCTGCACCGTCACTGCTCGGCCGGCCGGAATGTTTCAGCGCTCCGACGCTGGGATTGATGGCGGTGGGAAGTAAATTTATACCAGCTGTAGTTTTGACCTCGTGAACACAATGATTCAAGACTTGAAACCAGACTGAAGTCTCTCTCCTTTACTGATATCTTACAAAAAAAGCTTTAAATAACCTTTGGATGAGTAACATAGGCATGGTCTGTGTTTGACATGTGTTTTTTCCCAAGGCTCTGGGCCTTCCCCTGGCCATGTGACTTTGCAAACAAACAGAAATAGATCTGCACGGGAATGTGGAAAATACAGGGTCTAGCTATAGGGCAGAAATGAGGAAGGGCACTGGGTTTCTGGTTCTGGTCACCTGTGTGAATGTTGATGCACAAATGCCACAGAAGCTTGATGAATTTATTTTTCTGAGCCTTACTCAGCAAAGCGATTATTTTCCTAAGTCCTGGGCGATGCTTTGGTTTCTGGATGGAGAGGTCCCTGGCAGCTTTTTCTCCTTGCACAGAGTAGGAAAGGAGGTGTCTGGGTTGTGATTTCATTTACCCCAATAAATGTCCCAGCACTCCCCGTTGCTGCAGGACCATCCAGTGAGAATATCAATCGCTAGAACAGCGCTGCATCTGTTGGATGGGATACCAGGGTTGTTTTGCCAAGTCATTTACTTTCATTGTCTAATCAATTCCTCAAGTCTCTTGCCTATTTGCCTCTTTGTTTAATTAACCCCTCTTTTCAGCCTTATCCCCCCCAAGTCATCATCCTGAGGTTGAGAGGTGAGGATCAGCTGACAGTGCCTCTTCAGCAGTCACGGGAAGCAGTGCATTCCAGGACTCCTGGCTGAAGGTGATTTATATTCCTGAGGACTAATCTTCCATCACTGTCTGAAGCTGACAATGTCATGGACAGGCAGCTCTCTTCCTTCACTCCCCTGACCGTTTTTTCCCCCTCCCCTGTTTCCACTGAATAGACTTATTCCCTGCCAACTAAAATAGTGCATGTTTTAAAGATCCCTTTCAAACTGATATTACTCATCACCTTCCTCTCCTCCCACCACTGGTCCAGGAGAAAAATCATCTTAATGCCCCTTTCCACAAGAGTCAGATGATGTCTTAATGAATGCTTTCCTTGCTTGGTTTTGGTCATTAAACACACTCTGCCACTGTTGGCTCTTTATGGCATCAGCCTAAGTGGTAAAATCCATATGTGAGACTTTGCAGAGGCTTTTAGGTGTCAGTAGGGATCATTAATATGCAGAGCAGTGCCAGGCAACAGAGGCTGCTGGGGTAGGAAATATCCATCATCTGCTGCAGGATAACTTTAGGTCAGCAGAAATCGGGTACAGGGGGCTGGATTTGGGCAAGAGTTCCTTGTTAGTATATCAGGAGAGTGTGGGGTGGGATGGGGAGGGAGGAGGCAGCCCTGAGCAGCTTTGGGGTTCCTCCCATCCTCGTTCTGCAGTGCTCGTCTGGAGCATCTTTCGGATCCTGTAGCTGTTGCAGTCACTCCAATGACTCCTCACTACTGAGAGACTGTGCCCAAACTTGATAGCTTGGACTGCATTTGTATAAATTGAATTAATACCCAGTTTCAGGCTATCTTCTGCCTGCTTCCACAGGCCAAAGGGTTTTTTTCCCTTCCTCCTGCCTCCTCAATTACCATCTTCATTTCTGCCTTATGAGCCTTTCCCTGGTTTTGCTCATTTGATTCCCACTGGGGATGGATTTCTGCACCCACACCCAGGCAGGTGTGTGCAGGGGAAGCCCTGGCACCTTTGTGGTGGCACGTGAGTGCCTTTGGTGCCTTTGTGGGTGCAGCAGGGGGTCCCCTGTTTACCTGTGGCTGTAGGATGTTTTTCCCTGTGTTTGTGGTCCCCTGTTTACCTCTGTGGCTGTAGGATGTCTTCCCGGGATGCAGGGAGAGCTCTCTGCTTTGCTTTCCTTGCTCTGCACGGCCTAGGAGTATCAGGGGTGTTCCCTGTGGTCTTTTGTGGCTCAGCACGGAAGGGAGACCAGCTGAGCAAGGATTTGTGTATCTCCTCTTTATTTAAGGAGTGTTTCTCCACCTTGGAAAGTTCAAAAGATTATTCTCTCCGTGCTGGTTTCTGCTACCGGACAGGCTGGAAATGTGAGTGGGTATGTTAATGTTGTTCCTGGCCCTCGTGGCATTCACTCCTGAAAAATAGAAATGGTTTTAATGTGCTTGGCCTGGAAGCTCTGGTTTGAAATTAATACTGTCAGCCATGTGAAATAGATGATAAATTACACTGAAAAGCGTGTTTTGGTTTCCAGCAGCAGCACTGGGGTTATGCCACAACTACAGGAAAAGCAGAGTCATTTGAAATGCAGGTGTTTGCCCTCCTGGCTCCTGCCATGCTGTGCTGCACTGCTGAGCCACCTGGGCTGCTGGGAGGTGTCTCCCAGGGGCTGGAACTGGCTGGGCTTAAAGGTCTCTTCCATTTTGTGATTCCATTCTGTGATTCCATGGTTTTTCTGTGGCTGGCTTTGTTTGGAGGTGCAGCCGGCTGCCTGTGCAGTGACTTCTGCTCCTGAGGGGCACCAGTGTGGAGGGTGGCAGGAGTTGCCATGTTATCCCATGGGGCCTTTCCCCAGGTGGAATCACAGAGTCACTGAGGCTGGAAAAGACCTCTGAGCCCATCGAGTCCCAGCTGTGCCCGATGCCCACCCTGTCCCCAGCCCAGAGCACTGAGTGCCACCTCCAGCCCTTCCTTGGGCACCTCCAGGGATGGGCACTCCAAACCTCCCTGGGCAGCCCCTGCCACAGTGTAAAACCCCTTTCCATGAGGAAATTCCTGCTGATGTCCAACCTGGCCCAGCCTGAGGCCATTCCCTCTCCTCCTGTTCCCCCCCAGCTGTCCCCTCCTGGCAGGGAGTTGTGCAGAGCCAGAAGGGTCCCCTGAGCCTCCTTTTCTCCAGGCTGAGCCCCTTTCCCAGCTGCCTCAGCCTCTCCTGGTGCTCCAGCCCCTTCCCCAGCTCCGTTCCCTGCCCTGAACACACTCCAGCCCCTGCAGGTCTCTCCTGGAGTGAGAAGCCCAGACCTGGATGCAGCCCTCGAGGTGCCCAGCAGTGCCAGCCCAGGGCTCAGGGCTGCTGCTCCCCACTCTGCCGTGGGGCTCTCAGGCACCCACAGCACAACCCCTGGAAGTGACATTCTGGATTCAGCTTGGCACTGTGCTGGTGAAAACCCTTCCTCAGGCAGGGGGATGGCTGAGGGTACTGGCTGCTCCCCTGGGCTCCTGCTTTCTGGGATAATTTTTCCTGTTGCTGGTTGCTTTCTATGCTCATTAAAAGCAATGGGAATTTGTGGGTAAAAGGGAAGACAGCAAATATAACCCAGTGTAAGCTCTAATGTGTTTGTAGATAAAAAGCAACCTGGCATGTTTCTGTGCTGGAGATTTATAATCTAATCATTCCTTCACTTGCTCAGCAGGGGCTGGAGCAGCATGTAGTTATTTACATATAGGGAACATTAAACAGCCACCTCTTTAAACCATATGTGAACATAAAATCCTACAACCACTGCTGAGTAATGGGTATCTGTGAAAGACAAGAAGGAAAATAAAGCAGAAACGAGCGGAATGAAAAGGTATCACTGCATGGAGCAGCTGTGCCAGGGGCACATTCTGTCCCTGTGCCAGAGTGGGAGCGTGAGCCTGTGTGTCCGTGTCCTCCTGAATTAACTCTGTGCACAGGGAACACGTGCAGCAGGTTTGCTCCGTGCTCCTCTGCCTTGTGTCCCTGTGAGGAGCTGGAGGGTGGCACCCCAGTGTCCCTCTAGAGTCATCACCCCTCCTTTGGGGCAGTTGTGATGCCTCAGAAGCTGAAACCCTGCTTGCACCTTCCCCTCAGGTGGTTTTTGCTGTGTCCCTGCCGGCTCTGGATCAGGGATCAGGATGGATTTGTCCCATTCTGGGGCTCACTCCTGTGATGGGATTGTCTGGCACAGCCCCCTCGGCTTTGCCACGGCTCCTGCCACTCTGGGCTCTGTGCTTTGGATCTCTGACTTTTGAGGTTGGCCAAGGGATCAGGGATGTTAGTGGCTTTTCCTTCTGTTTTTTCAGGAGATAATGCATGGAAGAGGCAGGCTCTGGAGAAATCACTGCGCTCTGTATCATACAAGCCCTAAAATACCACATTTTAACGTGTTCTTTCTGTTGGTGGCTTAGTTGCTTGAAATGGACTGACTGCGCTTTTCCATTTCTTCTACTGATTATGAGCAGGAGCTTGAAAACAATTCCCAAATCCAGAGGAGGCATTGCCAGGGGTGTGCAGCTGCATCCTGCAGGAGCCAGGCTCACCCCCAGGCAGGTTTAGTGGTAGGTGTCAGCATGCAGGGCAGAGAAAGAGCTGTTAGCTGTGCCTCAATCAGGGATTTATCCCTTTCCAATGAATCTTCTTCTTGCTGGGCTCCTCTGGGGCTCTGCTGATGGTGAACCTGAGAAGAGCAGCTTCTGGGGGGATTTGGGATAAAAGGAGAAGTCAGTTTGTGTGATACAGGGGGAAAAGACAGTGAGTTTCTATCACAGAAATACAACTGTTTCCTACTTGTAAAATACCCTTTCAATGGCATTTTGACAAAATACTGTCCTTAGTATCTCTCATTTTTAGTCTTCTGCATTCTTAGGTCCTGAAAGGAATGGGATTAAAAAATGTGGAAAGGGAGAGGCTTAAGCAATGTTTTGTTCTTAAATCCCCACCATTTTAAAGTAGTATTTTAGAAATCTCTACTGTATTTTAAATTAGTTTGTCAGAGTGTAATTACCATGAACGAGGTAAGAAACTCATTTAAACACAGTAACTGTAGTGGAGAATCCAATTTTCAGAAATCAGTGGAAATTGTAATTGGAGTCATTAAGTGCCAACTTCTGTAATTAAGAGTCAGGTTTTGACATTTCGGGCTCTGTTGCTAATCGTCCGTGGAGAGGGTACAAAAATGTTGTGTTTGCTGAGGATTTGGTGGCTCCCTGGGCCTGTGCAGCTGCTGGCCACGCTCACACAGGGGTTGGCAGCCTGGCAGAGATGTCACTGGTGCCTCCTCTTCGTTTGTGTGACAAGATCCCTTTGGGTAATACTCAGGAGAAGGAGCTTTCTAAGCAAGAGGCTGATGGCCAGCTCCTCAGCATGTTGTGCTTTCAAACCCGGATCTCACATTGTAAATCCATCTTGATAAAACATCTGGATCTCCCTGCGGAGTGAAAGTGCTGATAAAGTTATTCATGGAAGAAATCAGCGGTGGAAGTGCATCCTTGTCACTCCTTGTTTGCAGAATTATCTCTGGGAAGTCGGGATGTTCTGCATTTTTAACTCCTGCAGTTCAAGCAAGATGCTTTTGTTTTAGTAATGGAGAAACAATGAAACCCCTGACATGCTGATAGTTATCATCAGCTAGAACGAGCCTTATGTTTACTTTCCCATTAAGAATTCTAATTTTCCAGAGCAATGGCATTTATAATTTATATTTATTTATATTTATTTAATTTTATTTTTTCCCCAGCTCCCAGATGATGGTGTCTTGGCTTCCAGCATGGGGGCTGAGGTGATGGTTTTGTGCTTTTGAGCTTTTACACCCACAAACAAACCCATTGGTGGCTGCAATCTCCTGCTCTGGGTTTGGATCTGTCATGACCTCCTGTCTCTGCAGAAGCCAGAGTCCAGCTAGGAAGCTTCCTAAAACATGTTTTTAGCACTTTGGCCATGCTCATTTCTTAGGCATGTGAAACACTTGTTTTGCCCAGAAATCTCCTGTTTTCCATGGTGAGGTTTCCCCAGATTGCTCTTCCCTTCTCTTCCCGGGGGCTCTGACCTTTAAAGTTGGATGGGTGCTTTCTCCTGGACTTGTTCATGTTTGTGTTTGATGTGAGGCACATGTGGGATGGATAATCTTTGGAGCTGGGAACCTGGTGGGATGGACAGAAGAGAACAGGCACTGTGAGGGAGGGCTCCAAGGACCAGCCTCAGCCACCCAGCTGCCTTCAGAAGGAATGATTGCAGAATCATGGAATATCTGGAGATGGGAGGGAGCTGTGAGGATCACTGAGTTACATCCCTCTCCATGTCCCATTGCAGCCACGTGGTTTCTGGGTACTGCCCTCCTCAGAATACCTGGCAGTGGCTGAATGCTGTGTGACAGAAGCAGGGAAGCAGCTGGAACAGGCTGGAGTCACCATTCCAGGCTTTCCTGAGCAGGCTGGTTAGGAAGGGCTGTCTCCTCACACCTGGGCTTTGGGCAGCCCCTGTGCTTGGTGCCAGGGTTCCAGGCTGGGCTCTCCCAGGCTCTGGCTCCCAGCTGGGCTCCTGCTTGAGCTGCAGCTTGGGCCAGTACTGAGGATACACTCCTGCTCCTTTTCCCCCATCCTTTCCTTTTGGTTTATGTCTGCAGACAGCCTAATTGGATTACTGGGGCACTCCACTCTGCAGGACTGGGGCTGGTCCCGGAGGCTCTGTGGCTCTGGAGCTGATGTGGGCTGGCAGCTGCTGAGCCTCTGTGCTTCCTTAGGGATCTCATCCCAACCCTACAGTGGTGGGTGCATTCCTTCATTTCACCTGCCCCTAGCTGTAGGGAGGAACAATTCCAAGTGCCTTTGTTTGGGAGCATGCTGGAGCCTCTGGGTGGGACTGGCCTCTCCTGGGGAGCGCGTGGCAATGGAGAGCCTTGAGTGCAGCTCAGATATTTGCCTGTGAGCAGCTCTCCTTCAAAAGTGGGCTCTGTGCCCCAGACCAAGCAGCACCTTGCAGCTCCCTGGGATCTCTCCTGCATAGCTGAGCACTGGCCACGAGCTGCACAAACCCCCCAGGTTTGCGTTGGCTCTCTGTGAAGGCAGCTCCCCGAGGATCCCCCGTGTGTCTCCTCTCTCCAGAGCCTTCTACTGCCCAGACACCAAGTGGAGGAACCGTGAAGGCCGAAATCTGTTGTCAATGGGACTGCCCAGAGGGAAAACTCAGCCCCTGTGCTCTCCAGGGATCTCTGCAGACAGCTCTGTCAAACCCTGTCCCTGTGGAGCTGCTGTGCTCGCCTAGGAGCTGTTAGACCTCTGGAAAACGAGAGATCTTGACAAGGTAAGTACAAATGACATGTACTTACAAATGAAATGCCCACTCTTCTCTGATTTTTTTTTTCTTTCTCAGTGACTGAGGTGTTTTCAAGAAGGAAGAAGATTAAGGCTTTGCTGCTTCTGGGACAAAACTTCTGTGCTATCCTTCCTCAGAGGTTTTTATAGTTTAAATATGTGGGTGTCTGTTGTGGTGTCATGTGTGTCCCACCACACATCCCTCCCTTTTCTCTGCCTCTTCTGTCATGAGGATTCAAGTCTCACATGCTTAAAATTGGTCACATGGACCCAGTAGCAGTTAAAAAAAAAACCACTAAAAAAAACCCTCAGAAAAGCCCAGGTGTGAAGAAGACCTCGTGGTTTGGATGCCTGGGGCTTGGCCACAGCATATTTCCAAGGACAGTTTGCAAGGAGGGGGTTTTTCCAGTGTGTCCCTGAACCCTGGGCCAGTGCTGGGCTTGCTCTCCCATGGGGGATTTGAGATTTTCCCGTGGCTGGCACTACCCCATGCCCATTCAGGTGCATGTCCTTGGGCCTGCTTGTGTGCTTTGGTGGGACAGAGCTGTCTCCTGGCAGTCTGGCCCTGTAAAAGCTGCTGGTCCCTACCTGTGGCACCAGGGCTGTGCAGGAGGAGGGTGGAAGCGGTGCTGGAGCTGCTGCATAGCCCCCACCCTTCTGTTTTGGAGGAGAAGAGGTGGAAGGAGGATGGGTGGCTTTGCTGTGGCCATGGTGGTCTCTGCAGTGCTGTGTGACCTCAGGGCTCTCTGGGGGATGCTACTGCATCAGTTCCCACCTGCAGCCTTTCCTGAGAATGAAAGTGGAGGCCCACTTTGTTTCTGCTAAAGCTGAAGCCTCACTGGAAAGGGACTGATTCTCCTTGCCCTGGGCATGTCTGAGAGGAGCTTCTTTCTCCTGCCCCCATTCCCCTGTTGCCTGGTTTTCCCTCACGGTTTCCCTCACTATGAAGCTGCCAGTGTAAAGCTAAGCCATGGAAATTCCAGTGTGGCCATTAATCAGCCCTCCCTGAGAGTTTCCAGTTGCAGAATTGCCAGCAGTGACAGATGTGGGCTGTTCAATCTGAGCAGCTGATCCTAGCAGGAGGGCTCGGTGGGTTATGTCTGGGTGCTGACCGTGTTCTCTTGCCCCAGTGCAGTGCCCTGATTATTTTAACACAGAGATTCCAGTTATTAATTAAATGCCTTTTTTTTACTAATTCCTTCTGCCCCCTCCTGTACTTAAGGGAAACTGGACTTAGGGCAGGGGTGCTGTTGTGGTGAGATGGCCAGAGCAGGTTTGCAGGCTTTGGCTCAGTCCCTGCAGTGTCTGAGCGGGCTCAGTAAATTCCTGCCTGGTCTTGGTGTGTGTAGAATGATTTCTGCTGTGGGGCAATAAACACACAGATCACAGAGTCACAGAGTGCCTTGGGTATGAAGGAGCCTTGAAACCCATCCAGTGCCATCCCCTGCCATGGGCAGGGACACCTCCCACTATCCCAGGATGCTCCAACCTGGCCTTGGACACTTCAGGGATCCAGGGGCAGCCACAGCTTCTCTGGGCACCCTGTGCCAGGGCCTGCCCACCCTCCCAGGGAACAATTCCTTCCCAATATCCCCCCTAGCTCTGCCCTCTTGCAGTGGGAAGCCATTCCCCCTTGTCCTGGCACTCCAGGCCCTTTTAAGCAGTCTTTCTCCATCTTTCCTGCAGCTCCTTCAGGTCCTGGAGGGCTGCAGTTAGGTCACCCCAAAGCCTTCTCTTGTGCAGGCTGAACAATCCCAATTCTCCCAGACTTGTAAAGGATGTAGAAAAAAAATGAAAAGAAAAAAAAAAGAGGAATTTTCCCTTTAACAACGCCTTGTTGCACAGAAGCAGGAGTTCTTGCCCTCTGGCATGCTCAAGTCGGGAGGTCAGGATTTGGGGAGGGGGGGACTGGTGCAGGCTGACCCCTGGTGTGACCCACGGAGCACAATCCCACAAAGCAGGGCTGTTCCCGGGGGGAGCAGGCGGCCAATCCTGATGGAAACATTCCAGGGAGTGGGGAATGAGGAGGAGACTGAGCACATTTCCTTCCCTGGGTTTTTAAGAGACACTTAAGGGAGCACGCCGGGATGAGTGAGGGCAAAGGCGAGCTGCAAAAAGCACTCAGTGAACTTGTCTGGGGATTTCAGCCGTGTGGGCCGTGCCCTAAGAAACAGCAATAAAAGCCAACAGGCCCAAAGACCCAGATTAATTTAGAAACTCTGCAGCTCAGGGAGAAGGGCTGGAAACACAAGTGCAGCAGCTCAGGCTGACCTTTCCATGCACAGCAGCGCTCTTGCAGAGGCGCAGGCAGCGTCTGAGCGGGGTGAGCCAGGGGCAGCTGTGTCTCTGCAGCGCTGGGGCTGCTCTGCAGCACGGAGCAGCTCCCTTGGCAGCTTGGAGAAGCTGGACCCCAGGTGCCTGTGCTGCCTGACGTGGGCCCAAGCTGCTGCAGAGGGATTCGTGGTCCTGGTGACCCAGAAAAGGCCTGTTCACATCCAGCTGGGATGCTGAGTGGGGTTCCTTGGCTTCCCTCTTCCATATCCTCCCTCCTCTCCAGCATGAAGCTGATAGCAGAATTCCTCTTTCCCAGGCTGCTAAAAAATTATTTCAGAGCTCCTGGTCCCGTGAATTCTGTGTCCTCCCCACGAGCTTCCTGGTGCTCCAGGAAACTTCTAACCACTTGAGCATCCTAGTCATGCTACAGGCAACTTCCTTCCCGATGGCTGTTAGGCTGTATTTCCTCTAATGGGAGGTGGAGAAGGGAGTCACAGAACCATCAAGGTTGGAAAAGACCTTCAAGGATCTCTATCAATAAGGCTGGGTCTCCTGACTGGGGGGGATTTCACTTGGATTAGAGCATGTCTTCCTCTTCAGTCTTTTCTATACCAGGGTGTTGTCCTATGACCAAATTCTCTCCTGAAGTTATTTTAAAAAAGCTCTAAACTGTGATATGTTCCTGTACAAGTATCACATGGACATATATATATATATATATATATATATAAAAATTTATAATGGCATCTTAGCAGCTTAGGAAGCGATTAGTTTACTTTTGTGCCAATGTTTTTGCCTGTGTGGAGTGGGAGTTCTTGCTGATATGTGCTGGAGTCCTTCTCCTGCCCTTCAGCTGATGATGATTTAAATAAAAAACACTTCCTTTAGGAGTGTGTCAGAAGAGTTCTGTTTTGAAAAGCTGTTTGCTTTCCTAAGTCCATGTGCACATATGTTTTTCTCTTTAGGGTCTTAGGTTTCAGTGGTGTTTAATCCCCATTTTTCAAAACTGAGTTATTTAGAAGCCTAAGAGATTATTTGTATGAGTCTCTTCACTGTGGAAAAAAGGGAACAGAGTTTATACCCCCCCAGCTTTGTTCTCTCTTTACCACCTTTGCCCTGGTAACTTTCTAAAGGTGTTTTTTGAGCTGAAAGCTCAAAATAAGAGGTAGAAATGGATGGAAAACTGTCACGGTCTTTTGTAAACTATGTAAGACTATCCAGATGTGTAAGAGGCTGGTGTAGACCAAGGCTCCAGTAATTCTGAAAATAAGAAGCTGTCCATGCATACAGCTCCTAGAAACCCGATCCGTCAGTTATTTCTGGGGTTTTGAGCATCTGGAGCAATTTCCTAATTTTGCAGGAGACTTGGTGTGCAATTGAGGGCTAAGTGCTTCCTTTCTGTCTGCCTTGCTGGCTCCCCAGTGCAAAGCACCAGGAGCAGCAGTCCAGGAGAGTTGTATGAACACATGCTCTGGCTCGGAGCTGGTGTTTGGATGGAGTTCATCCTGCCTGGGGGGCAGCAGGAGGCCTCGTGCAGCCTTTGGAAATGGCTTCCAAGCTGGTGCGGGCTCTGTTGGCTCAATCCAGCCAGGCTTGTTTCATGTAGGAGTTCAGCTGAGCGCTGGTGGAAGCTGTGACCATGTATTTCTCCTCAGGCTGGCATTTTGTTTGGTTTCTCACGTTCCCCTGCTTACTCATCCCTCCTCTCAACTCCTTCCCCCTCTCCTGACTGGCACACCAGACCCTGCCTGGAGGATGGTGCTGATGGCTGGGAGTTGGCCCTAGCAACCAGAGATCCCCAAAAATAGCTGCTGCCAGGGTGGCAGAGCCTCTCTGAACCTCAGGATGCGGCTCTGGGGTCACAGTTCTGTCTCTGGTGGTGGGATGGGCCAGAAGGAGCCGGGGCTGGATGGGCTTGGTGCAGGAGCGGTGCTGTTTGAGGCAGGAGAGGAATTCCTGTGGTGTTTTCGTGCTGAGGAAATGCCTTTGCAGCCCAGGCGTTCCTCCCGTGCACCCACGTGTGTGAGAGTGCTCGTGCCCGTGACCTGAGCTGTCACCTGCCTGGGCACACGTGTGCTGCCAGCCTGGCCCTGCCAGGGCTGGAATTTCTGCTGGAGAGGCTGCTGGTGCCCCTGGAGCAGGCCAGCCTCTCCGGGAGGGCTCTCCTTTCTGGGAACAGGGCTGCACGGCTCTCTGCTGCTGTTTGTTCTTGTGATAGTCAGCACAGGAAATATTTTAAGGTTCTTTTGGAGTGTGGCTGTTTTCTTTGCCCTGTCTCTCCAGCCTAAGAAGATTCCTGTGTTTGGGATATCACTGCACTTCCACAGCAGTGTGAGATTTATGGAGAATTGTTCAGTGGTCATCTTCTGCTGTGGTAAAGCTTTTTTGTAAAGATTATCTTTCCACTGCTTTTGGAGGGCGTTCTGCAGCCTGGTGTGTTGCTACATCCACCATTCCTGGTTATCAGCTTCATTTTCCTCCAGATCCTTTCCTCTAGCCATCTCCATTTCTTGCTAGATTTAAAACTATGCCAGGTAACTCATATTTTTTTTAAAAAAATCTTTCCCTAAATGTTTTTTGTTCTTGATGCAAACTCACAATGAGGAATTTTAGATAACTAGGCTTCACCCCAACTTTTGTGCATAACTTCTATAATTTGCAGTTGCATTGGAAGTGTAAATACTCACTTATAAAATATTAAATAATCCCAAATGGTCTCAGTGTGCTTGGGTTTAAAATAGCTTTTAGGTGATAGGAAGAACGATGAGTTTATGCTTGGTTTTGTCTTTGGTGGAGTAGGTGTGGGTCAGAAGAGCATCTGCTGTTGGGAGCTGAGGGAAGGAGACATTTCTGTGGTACCAAGGGCTTTGCTGGTTTCATCAGGCTCTGTACCAAGCCAGCTTCTTGTACTACTTGCAGCACTAAAATGTGTCTCTAACACCATCTGCTTGTTTATCTATCCCTACTCCTTTATAATACAGCTGCGACCTGTTTGAAAGAGAAATCCAACCCAAACCCCAGAAGGGAATGAAAACAGTGGCAGGTAATTGAGTTTTAATGCGTGATGACATGCAAGACGTAGGTTCTCGGGGGCCAGAAGTTATGTAAATTGTTGGTATAAGGAGACAGAGGACAGCCCAGATTAAGGTGGGGGCACAGATATTCATTTGTCTGTGGGAGAGAAGAGACCATCAGCTGTAATATTTACACTCAATTACCCAGGGAGGGCTTGTAATTCCTTGTGTTCTCTGGAGCATTCTGTGTTCTCCAGCATATTCCTGCCATATGTATTTGGCTGCCAGAAGTTTATATACATTTTCTGTCTTTCCTTCCAAACAATGTAACATTTATTAGGAGTTGTTGTTTCAAGGGGGGAAAAAACCTTGCTCAGAGCTGTGTTCTGGCACTGTACAGTGGCTGTGTGTGTCACATGGAGGGTGAAAAGTTCTGTATTTGCAGCCCTATGAATGATGGGGCAGGAAAACACTGCTGGACACAAGGATGGACCCACGCAGGAGCCACTGCAGTGCTCTGGCATTGTTTGCCATGCTCGCCTCTTTTATTTCTTTTTTTTCCTTTTTCACCCCCTTTCCCTGGAATTACTTATGATTGATTGTTGCAATTGATTGCAATTGTGAGAGCTAATTTTAGTGCATAAATTTTACACTGGAAGCCTGCCAAGTGTTTGTGTAATGGAGGAGAGCAACTGCACAGGATTTGGTGTGGGGTGTGCTTGTCTTCCTTTCTCCAACCAAATATCAGCAACCAATCCACAGACTGATTTAGATTTATGTATAGGGAATATTTGTACATAGCCAGTTTTCTCCAAGAAGAAAATTCAGCCTCCTGTGGAAACAGAAGAGCAATTTACAGAGCTGTGATGAGTTCTAAGGACAACAGTGATGAAGTGACCATTGCCTTGGTTTTGAGATGAATAACCAAGCTAACAGAGTTCACTTTTAAACTTTGTGTGATGGAGCAGAGAGCAGATAGTGTTGTTGCAGCCCTAGGAGACAAATCTAGTGTGTTTAGCTGATGAAGAGCAGCACATGTATAGGTCTGGGCCCTTGGAAAATGTCCCAGCCCAGTCCAATTTCCACAAAGTTCCAAGTCAGGACTGGCAAGGAGGGGAGGTTGAGTTGCCACAGGATGAAAATGGAAGGTTTATTTCTGAGTGAAATATTAACTCGGGGATAAATTTTGCTTTCTACATCCACATTTTCTTATATCCAGGATTCAGGGTACAGTGAAGCTGGACTGCTTTGTAGGGCTTTCCTCCTTTTCCACTTGAATTTGGCCAGAGAGGAGCAAGAAATGTGAAAGGATAGAGAGGATGTGGAGATTGTAGTGGTGGTGCTTAAGGCTTTTTGGGACAATTTTTATATGGTTTGAAAATTGATGCTAAAAAGAAAAGCTCATGTAATAGATTATTTTTGGTACTGAGATGATGGGCTCACTTGCAAGATTAGATACCAGAACTCCATGGAACTTGTGTTATTCTTCTCCCACGGGTTTTTGGTGTCTCCTCTCGCTTGGTTTTTTTTCCTGTCATTCCAGTTGTGATTTATCTTACATGCTTGTTTCAAAACAAGTTACACTGTCAAGCTGCCATTATGGAAACATTTGTCCTGGTTATCCTTCCAGAGTTATTCACAGATATAAGTTCTGGCAAAGTCAGGGACAAGAATGATGACAGGTGGAAGAAGCCACCTTCTTGAAATATCAGTTTGGGTTTTTGTGTTGTCTTGGGGCTTTTTTAGTTCAGCTTGGTGCCATGTGGGTTTTACTTAAGGACGTGGTTTGTCCCTGGAAAAGTGTCTTTAAAAAGGATGGAACAGTTGAAATATGTTCAAGACAATTAATTAACGTGCCTTTCAGTGGAAAGGGAAGGAGGTTTTTTTTTTCCCAAATTAAGGCTCCAGCCTGGTTAAACATTTTGTATCAGTTACAAAAGGAGCTCCAGTACATTCCTCTGAAACAAGGGATGAGCCAACTGCATCTGTGAGGTGTGGGAGTGACATTTCAGAGCCCACTGACAGCCTCATTGTCAAACTGAACATCATCTCTCTCTCTCTTACTGGTGCTAAGTGAGAGCTCCTCACTTTCCAGGGGCAGAATTGCTCCTTTGGAAAATGCCACTGGAAGGCATGGATACCTTTGGGCTGGGAACAGGCTGCCAAGTAAAATTAAAGATGAAATTGAAATAGCCCATGTCCAGAAATCAGCCCTCCCTTCCCTGTCAGGAGGCACTGGGGAAAGGGAAAAGCATGAAGTGCTTTTTGAGCAGCGGGGACTTTCAGCTGTGGTTTTGCTATCCAATTTTCCCAGGTGCTACAATAATTGCATGTTACACTGTGGTGATGTCCTGAGCATTAAGCAGCTTCAATTATCTCCTTCCTTATGGGAGGATTTCCAGAGGTAGAGCACTAGAAAGAGACCTTTGATGTCCCGTCTGAGCTGTGATTGATTTGAGAAGCGAGACGCCGCAGCAGAAGGGACGCGGAGCTGCAAGACCTCTCTGCTGTGCTGTCAAGTGAGCAGCCGCTTCCAGCTCCAGCCTGGATTATTTTGTTTACAAGAAAGTGACAGAACGGTAGGATTGTGTAGGTTAGAGGAGCTCTCCGGTCCCACCTCCCTCTCAAAAAGCACTTAGCAGCGTTTTTGTGTGTGTGTGTGTGTGTATAAACAGAGATCTGGCGCAGATTGCCATCCTCCTGCGTGCTGCTGTGCTGCTCCCAGAGCCCGGATCACACTGCTCAGATCTTGCACCCCTGCCAAGGAAAGCCATCACCTGGACTGGGAAAAAGTGTCTTGGGAGGAGCAGGTGCAAAGAGTGAGTCTGAGGGAAGAGAAGAGCCGGGCAGGCACTGATAGAACATTCCTGGTGATGGAGCTGATGGCGTAATTGAAGGCCAGAGCCGTGGACAGGACCTGGAGGCAAAAGGAGCAGTAATGAAAGAGAAGCAGCACATCAGAGAGGCTGATTTGAAGGCAAAGCTGAAGTGAAAGCGGAGGGGAGGTTTCCCTCTTTGATCTGTTTGATCTGCACCTGTGGCGCTTTGTCCGGGCACCTCCCGGAGAGGGGCTCTTCCAGAGGTACCTTGGAAGCAAATTCCCACTGCTGGGAGGGCAGGGGGGCCTGCTGAGCCAGGAGACATTTCTGCAAGGCTTTGTCGCTCTTGCAGGGCTTCTGGCAGAACAGAAAGAGAAGGCAAAGGCCCCAGTGCAGGTTTTCCTGGAGGAAAGGCAGGTGGTGTGGGGCGAGCTGGATGACAGGTGAGGCAAGGAGCGTGTCCACAGTCAGTGGTGTCTGCACTCAGGTGAAAGCTCTGCTTGGAATAAAACCACTCAGCACACACTCAAGGGCTATTTTATAAATGTTTCCCTCTGGAAACTCTTACATTTTCCTAAACTTTGCAGTGTTTGGATGCCACAGTGCAGTGGGGGGAGCAGGGTGGGGAGAGGGCACGGGGATCAGAGCTGCCTGGAGGGGAGGACAAAGGCTGGGCTTGTTGGCTGGTGGGAAAGGCCAGATGGGAGAGAGGGAGGCAGGAGGAGGAGAAACGGATGTTGGATGATGTTGGAAGTGGTGGGTCAGGGGTGAGGGGCTGCAGCAGCCGCACCTCTGGGTCTGACCACGGGGGCAGAGCCAAACAGCACAGCCAGAGGAGCTCAGGGTGCTGCAGGGGTGAGGAGAAGATGTTTTCCAGAGGAAACAGCTGGGATCATTCCCAGGCTGAGAAACCCCGGCTTTGTTACTGG
Source organism: Pseudopodoces humilis (assembly GCF_049639895.1). Lineage (NCBI taxonomy): Eukaryota > Metazoa > Chordata > Aves > Passeriformes > Paridae > Pseudopodoces > Pseudopodoces humilis. The sequence goes on from NC_142201.1 coordinate 113,878,850, forward strand.
GAATGGCTCCTTGGTGGGTTGGATGCTGTGCTCCCAGAGTGAGGTGGCCTTAGAGGTGAAAAGAGGGAAAACTCTTGTGAGCAGCTTTAGGGGTGCTGGTGGAGCATGGCTGGGGCTGCCTGTGACCTGCTCCCCATTTCCCTTGGCGTGTTTTCCAGGAAAGAAAAAAATAAATTACATCCTTGAGTACACCAGGCTGATTTTATTTTTTTGAAATTACTTTTTAATGCTCCAGAACTGAGTTACTGTGGGTTTGAGCAGCTTGATTTATTTCTGACACATCTGCAGAGCCATTTATCCTAATCCTTCCTTTCCTGTCCACGTCCATCCCAGTTGGTGCTCCTCGAGTGGAGCCCAGAGCCTCTGGAAGTGCCACTGCTGCCCTGGCAGCTGTTTCTCGAGAGCTCTGCCTGCTCCGTGGGCTGTCCCAGACTTTGTGGGAGCAGGGATCCAGGAAGCTGGGCTGATGTTCTCACAGAGACAGAAGTGTCGTGCTGGCAAGGACAGCCGGGGTTTGGACTTGGCAGCAGTGACTAAGCCATGAGCTGACAAGAGTGTGTTGGAGGTGTGATGTGAGGTAAGAGACAGGTGTTGGGCAAGAGCGCAGGGGAGGTACCACAGGGAAGAGGTAGCTGGCAGGTGGATGGGAAAACAGCCTTAAAACTGGGTGTCAGTGTTAGATGGAGGAGATGGTGATTCAGGAGCTGCACATGGATCTCGTGGATACAGGCCTGTGGGAATAGTGCTCCTGGAATAAATGAGGCAGAAGTGGTTTAGCTCTACTTTATTTTATTTTTTTATGCAAGAGGTGGGTGTGTTGCTGAGACGTGGGGATGGCTCGGTGGTGGCTCAGTTTGCTGACAAAAGCAGGGAGATGGAACAGGGCACACGAAGGGCCAGGGGCACCTGGCCCGTGGAGTTTGGGGGATCAGAGGCAGAAGAGAGCGGGATGGGATGAGTCCTCCTGCCAGCAGTGAGGCAGTTTGGGGTGGATCTACCCTCCTACCCCAGCTACAGGCTCTAGGGCAAGCCACTGAGACAGAGTGTGAGGTTTTCCATCCATGTCCATGCTTCTTGTCTTCTGATTTTGTGTTTTGCCATCTCTGCTCTGGTCAGACCTGTTGCCTCTGAAGCCACCGCAGTCCTTGGGAGCGTGGCAGGGGTTCCCCCTCCCTGCCCTCCTGGAGGGAGCCCTTGGTGGGGCAGGCTGTGGTTTTGGCAGTGCCTTGGAGGTGAGATGGGACTGCCAGCTCCTCCCACAGCACTCCAGAGGGGCTGCTGGGCACGGGGAAGCCGGACAGTGCACAGCAGCTACGTGAGCTTTCCCCAGATTTGCAGCAAAGATAGGAGAAGCATTTGGATGGGACCCGTTTATAGCCTGGGATAATTTCTGCCCTGGCAAACCCAGAAAGAGATAAAGCAATGGAGAGCTGAGAGCTAAATCTCTCCTGTACAAATGCTGGGAGCATATGTAATAGGATTGTTGAATTGGAGTTACATGTTTTCTGGGATAAGCACTGGCTGATGATAGCGGGCTCTTGTAGCCATGCTTAAATCAGGAAAAGAACTGGGGATTTGCAGCAGTTGTTGGGAACGCTGGGGTTTCCCTGCGAGCTTCCAGAAGAGCAAAAGGGAAGAAAAGGCTTTTGTAGATAAAACAAAACAGATCCCTGAGAAGGCTGGAGCTCCTGTGGGGGAGAAAACATCAGTGCTCTGACCTGAGGGTAGTCGGGTATCACAGGTTTTTCTTATACTAAATAAAAACACTTTGTAGATCTTCTAGCTGAACTTCCATTAGTTAACATGGGAAAAAGGAGGCTTTTTAGCAACATTTTCATTTTTCTGCTCACCTTTCAAGAGGTGCATTAAAAACTGCACAACCCAAGAGCTGTGTTAAACACCTATTATTAAAGTGCAGTTTTAAGCTAAGCTTAGGAGCTGTCAGAGCTGAGCTTGTCTGCCTAATCTGGACTTGCTCTCTTTCCCTGTGAGGGCTCTGATGCAGTGTTAATTGCAGGACAGCTCCTGCCTCACCTGCAGCAGGGCTGATTCCTGGCAGTGCTGGTGGCAGTGGGCTGCCCTCACCCTGGTTTTGCCCCAGGAGGGACTCGAGGATGGGGAGGGATGTTTGCTTCTCTCAGTTTGGGCAGCCTGGGATCTACTTCTCCTGGGGGCTTGCTCTTGAGCTGTGTGCCCATCGCTTGTGCTCTCCAGCCCCAGCCAGGCAAGGGAGGGAGATGCCTTGAGCTGCTTGGGGCCAGGCACTTGTGATGGGGCAAGGGCTGGGAGGAGGATTTTTTTGGGCTGGGAGGAGGATTTTTTTGGGCTGGGAGGAGGACTCGGGTACCCGCGTGTTGGGTGCGAGCGTTGTGGCAGAGCCTGTCTGTGCTGAGCACGTGGTGCTGGAGGCTCTGTGGAGCTGCTGCAGCCCAAGCCCAGCTCTTGGCCAGCACAGCCTCTCCGTGGGACTCTCCACACCCCTCTGGGGGTGGTGGGAAGGGGAAGCACCCGGCCTGGCCCTGGGTGTCAGCGCAGATTTCATCGCACTGCAGCGACAGCTCTGCCCATCATTAGGACTCAGGCCAGCAGGAATTAAGACTTCCAGGCTGATCTCCATATCCTTGGCAGGATAAAATTTCCCAGAAGTGTTGCTAATCTGCTGCTGCCTGCCCTGAGCTCCCTGCAGACCCAGTCCCTCTTGTGCCAAGCCCTCCTGGCTCCAAGAGGTGTGTGGGACACCCTGCATTCAGCTGAGCTCCCGTCTGTTCCCTTTCCTGAACGCCCAGCTCTGCTGAGGCAAAGCAGCAGCCAGCACAGGAAACAGAAAGGGTTGGGTTGGGGTTGGGAGGGACCTTAAATCCCATCTCATTCCAACCTTCTGTACTCTAGCACCAAGTCCTGTCCAACCTGGCTGCTGGGACAGTCTCTTTCCCAGCATCATTTTTATATTTGAGTTTTTCCAGGAGCTCCTTGTTGGTCCACACAGCTCTCCTGGAGTTCTTACCTGCCTTCCTGCTTGGAGGAGGTGATCCTTGGGTATTAACCAGGTTTTATGGGCCTTTCTTCCATCCAGGGCTTTATCCTGTGGGTCTCTACCAAGCAGCTCTCTGAGATAATGGTTACATCCAATTGTTGTTGACTTTTTGATGAAAATCCCTTTTTTTCTGGCTGTGTCTCTTCTTCCCTGTGAGACCCCAGAGCTGTACTTTACCTGCTATAAAAACATGGGAAATGCTGCTGTTTGTGTGTGGTTTGCTGGGAGAGGGGAGGTGTAGCTGTGACCCCAAATCACAGCTGGGGTGAAGGGGTGTCCCTCCAGGGGAGGTGATTGGAGGGTGTTGGGTTTGGTGGGTCCTCGTGGAGCAGCACCAGCTTGGAAGCCTCTGTCTGAGAGCTGCTGCGTGGGGCAGTGCTGTGGGATTGGGGCTGCTGGCTCCTGGCAGCTCCCTCCTCTCTTTCCCAGCTCTCTGGCTGCTGGATTGTCAAAGAGCAGAAGACCATTCTCGTGGAATTATGGATGGATAAAACAGCGGCGGCTGTTCAGAGAGCAGGTGAAACTCTCTCCCGGGTTTTCAGTTACCAAATTCATCAGGACATTCCAACTTCTTGAATTTTAAATTCCCTGATCCCCAAGAACAAAGTCATTTTCTCAGCTTTGGAGGCTGACATCTGCTTACAAGGATTACGTGTGTTCCTGGAGCAGTGGGCACAGATTTTCTTTGTGGAAAGGGATATATTGGAGAGAGTATTAAACCCCAGCACAAGTTCCTGCTCTGGAATGGAAATTGCTGTGCAGGTTTGGAGCAAGGCATGTTGGAACTCGCTTATTTATTTGGCAGATGTCTGATGGTGTTACATCATCCCCAGCCCTCAGAGCTGCGAGGGCTCTGGAGGGCTCGGGGTGGTGGGTTGGCCATGGGATGCTCTACTCTTCCCGCTCTCCTGGTGTGGGGGAACAACCATTTTCCATCAGGAGCCGTCAGCAAGCTCTGCCTGCCACAAACCCGTATCCTGAGGTGATGGGAAGCACTGGTCAGGGAGAAGAGCCCTAGGAAATCTCTGCTGGATGGTGCTCAGGAGTTGTCAATCCACTCATGTTTCCAATCTCAGAGCAGCATGTGGGGATGATATTTGCTGGGGATAAGTGACCTTTTACTGCTTTCATTGTGCAGGCATTCTAGGGATTTATTTTTTAAATACGTTCTGTTTTGCTACCTGAAACCTCTGCCAGTGCTCCCAGGTTATTGTTCTGTGAGATCCACACTAACCTCGAGCATAATTTTGCTGAGAGCATTCAACTGGGAGCCAAGCTTTCTGTAGAACTGCAGATCAACAGCAGTGTGGTACAATTAGCTGAACCCTGGGCCTGTGGAAAGAGTTGCTTTAGAACAAGTAAATGCTGCCTGCAGCCCTCGGTGTCTGGAGCTGACCGACCGCAGACCCAAGGGAAAGCACCTTAATTGGCTTCTGTGGCTCTGGCAAGATACAAACAGCAGCTAACAGTGAGAAGCAATAGGGATTTGAGTTCTTTCCCCCCTGCCCTAGCAGGTGGAGGTGGTGTCAGTGAGAACAGTCTGGCTGCCTTGCTTTGGCCGAGGTGTGTTTGGGGGTCAGGCAGCTGAACTGCAGCTCTGTGCATCTGGATGCTCCAAGCTGACCTTTTAATCTTCCTTTTGCGTTCCAGGAGCTACGTGGGACAACCAATGTTTCCCTTTGGTCCTGTTTACTGCTGTGCCACCCTCATGTGAGTAAGGACTGGGGTGGATTTGGTGAGGGTGTGTGTTTGCAGCTCCTGCCCACCCTCCTCCTGCTCTGCTCGCCTCCCCTTCCCCTCCCCGCCCTGCAGAGCAGAACCAGGGCTCTCTTGGCAATAAAAATGTTATAAGGCCTCTTGGAGATGCAGAGTGAAATGTTTCTATGAGAGACTGTCAGTAGCTGCATGATTTTTCCAAGCAAGCATAGCCAGGAATGTTTGTAGAAACGTGGCAGCACTAAATTGGGACAGTTGGTCACTAATCCGTGCGAAGATGCAAAAGTGATTAAATAAAAAGATTCCCTGAGGCAGCCTCTAAGTTACAATATAAGGGTGACCCGGGCTTTTAAAGGCTCCTCTCTGGCCCCTGTTCCTCCCCACACTTCCTCTGTGTGGTGGTCACTCCAAATTGCTGCCAGCTGGCCCATTTGTCCTCTCTGGGGTTGTGCTGCTCCTTGGTTTTGACCTTTCAAAGAGACAGACAAAATCTGTGGCTTATGCAAAACTTTGAATTTGCAGCCAGCCTAACAGTGAGAGGGAGGAATACAGGGAATTTGAACTGCAGAGGGAAGAGATTCTGTTCTTCAGTGCCTCACTATTGACCACAGACCCCACTGTGCCCATAAAGGAGTCTGAGTTCGCTTGCCTGTTGTGTTTGAGGTTTTCTTGCCTCTCTGTTGCCTTCTACCCTTGTTTCAGACATCAGGTTATGGTATGTTTCCAGCTAGACAAATATGAGCTGTTTTTTTGTTCCAGGGTAAGTTTTATTTTCCAGCCGAGTGGTTCCGTAGTGTGGTGCCTTCACAGACACAAAAACAGAAGAGAAAAACATGATTTATAAAAATGTCAGCATCATAAAGAAAGAAGAATGAAACCAGAGGACTGCTATATCATCTAAGTGAGGGTGCCAGTGTGTGAACATGTGGCAGGGCAGTCAGTTAACAGAAAATGATCGTGAAATTGGGTGATATTTCTAGTCTCCCCAGGGGGAAAGCACACATGCTTTATGATGGATAATGAAACATTATGGCTTTTATGTCTAATACGTTAATTCTGCCAGGGCAGTAATCCCAAGGTTGCAGTCCACATTTAAGTTGGAAAGATATGCACAGGCTTTTATTGAGGACATAAACTACAGTGCATTTAAGGCAAAATAACAGAGAGATGGGAGAGGTTTCCACTTCCCTTCTCTCCCACTCTATTGTATCAAATACTGACTCGTGCCAGAGGGGCTGCTGTCCTGAAGCCAAGGGCTTCTTCCATGGCAAACATAGAAGTTAATCCCTTTTCTTTTTTTCAGTTTTGGGAGGGAAATACCGTTTGTGATGTTTTTGTGCTTGTGTGTTTTTGTGTGTAAGAGTAAGTCTTGAGCGCTTCTAGCTTGAAACACCTGCAGGGGCCGGTGGTCGTGGATGAGCCCGAGGTACTGATCCAGAGTGTAACTTGTGTGCTGTGTACCTGGTTACCCCCACTCCAGCCCCAGTTCCCTCCTGTGCTTCCCTGCCCAGTGATGGAGACGTGGCTCTAAGCCTGGGCTGTCCTTCTAATCAGGGCCATGTGTTCCCTCTCCCCTCCCTGCAGCAGCACCGGTGCTTTGCTCAGTGCACAGTGAGCAAGTTCAGGGAGCCAAAATGGCCAGAAAATAAAACTGTGGTCTTCTGGCCAGCTGTGTTTTGGGAGCCAGGTTGCTGGGAGAGGTAGGCAGGATGTGGCAGCCCTGATGTGGTCATTTTTGGAGAGGTCTGAGGAGGAAGGAGGTGTCTTGGAGCCTGTTTAGCTCTCTTGTAGTCCCAGTAGTGTCATCAGAGCACTTCACTCCCAAAGCCCAGGAATAGATGGTTTAACCTTTCCTTGCTGGCTCTGGGGTTGTGCTGCTTTGCTGTGGCTTTTAGAGCTTCTCCACTTTTGTCTTGACGTCCCAGGGGACACCTGCTGTAAGGACCAGGGTCACCCCTGCTGCAGGATGGGGACAGTGCAGGAGACCTGAGCTTTTCTGTGCTTTTTATTCTGCTTTCTCAGGGGTCTGTCCAGGACTTGGAGGACATAGGAAGCTCTGAGTTTGGTGTGCTACTGGGATGGGAGAGGAGCTGGATGCTCGAGCCCTCTGTGCTGGCCTGGCTCAGCCCAGGGGAGCTCAGCTGGGTTCTGCAGAACCCCCAAATGCGGAACGTGGCTCTGGCTCCAGGAGTTCCCTTATCTGCAGCAGGGGAAGTGGGCCACGTTAGAAAAGCCATTTCTCCAAGTGACCAAGCCCAGCGTTCTCGACGTGCTGCAGCACACGATGCCCCACTTCTGCTTTTGGGCAATCAGTGCAGCCCGTGGAACTGAGCTGTTCTGTTACTCTGCAGTGTATTTTTGTTCTCCCTGCCTATTTATTGCCACTTGAATACCTCTCCACCACTATCCATCCCAAACCCTGTGTATTAATCGTGTCTGTGCGTGTGTGTGGGGAATAGAATAAAGGGAAAATAGCTTTGGTCACACAGACTTATGCAGAGCAGGATCTGCCCTGATATCTCTCCGAGCTTCTTAGAGTTGGAACAGTGACAGCAGGCAGCATTGGAGTCCACCTCCCAAATGTTGTGTTTAATCCTAAATCAGGCTTTAGCATTCAAGTAACAGACAAATACTGAAAAGCCTCATAAGAAGTAGGAGGAACAGGCAGGACTTTAAAAAAAAAAAAAAAAAGCACAAATGAGGAAAAGTAATCAGCAGTTCTGGAGCTGTTACGATTTTCAGAATGTGGGGCTTTTGCCAGTAAAAGGGACCAGGTCTCTGCCCTTGAGCTTGCTTAAGAAGTTAATCTGTGTATGAACTCTCAGTCTTGGGGACCACTCAGAGAAATGATGGATCTCTGAGCCTTCAGTCTCACATTTGTTCAAGAAAGTAAGGTCACATAGCAGTGGCATTAGAGGCTGGAGGCTCGGGTGGGACCCTAATGCAGCCCTTCCAGAGGTGAAGATGTAACCCATGGCTGCAGCTTTTGTCTGTCAGGGTTGCTGCTGCTGCAGACATTCAGGAATGGGCTCACAGGAGCTGGGGCTGGACTAGCACAAACCAGGTGTTCTTTGCCTGCTGTGTCCATAATGAGCCATGGCCGTCCTCCAAAAAGTAGCTTGGAACAAGGTTTAAGAGGCTCTTTATTTTCTTTTAAATGTGCTGGTACCAAAAGGTAGCCAAAGACTCGTGACTGCAGTTCAGAGAAGATGCCTCCAGTTGCTTTGTGCTTGTTCTGCCTCTCCCCGCCTTGTCCTGCTGGCCATGGAAAAGAGTCATTGTTTAAAGGTGTTCCCTGGAACTGCTTCTCAGTTCCTGCCATTCCATAGACTCTGAGGAGGCTTCAAGGCAGTGGCTCATCTGCCCTGGATGTGGAGGTCGTGTCCTCTCTGCCTTATGTCCTCTCTGCCAGGCATGGCTGGGCCAGGGTGTTTGGGAATTGTTTGGACAGTTTCCCTGAGCTTGGGGTCACCGTGTCAGGTGGGAGGGAAGGGATGTGTGGGTCCTCCCAAAGCAGGATCAGCTCTGGGACCAAACCAGGCTCCTCAGGGCTCTTCTCCAGGCAGAGCTTGAAAACCTTCCAAGGATGGAGCAGGCACAACCTCTCCTGAGAGCCTGATCCCACTTCCCTTTTTGCCCTGAGCATCTTCATGGTGGAGATCCTGGTGTATCCCAGGTGCTCTGCCAGTGATTCCCTGTGTCCACTGAAACTTGACAGGGCACCACCACTGGGGATGCCTGACAGAGGCCAGAGATGGATACAAACTCTTTGAAGTGAAAGGCTTCTTCCTCGTGAGCACTGGCAAACAGGTCTGTGGAAATGGAGTTCTATGGGATATTGTGGCATGGCTTTGAATTGGGGGGAGGATAAATAGGGAAAGCTGAAAATCAGCACTTACTTTCATATAAAGTTGTGTTGCTCTTTCAATTAAATAACTGGATGTGAGTTTTAAAAGGGAAAAAGACCCCTCAAGGCAGCTTAGAACAAGTTAATAGGAGAGGAGAAGCAGGGAAGGCACTGAGACATAGAGCAGAGACGTGGTCAGTCCAGTTGTGCCAGCTGTAATGTTTATAACTCTGAGTCACCCTGTGACAGTCAGTGCTGGTGGCCCTCTGGGCAGGACCTGTGGTCCAGATCTCTGCTTGCCCTGGAGGGTTTTGGTTCAGGCTGTGAGTGGGTCAGGGCCCCCTGAGAGAGGTGTTCACAGTGTGGTTCCTGCACCGTGCTCTGGTCCGGGGAGGCTGAAACCAGGTCAGGGCTTCTTTTCATTGAGGTGACATTGAGGGGAGGTTTTCTTTTTGTTTTTTTTTTTTTAACCATCTGGCTGTAATAGAAGAAATAAATTGGAGCTTGTTTTCTAAAAATGAGAACATGTGCAGTCAACCAGCATCTTTTATTTTTATGCAGCACATCTAAAATAGACGCGAGTCTGCCTCTTTTGGAGCGTGCATCCGGCACGAAGTCACAGCAGCGTTGGTGCTCCTGCCCCCTTCCTCTGTGCTCCCTCCCCTCACTTCCCTGCTCCCACCACTTGGCAGTGAGCTGTTGAGGAAGTGGCTTGGGTTTGGATGTGCCAGTCAGCCCCACGCGGCGGGGGGGAAGGTGCCAGTGACACGGGGAGGGGGTGAGCGGTGCCGCTGCTCTGGTCCCTTCTCCCTTGGGAACCCTCTGTGGGAGGAAGGAGCAAGGATGCTTGTGGCAGCTCCCCTGCTCGGGTGGAAGGTAGAATTGGATGGGCAGGGAAGGTCTGTCCATCAGAGGAATTGCTGGCAGGGTGCTCTCTGCCATGTCCCTGGAGCTGGCAGGCACCGAGGGTCCGTGCTCGGAGCCGTGCGCTCACTCTACAAAGGAGCAGCTGCTCACAGTTGTTTCTTTTGGGTCTGCTGGGAGTGGAGAGCATTTCCCCTCTCAATTCTTGCCTCCAGCACATGAGGAATCATGGAATCAGAATAATTTAGGCTGAAAAATACCTCTGAGACTATGGAGTCCAAGCTGTGCCCGATCCCTACCTTGTCCCCAGCCCAGAGCACTGAGTGTCACATCCAGGCTTTCCTTGGACACCTCCAGGGATGGGGACTGCAAACCTCCCTGGGCCCCCTGAGCCTCTGGTCCCCCTTTCCTCTTTGATGTCCCTTCCCTGTGCTTGGGCAGCTCTGCAGCTGTCCAGGGCAGGGGAACAATCTGCCCAAACTGTATTTTTATTTTTTTTTCCCATCAGGGCCGTGCAGGAGATGGGGATAACACTTGCCTTGCAGGGCCATTGTGAAAGTTAATTTGCTAATTATTTACAAAGCACATCAGAGTGCTGCTTCAGTTATACGCAGGGTTATGATAACGTCTAATTAGTAATTCCTTATGATGCTTCGTTTTCTTTCTGCCATAAATATTGGCCTAATGTAGGGACAGCCGTGCCTGTGCTTGTCATCCCAGTGCCTCAGAGGGAATAAAAAAGCTGGATTTGATTTGTAAATGGTGCCTCTCTACCCACCCCCTCCTCCTGTTCCACCTGACCCACAAAACCACTGACTCCTTTGGTGAGCTGCTGCCTGGCTGGTGTGCATCAATGGGTCACTGCTTGGGGAGGGCTCACCCCTTCCATGGAAATCTCATCCCTCTGGCAAAACCCCTTGCTTTTTCCTGCTTTCCCATCCTTCCCAGCCTCACAGGTGTGTGCCCTTTCTTGCTGGGCAGATAGGAGGGATGACAGGCAGGAAAGAAGGAGCTGCCATGGGAAGATCTCTGCCCTCCCTTTCCGTGGGACCTGGACCAAGAGCTGGGATAACAAGATTTTCCCTCCAAGTTTTTATCTTTTTTCTCTCTGTCTTTGCTTGGGTTTGTATCCCATATTGTGCTGCTCTGTTTCATGGTGTGTATGCAGCATCTTGTCTTTGCTTTGGCCAGCGTGGATATGTCATCCTGTAGTGTGTTGTTTTTCTCTTCTCCAAATAAGTAAAACTCAGAGACCTCTGCTGTCCATCACACATTGCTGGTTTTACTCAGCTGTGAGTGGCTTTGGGCGCTTCTGAGGGTGTCAATATCCTGTGTTTTTAATGCTTCAGTGCAGTGAGTCCAGAAGCTTGTGATACCTATTTTTAGTGTTGAAAAGTTTTGACAGCTAAAGTAAACCTACATTATCCATCACTTGACAGCATCGTCACCAGCGTGCAGCTTGTCACTCTCGTTCAGAGCTGATTTTTCCAATGAAATTAAAACTATTGGCAGGGATGTGGTGGAAGTGTGTCAGAACGCAGCATGAAAATGACAGCAGCTACTGCCTGGTTTCAAAAAAATAAATGAGAGGAGGTGTTAGCATTAGAGGTCCTGAATAAAATGTTCCTTCTTGAGCCTTCCCATGGAAAAAGGAGGCAGTCTCTGTTTTGTTCAGCTCTGGTTGATGGGGGCTGCCGGAGCTCCAGGAGCCTTTGGATGATGCTCTCAGGGATGCACAGGGTGGGATTGTTGGGGTGTCTGTAGAGGGCAGGTTGGGCTGGATGGTCCTTGTGAGCAGCTTCCAGCTCGGGAGGTTCTCTGGGTGTCTGCAGGCAGAGTGCCCACGTTGGTGTGAGATCTGCCAGCCACAAGCAGTGCCCTGAAATGCAAACCTTAAATTTCAACTTGTGCTTGGGCCAGAGGTGGTTCCTGCCTCTTGTCACTTGTCTTGGTTTCACAGGCAAAGGTGCTGGCTCGCTGCCAGCATCCACTCCCTGGAGCTCATTAGGAGCCTTTCTCTGCTCCCCTTGTACAGAAACAACAGGGATCGACTTTCCCAGGAGCTGATATATCTGCTGACCTCTCCAAAGGGAAAAAAAACCTCCTGTAATTCATTACCTGACTTCTGTAGGGGCTGAAAGGGAACTATTTGTGACTGAACAATACTTTCCTTTCACAACTCCCTTCCTAATCCCAAACAGAAACATAAGGCTGAGAAAATCTTTCTGATAGCGGGGAGTGTGGGTGCATTCAACCCGGTATCATTTTTCATGGCATTAATGTTCTGTAATTGCCAGGGGTTGGTTTGCAGGTTTTTATTGGACAAAGTGAAGGCAGGCAGTGTTAAATGCCTCCATTTACCAATTACCCCATCAGTTTGAGGGGGTAGAAGTGATTCTGATGGTGGCATGATGGTTTTCCATCAGTGCCGTCTTGTGAGGTGCTGCATCACAGATGCACAGTTTGAAAGGTGAGGTTTGAAAGAAAATAATGCAAGCTAAGTCAACTTTCTTCTTCAGTTTATGATTGACTACAAGATGGCTTGAGTCAAACCGTCCCCTGCTACACAGGGACAGCCCTTTGCTCCTGCCAGGTGTGTGGGGCTAGACAGGCACAAAGAGTGGGATTCCAGGGTGAAAGCCAGTGTTTGGCTTGGCCACATCATCCACAGGGAACTTTGAAGGCTGGGTTACATGTGTAGGGCTGCAGTTTTTCCAGGATTCCATGGGAAAGGGCACCAGTGATGTGTGGCCGGTGCCTGCAGCATCATCTGTGCTTGTGGGATGTCTGGAGAAGCACCCAAACAGGCTGTGGACATCAGCTCCTTGATGTTCCCCTGGGGATGTTCCTGACAAATGATTAGTGCCTGCTGGGCCCCAGGTCATGTCCTGCTTCATCAGAGTGGGTGACAAGTCACCCTGCATGACTTGCTGAAGGACCCGAGTGGCTCCAGTTGTCTGGATGGTGGAGACAGAACGCTCCTCCAAGGCCACCTGTGTGTGCAGGTGAAAAATAAGACAGATACAATCATGAATTTTTGAAGCACCTTGGCTTTGTAAGGTAAGCCTTAGTTAAGGAGATACGGTCTGCAGAGCCCTGTGTGAGCACGGCAGATGCTCCTCGTATCTCACCTTCCTGCTGTGCTCAGGGTGAGTCACTGTGCTGAAGTGACTCCTTTTTTTCTGCCCCAAGTGCTAATCCATTGTTAAAATGATATTAACTCATATGTGCTAATTAGCAGGTGTGCCAGGGTGTGAGAGGCCCAGGATGTTCATTAGGGTTGATAAAAACACCTTTATGCAGGATACAGACCTGGATTGTGTCTCCCTTCCTTTCACCACAGAGAAGTGCTGTGTTGTGGAACCTTACTCCTCTGGGCTCTGTGGTGGGATCTCCATGTCTCAGCTCGATTTTTTGGGAGAGCCTGAGGGCTCCTTGGAAGGTTCAAAGAATCACACAATGTCTTGAGTGGGAAGGGCCCCACAAGGATCATCCAGGGCAGCCCCTGTCCCTGCATCCCTGGCAGCGCTGTCCAAAGGCTCCCGGAGCTCTGGCAGCCTCGGGGCTGTGCCCATTCCCTGGGGAGCCTGGGCAGTGCCAGCACCCTCTGGGGGAAGAACCTTTCCTTGACCTCCGACATAAACACCCCCTGGCAGAGCTCCAGCCCTTCCCTGGGTGCCATCCCTGTCAAAGGGAGCAGAGATCAGAGCTGCTCCTCAGGATGAGCTGTATCCCCCACTGAGTTCTGACCCAAGTCTTCTCCAGACTGGTGGGATTCATCCTGCCGGAAGGATGGAAGGAAAAGAGACTTTTCCCAGTGGTATCATTACTCAGCTGAGGAGGGGAGGGCCATTCTGTGCCCAGCTGCAGGGCAGAGCTCATGGCTACTCTGGAAGCTCCTGGAGGTGACGTTCCCTGCAGCCATCCTGCTCCGGAGCTGGCCCGGCTGTCTCCGCGCCGTGTCGGGCAGAACGTGCCGGGCTGTCTCAGAACAGGTTTTGGTAGTTCCTCGCCGGTGCGGGAGAGCCCTGCTGTTTACACTAGCTGGCTCGCACCCTCGGAGGAAGCCCACATCAAAAGGGTGGATCCCAGTGCGTCAGCGGGGCCGGGAGCCGGGGCCAGGCCTGGAAATGCCTGTTCTCCCCAGCCGGAGCTCCCGGCGAGGCTCCCGCGGGACGGCCGGGCCCCCTGCTCCCACCCAGCCACGCAGGAAACATCTCATTTCTCAGGAGGAGGCTGGGGTGGATCCTACACAAATCGGGAGAAGGCATCCCTTGCCTCTCCCTGCTTGGATCTCTCTCCATACCTTAGGCTTGCTGGTTTCTGCTCCAGTGCTCTGAGCCGTGATTGAAGGGGAAGTCACTGCTTTTCTTTCTCACATCTGCACTGAACCTTCTGGCTCTGCACAACTCCCTGCCAGGAGGGGACAGCTGGTGAGGAACAGGGACAGGAGGAGAGGGAATGGCCTCAGGCTGGGCCAGGGCAGGCTCAGCTGGACATCAGGGGGAATTTCCTCATGGAAAGGGTGGTCAAGCATTGGCAGAGGCTGCTCAGGGAGGTTTGGAGTCCCCATCCCTGGAGGTGTCCAAGGCATTCCTGGATGACTCAGTGCTCTGGGCTGGGGACAGGGTGAGCATTGGGCACAGGATGGACTTGATGGCCTTGGAGGTCTTTTCCAACAAAATGGTTCTGTGACTTAAAACTCACGAATGGTTACACCAATGTCTGGAGCTTTCTGCAAGCTGCTCTTGGAACAGCTCATGCTCTCCTGGGGGTTCTGGCCATGCCAAGGGTTTGCTTCTGGGGCAGGAAGAGATGCCCCACGCTGCTGTGGCAGGGTGCAGATGGCCCCAGCAGCAGGGCAGTGCTGCCTTTTGCCCTCTGAATCTGAAAATCGCTGCAGACAATCGCTGCTGATCTGTCACAGTAAGCACCTGTCCCTCCTGTGGAGTGTGGCTGCTGTGTCTGTGGGAGCTGTGTGTGCACACCCGTGCATAGGGATGCACCGAGGTCGCTCCGATGGGAGCGATCCCAGCTGGGTGTGGGAGCTCTGAGCTGTTTCAGCAGACCAGAGGTGGCCGTGCCCAAGTGGACCCGAAGGCAGGCAGCAGCAGCAGCCCCCATCACCCTCTGAGTCACTCGTGGCTCGTCCAACCTGCTCATCCACTTGGGGTTTGCGAGTTCCCAGTGCTGAAAGCTGCTCTCCCGTTTGTTTGTCCCGCAGGTGGGAGCTGCTGGTTTGCTCATTCAGGGTTTCAATGCACCATAATGTTGAGGATTGTTTAGTGCTGCCCGCTCCAAGCAGAGTCTGATCCCACCCCTCCTTCAGCGCTTTGCTGCTGCCAAGGTGGAGCTCTCTGGTGCTTCTGGGGTGTGCCTGTGGTCACGGGGGACCTCGTGCTGAGCGTGGGTGGATCTGCCCGAAACATCTGAGGCTGCGAGCGCCGAGATGAGAGGTTAAACCCAAGGCGCCGTTTGAAGTGGGCTCAAACTCACTGCTCACTCCTGTTCCTGGTCACGGGGGCTGTAAGGATGACTGTGCCACATCAAATTGCTTCTCTGATATCTTGTCCCTGTGCCGAAATAGAATCCTCTCCTCCCTTGCTCTGCACCCGCAGCACCTAGGTGTGTGGAGCCCCACAGCCTCGCTCTGGCTGTGAAATCCTTTCAGTCCCACAGCAGCGTGTCCAGCCCTGGGTCAGAGCTGGGCTCCTGCACACACCTTTCCCATTTTATTTTGTTCTTTTCCTCATAGTTCTGTCCTTTTCCCAACTTGCCGTCACTGCTGGCTTGCAGAGGGTGGGACTGCAAGGGTACGGTCATTGCTCAGTACTCGGTATTTGTGAAGGATCACCCAGAGCTGTAAATGTTAATTTGTTAATTAATTTGATTTCTGCTTGTAAAGAATATTTACTGTGTTGTCTGCTTCCTTTTCAGAGCAGTTTCATACCTGTTTTTCTTGTCCCATATATGTGGTGCAGAGGCAAGGTGGGGGAAGTTGGGGGATAAACACAGATGGGCTGGGTTTTGCGTTGGTATTTCTTATTTATAGCAACCATTAGCCTGCCTTGGTCTGGAGGATGCTGCTGCTCAAATCTTAATCCAGAGACGGTTATGTGGAAGTAGGGAATTAAGTAAGACCAGATCTATGCGTAATTCCTAATTCCCTGGAGTTCCTCATCCTGGGAACCCTCCTGCACCTGTGGGCAGCTCGGTGGAAGCAGCCTCTGGCGTGTTTTTAACGCCTCCTCTCTAGAAGCACCATACAGATACGTGCCCAGGGAATCCCTCGGGGTCGAGGGCAAAGGCAAAAGGCACAGAGTAGGTCAGAATGTTTTATTTTCGATCTTGCCGGCGAGTTGCTGCCTGCAAGCGCAGCAGAATCCCGAGGACCGTGGAGCAGGATTGCAGGAGCGAGTCGCTCCGTGGGCTGACTGGGGATTTAGTTCCTGGCTCCTCTGGCAGCGCTGGCGAGTTAAAGTCACCCCGGAGGGATGTCCTTAGGAATTCAGATTTCAGGAGCCAGCGGGGTTGAGTGGCAGCTCGTCTGAAGCCTGTGACGGGAGGAATTAACAGGAGAGGGAGGGAGGAAGAGACGGAGGGAGGGGAGGAAGGGAGGGATGGCAAAACCCCAAACCTTCAAACACACCCAGTTGACCCATCTCATCTTAGCGTGAAACTTCGCAAGTTCCACCCACTCCGGAGCAGAGGGGGAATGAAATGCTGGCGCTTCCTCCTTTCTGCTAGCGGCAGCCGGGGCTCGGGAAGCACGCGGGGCAAAGATGTTTGTGCTGCTGATGATGAGCGGTAAGAGCAGCTCAGCTGCGGCTCGGATAAAGCTGGGCAAATGTGTTTGGGGCTGTAGCGTGTCCAGGAAGGCTCTCCTCTCCCAGTTCCCGTCTTTCCCCGGCGTGGATAGGGGTGTTGCTTTCTCTGAGTTGGGTTGTCAAGCGCTGCTTTGCTTTTCCAGGGTTTGCGCTGCTCACCCAGACACCGGGGGCTCGAGCTGACTGAATGGGAGCTGGGGCTTCATAGCTGAATTCCCTAAGAGAGAAAATGCAGTATCGTGTTACTGACTAGAGATGTTTCCTTCTCCAGCTGTCTGGCTTTATTTTCCGTAATTACAGGTTGCCACGCTCTTTAATTGTTGAAAATGAGCCCCTTGAAAGGTTTCAACTTGACTCGGGCTCTGTTGGGTGTCTCTGCGAGGTGGGGAGAGCCGGGAAGCTGTGAAGGGCAGTGCTGCTCCGTGAGGGGGGAAGGCTGGCTCGGGGGGGCTCACGCTTCCCAAAGATTTGGGAACACTGCGGAGCCGGGACTGGGGGAACCTCGTCCGTATCGAGCTGCTCATTTTCCTCCCGGTTCCTTCAGCGATCGCTTATCGAGTTATTTAATATCCCGGGTGCTATCTCTGAATCTAAATTGCCTAATTCTTGGGTTGGTGACAGGAAATGTGAGCACGGAGCCCTGGCTCTGCAATTACTGTGACTAAGCATCAGGGCTGAGCACCAAGCGGCAGCGCTGTCTCCTGGCCCTGCGCTCTGGGGGACGGGCTCCCCGTCCTGTCCCAGCTCCCCAGCCCGACCTGCTGTCCCCGGGGCTGCTCTGGGAATGTCGGGATGGCTCCTGCTTCCCGAGAGGCACGGGCTTGCCTTCCCACAGGCAGGGTTCAGCCCTGACTCAGAGCTGTGCAACCCATCAGCCGTGAGTAATCCTCCGGGGCAGAGGCAAAGGATAATGCATACCTTTTTCTGGGAATTAAGTCACTCTGGAGCTGTTTGAAACGTGTTTTCATAGTTTTGTTTTGTATACCAGAGCCCCGTCGCTGAGCTGGCTGTTGGTTCCTTGGATGGTGTTTTAGTATTGCAGGAGGGATTTGCATTTCCACACGTGATCAGTGCTGTGGAACGAAGCGAGCAGGTTTGGTGGGTGTCACTGGCTTGTCTGTTTTTCCCCAGCCTTTCCGAGTTAAAAGTGATCTCTGTGCAGTATGGAAAAGGGGTGGAAAATTGCTGTGCTAAGCACATAGGGCTGAGGGATGAAGTGCCCAAATGTGGCAGGCCTGGTTATGCTTCCTGGGGATCTTGCTCTTTAAAGGGTGCCTGTCTGCTTTCTGACTTGTTTTGAGGCAGAAACACTTTATTTTTCCAAAATGCCTGACAGAAAAAAAATCTTCCAAACCGCAAATTTGCATCATTTAAGCGTTTGCTAGAGCTTTATGCTTTTTCTCTGGGAAATCAGTGGTAGGACTCCTGCTGGAATTGGTGTTGAGAAGAAGCATTGATTTTGCAGCGGCAGTGAGTCTATTAGGCATCAGTATTTGGAACAGATTTGTTTGTGTCTAATGAAGTTGGACATTGTGGTTTAGGTTGTAGGTAATGGTTGTTTGGAAAGGAGCCCCCAGGAAAACACAGCTAGTTCCCTGCAGGATCAGTGACCTGGACTGGTCCAGGGAATGCCTGGGAATCCTCCTGCCAGAAGCTGGGCAGGAAAGGGAGCTCTGTACTTGGGGCAGCAGGTTGGCTTGGGTCTAAACTGTGAGCTCGCTGTGTGTGTCAGGCAGCGAGACCTCATTGCTTCCCTTGGGCTCTGATGAGTTCCCCAGTGTTAATCTTCTCTCAGTTGTGAGGGTTATTAGCTCAAAAAATTAAAGAGGGGCAAAAAAAGGCCACCAGAATAAAATGCCAGCTTCTAAATAATTAATTATAAAGAAAAATCTTGTGCAAAAGTAACAGTGGCATAGAAACTTTGCAAGAATTCATCAAGAAGGAGGATGAGTCTCTACTGATGTGTCTTCCTGGGTATTATTTCGTTAAACTGGCGACTGTGCAGAGCGTTCCAGGGAGTTTTATGGCCCAGTAATCCATTGCTGGATGAGGGGAATACATTATTTATAGATTAGAGTGTTTTAACATCCTCGCATGGGGTTGTTTAAGGAGGTCAGAATGCAGAGCAGTGGGAATGGGATTAGCCCAGCTGTGCCAGAAGCAGTGCAGAAGCACGGGGTGAAAGGGGAAGGTATCACGTAGATGTTTATGTTTTTATTGTGCCTCACAAGGCACAGGTCACAAAAGAGTTAGGGGCTTCTAGAGCCAGAATGTAGTTTTTTATTGGTGGTGACATCTCAAATTCTAAGTGAACTGGAAAGAGAACATCCTTTTCCCCGGTTCAGCAGGCTCGCACCCAGCAGCATGTTCGTGTTCCTGGTGGGATGGAGGCAGAGGACTTGAGGAAGGGGCAGTATTTGTGGGACCAGCCAGCCCCTCCTTCCTTCCAGGGGCAGCTGTTGTGTTGTTCCACGTGTGAAGCCTTTCTGCGTGCCCGTGTCCCAGAGGCACAGCCCTGTGAGCCGGCACTCTGGCTGCCAGACAGGTACTTGATTCACTGCAGAGTGCTTTTAGTATAATTGCTTTTTGAGGCTTCCAATTAGGCTTTCCATGAGAGTTGGGATGTGATGTTCTCAGGCAGCTCGAAAAGCCCTCGTAAAGCCAAGCAAAGGAGTGGTCTGGGCAGGGGAAGGGGGTGCCTGGCAGGCAGGACCTGCAGGCTGAGCCCAGGGAAAGCTCTGGCCTTGGCAAAGGGCTCTGCTCCCGGTTTGCCTCAGGAATCTCCGGGGTCTCGCTGCTCCCAGCACCCACAGCAGTTCCCACTCTGCTCTCTGCCTTTGGTCTTCCCAGCAACGAGCTCTGGGCTGCCAGGCTGGAGATGGGAAACCAGCAGTGGCCCTCTCTAGCAGTCTAGACAGATGTCCCATGGTGGGACCCGGTGGCCTTAGAGGTCTTTTCCTACCGTAAGAGCCGTATGAGTCTGTGGTTCTGGAGTGTGGGGTAATTAGGAGCTCAGACTGCTGGTGATGTTAACAGAGTTTAACGAGTGGCCAGGCATTCACTGGCCTGCAGGAGCTGCGTGCTTGGTGTCAGGAGCATGGAAAATGTGCTGTGGTGCCGCTTCAGCAGGACTGGTACGGGATAAAGTGCGTCACCTTTCGTTGCCAGAGGTGCCCCTGAGTTACAGGGAATGAGCAGCACCTCTGGAAGCTGATTTGGGGCTGACCACAAATCACCCTGCACACGTACATCCTGCTGGAGTGTCTGCAGGCAGGGACATTGCCCAAAAATCAGCCATGTGGACACAGGAATGTGGAAGTCACAATGGGTGTGCTCTTCTGTGGCTGTAAGGGAAAGAGGGGGGCCAGTGGGCAGCCATGGGGTTGGAAGAAGTTGTGTTTATTTCTGAAGAGGCAGAAACTGCTATTTTCTTCGGAAAGCTGCTCTACATTTCTATTTCTGCTTTCCCTTCCAAACAATCTGGAAGCGACGGGCTCAGTTTCTCCTGTGAGGTGCAGAAGAATGAGTCACTTGTTGAAGGGATGTGATACTGGATAGCAAGTGCAGAACCAGCTCTGGAATAGCAGTGTCTTTGTGAAAGAGGTGTTTTTCCTGTGTGTGTAGGGAAATGTCCCCTTCAGCTCATGCTGGGGCTGTTGGGCACCGAGGGTGACCCCTCCAAGGATGAGGCTCCCTGAAGTTGGGCCATGTAAGGCACCAGCAAGGCAGAGCTGCAGCTGCAGGAGCTGGGGAAGTTGCCAGACCTTTCCTGTAGCATTTTGTCCAAAGCCAGAAAGTGGTTTTGGGGTCTCTGAAATAGCAGAAGTTGGACAGAAGAGGGGAAGTATGTAGGTTTTGCATGAATACCTTCTTGCCGTGTTTCTGGGTGATGTCAGGATCTCCCTCCGTACCTTACCCTACCCGGTGGCAGTGCTGAAATACCCTCGCAGCAGCTTGGCTTCACATATTGGAAACTGCTGTAAGGCTCACAAATCCTGACTTTCCCAGGTGAGCAAACAGCCCCGTGTGCTTCAGTCCAGTCCCTCCAACAGGGAGAACAAAGAACCTTCTGCCGGCTGCTTCCCAGCTGGGAATTGCTTTGCTGTTCATTTGCATTAACCTGGGTGGGGAAGGTGTTTTCAGAGTGTGCCCCAGGCCCTCAGACACCCAGATGGAGACAAAGGCTCCCATTGCGCAAGGCCACCCTGGGAAGGGAGCTGGGAAGCTGCTGGTGCAGCAGCGCTGAATCTTTTAGGTCGGAAAAGATCTTTGGGGTCAAGGAGTCCAAGCTGTGACCGATGCCCGCCTTGTCACTGAGTGCCATGTCCAGGTGTTCCCTTGGACACCTCCAGGGATGGGGACTCCAGCAGTGCAGGAACACCGGCACAACCTGGAAGACCCAACCCCGAGGCTGTGCCTGATGCTGCCCCATGGCTCTTCGGCTGGGCTCCTTCCTTTTGCCAGTGGTTTCCCTCCTCTCCTGGTGAGGGGATCCCGGGAGAGAGGGGCAGGAACGGGAGCCCGGAGTGCTCCAGGTTTGTGGGTGTGTGTGATGGTTGGGTGATGGCTGCAGGTCTGTGCAGGGACTGGGAGCCTCTGTCAGGCATCCCGGGCTGGAGGTGATGTGTAACACATGCCAAAGGTTGTTTCGGTGAAAAATGTCTGAGGTGCTTTTTTCAGCAGTAACAAAGGAACCTTTTCTTTCTTCTTTTGCAACAATGAAAATCTGGTGGTTTTCTTTTCTCCAAAGTGGGAGGAAAGTTGTGTTTTTGTTGACTCTCATGGCTCTCCATGGTGAGTTGGAGGGTGCTGCTGTAAGAGGTGTGAGGTGGGCAGCAGAGGCACCAGAAACACACACAGCCAGTGAGACCTGAGGCACAGTACAGAGCTCAGTTCTCTTGGAAGCTGCAGGATGAAATTTATGACAATAAAAAACCAGTGGGAGTCAGTTCCTTGCTGTTTTTTTTTTTTTTTTTTAAATTAATCTTAATGCTTTAGTAACATGTGGATGATTGCTTGGTAATCTTTTTCTGGGAAGGGCTTTTGTGTCTGTGTGTACTTTGTTGTGGAGCGATAAATCACTGTAATTTACCAGCCTGGTTTTTAAAAATTTGGAAAGTCATGCTGTGTGATGTGTCCCTTCGAGCTGTCATTCCTGGAGGCACCTGAATGAATCCATGACATTTCAGTTCCTGTTTACTGCTTCAAACAGGTCTTTATGCTTGACATGGTTACCTGAGCGTACCTTTAAGTTTGAAGTTTATGGAGAGTTTTTTAAAAGGGAAATTAAAAAAGAATACGAGATTTTTGAGGAGGAATAAGATGCAGTCACTTGTTTTAAGCCACCCAGAGCTGGGAAATTCATACAAATGTCCAGAGCTCCGTGAGGACTGAGGTCCCATTGGGAGTACCCCTGGGAGCCCCTGGTCATGGCTTGTCCACTCCGAGCTGGCTCAGCCAGTGCCTCTATCCTGAAATGTGCCTTGCTGCAGCGGGGGCTGAGCAAGAGAAGGACAGAGTTGCACATCTGTGTAGGTGCTCCAACAGCTGAGTCTGTATTTCCTAACAACGTGAAGCAATGCAGGGAACAGGCAGTGACTGTCTGGGGCCATGAGAAACTTGCAGTGCCCTTGGTTTGTGATTCTGGGCAAGAGGAAAGAGAGAAACCAAGGCTTTTTTGGGGAACATGGCTTTGAGAGCAGATCCATCTGCAGGGTTTGGGCTGCTGGAGCTGCACCTTTGGGACAAGGGGCTGGATTATTTGGAAACAGAGGCATTGCAGAGAAGGTGTGCTGGGAGCCTCATGGGGCTTCACAGCCGAGGGAGAAACCTCGTGTTTGCCATTACCTTACAGCTGTCCTCATTGGGAACTCTTCTTCCAGGCAGAGGTTTGGTTAGGGAGCACAGAGAGGCTGGCACTGAACAAGGTAAGGATTTTGGCAGGATGAAGGTCAGATGGAGGGCCTGGTCTCCCTGAATCTGCTGCAGGGACTGGGATCACATCAGGTATGCATTGGTTAGTTCTGCTGGAGAACAGGAGGCTGACCCACTTAGTGCATACCAAAACCCTGGCTCCACTGTTGGGTGGCACTGATCTCTGCTCTGGTGGCCAGTGACAGCACCCAGGGAAGGGCTGGAGCTGTGCCAGGGGGTGTTTATGTCAGAGATCAGGGAAAGGCTCTTCCCCCAGAGGGTGCTGGCACTGCCCAGGCTCCCCAGGGAATGGGCACGGCCCCGAGGCTGCCAGAGCTCCGGGAGCCTTTGGACACCACTCCAGGGGTGCAGGGGTGAGGTTGTTGGGGGGTCTGGGCAGGGCCAGAGGTTGGACTCGATGATCCTTGTGGGTTTCTTCCAGCTCAGGATATTCCATGGTTCTGTGATTCTATTGGGTGCCATGGGAAATGGGAACTGGGGCTGTTCTGCTGCCTGAGGCAGGACAGTGATTCCCCCACCAGCACCAGACAGATGGAAACTAAATAATTGCTAATCCCACATCTGTGATGACAGGAAAAACAGCTCCAGCTTTGTGTGAGCCCCTGGACCCAGGATCACATCTCCTCACGTGACTGTGGAGCTCTGGTTTCAGCCCACACCAGAGCTCTGGGATACAACTGCAGGATAAATCCAGCAGGGCCCCTGAACAGCTCCCGAGGCAGTCGGGGTGGATGGTGTCCCACAAGGAAGACACTTGCAGACAGCAGAGCCCTTGTGTGTGTGTAAAGCACAGATGCAAAGACTGGCAAACCTTTAGGAAGCATGTCAGTGGCATGTGCTCTTTTTGCTTGATGCAGCAGTGCAGAGCATGGGTGAAATGCATCCCGTGAAGCGCTGCAGTAAACGTTTGTTTGGTGCTGAGGACAAACACACAGGGCAAAAAAGGCTGAAGTCTTTGAAGGGACCCAGTAAGACTCCTGGGCAGCACGTGGTTAGGCAGGCAAAATGGCAAATCAGTATGTTGAGCAGACCCTGCAGACCAAAATGTGCAGAACGGTAGGGACAGCAGGAGCAGCCTGGGATTCCAGGATTTTCCTGTGGGTGCTTTTGGCTGGGGGTGAAGCTGGCTCTCTGCTCATGTGGGGCACCAGCATGGGAGTGGGGGCAGGAGTTGCCATGTTATCCCATGGGGCCTTTCCTCAGGCTCAGAATCCTGGAATCATTGAGGCTGGAAAAGAGCTCAGAGATCATCAGGTTGGAGCCGTGCTCGATGTCCCCAGCCCACAGCACCGAGTGCCACGTCCCAGCCGTCCTTGGACACCTTCAGGGATGGGAATCCCTGGGGATGCCTCCCTGGGCACCTCCTGCCAATGCTTAAACACTCCTTCCATGAAGAAATTCCTTCTGTTGTCCCACCTGAGCCTCCCCTGCACGTTTCCAGTGCGTTTTGCCAAGAGCCATTGTCTACACGGGGAACAAGAAGTCTGAGGGGTTGCCTTTGGAGTTAATTTGGAGCCCAGCCAGCCTCATTTCTAGCACACAGACCTGCCATCCCTGTGACCACATCCTCCCTTGTGCTGAGATGGGTCCTAGTCCAAGCTCCAGGGTTTCACAGGCCAAGGAGCTCGTCCTGCTGGTCCCCAGAACCTGCTCAAGCTGTGCCATGCTTATCCCAAGGTTTGACCATCATGTGTTTGAAATGGCTGCCCAGCCCTTGTTCCCTCAGCAGGGTTAGGAGGAGCACAGCTCACCTGGCATTCACACAAGATTGCAGATATTTAGCTCTTTCAGAGCAATCTTGAACTTGCTCATCAGAGTGTGCATCTCACTTGAAGCAACTCCAGCTGTGCAGAGCTATTTTTGTACAGGAATCCTTTGAAATTTTAATGCACTTTTTGCTCGTTGAACCCCAAAATGAGTCACTTAAGGGAGCAGCAGCAGTTTTTCCAAACCTCTGCCTACCTGTTGCTTCCACTGACTTTTCTGTAAGCTGCTTTTGGGCCTCAATTATTAATGGAAAAAGTAAAACACATCCAAGAGAGGCTAGGTGTTTCTCAGGAATGTGATGGGATTGTCGGGGTGTCCTGTGCAGGGTCAGGAGTTGGACCCAATCCTCGTGGCTCCCTTCCAATGCAGGATATTCTGTGGATCTGTGGTTCGAGGGTGTGGCAGCGTGTAAGACCTCTGAGAAGGAATCAAGGACCAGAACATTTTCAGCAGGTATATAAAGTTACCCTTTTGTCAAATTGTTCTTAAAAATAAGATCTGGTTTCGAATACAGGAAGAGAAAACCTTGTAGGGGTTGTATTGCTCTCAGAGCTCCTGATTCATTGTCTAAATGGCAATGAAATGTCTTGCCTGGCTCAGTCTGCAGTGAGATGTGAGTCACATCCCCACGTTGCTCAGAGTTGGGCACAGAAGGGACAGACTTCACGCCTCCCTGGCAGCTCCTGCTTTTCACAACCCCGCTCGCAGCAGACGGCACCGCAACGTGTTGCCGTGAGGTTCGGAGAGAAATTCTCCAGAGGTCTCAGAAATTTAATCCGTTTGTGTGGAAGCCTCTGCAACCTCTTTCTCAGCTCCCCCACTCAAAGGGCTTTCAAAAGCTCGGAGTTCTCAAACTCCTGGAGCTCGGTGAGGCTCCCAGCCAGAGCTCTCGGGAGTCTGGAAATGGAAATAATTTTTTATTGCTCAAGCTGGACCAAATTTCACATTTAGAGTCTCTGCTGGTAAAACTGACAGAGCAATAAGAGGATTATCTTTGTCCAACCTCTCTTTTTAAACCTAGTAGAGGCATGCCAGGGAGCAGGGATTCATATTCTGCTATGCCTCACCTACAATTTATGGCAACGTTATCCCAAAGTAATTGAGTGGGTCCCAGAAGTCTGTGTAGCAGCCAAATTCTGGAGGTGCATGTGACTCCTTTCACTTGATTTTAGAGGCCTTTTCAGTGGAGCAGAGTAAGTTTGAAGGTGCTCTGATGAAGTTGCACCATGCTGAGCACAGCCCCTGCTGTCTAAGGAGATGCTTGTCACCACCATGTCCCCTGCACGGGCACCTCTCCTGGATGAAGGGATGATCTCGAAGGTCCCTTGCAGCCCAAACCATTCTGTGATGTATTCTGGCTTTATTTCGGTGATACAGCAAAGGAACTTCTCTCTCTGTTAAAGGGGCTTTGAGACACAGGGAGATTTCAGGTGCTTGCCCGCGAATCCCTGGAATTAAGTTGAAGAGTGGAGGCCTAATCTAGCACCTTCTCTCTCAGACACAGCTTTTGCAATTGAACAGAATCCTCTGGAATTAAAAAACTTTGTGGGGGGGGAAGAAAAGGAGGCCCTCAGCATGAAATGCCCCTGCCCATCCCTGATAAACATTCCCCACATCCGAGCTGGGTGTTCTCTGGAGAGGTTCAATACGTGGAAATGAGCGGCAGCACGGAGTGTAGGAAAGCACCGGGGGCACGAGCCCGCCCCGTGTGAGTGCTGCAGGTTATTCCATGGGAATAATGATGGAAAATGGGCTCCCCCAGGGCCAGCTTTGTGCAGAGCGGGCTCTGAAATGCCACCTGTTGGCACGAGCTGTGTCTCTGGGAATGGGGGGAATGCTGATTCTTTCCTGGGCTGAGTGTGATTATCTCAATAGCTGCACTTGAAAGCTGTTATTTAATTTCCATTGTGACACCGTAATAGTGCTCAGAGGATTACGTGGAAATGGATGTGAGGAGCTTGATCCCTGAGAGCGGGAGGCTTTCAAACCATGTGCCTGGGCTGGGTTATTGGGTTTTCTTAAGAAATTGAGCGGGGGTTTGGACTAAATGACCATTTGTGCCTCGGCTCCTCACAGCCTGGTGCAGATAACCATGTTCTGTGGCTCCCTCTGCTCTCAGGGAGGCGGATGCACGTCGGCTGTGCTGTTTTTAGTAAGAGGACGTTGAAAAGATTCTAAATACAACTCTGTGTTAGTCCAATGCAAGACCATTTTAATTTTAAATCGGCAAATATTTCAGCCAGGCTTCCATAATGGGTATTAGTTTTTAATTATTTCTGGCATTTTCTCTGATTAAAAATGGAATTTATTACTCTTCTAGTTGTAATTTTATTTACTGACTTGGCAGGTAGCGTTGCTCCTGGTTTATTTCATGAAAGCCCCTGTAATCTTGAAAAAGCTGGATGGCTCCTGTGTTGATGGGTTTTTTTCACCTGAATGGATTGGGAAAATATCAGTAGAATTTTGGCATTTTAAGGCTGGTGGAGCTAACAACTTAATAATTGTTGTTGTGTAAGCATCAGGTTAGCTTTATGGGACAAAACTTAATGGTCAGTCTGGTCCAGGATGTCAATATTTGGTTTCCCTTCAGCTAAATTAAAATTAATAGTTAGCTGTCATGATAGTAAATGGGATTTGATTTATTCTTCTCTGTGTGCAAATTCCAACCCATTGTGGCGCACATAACCTGTTGTGCATCATCTTCTGCTGAGTAGATCCGTAAAAATTGTCAGAGCCATCCAAGGTCCTTATGAAAGGTATAATTTCTGTAGGAATTTATCAACTGGCACAGCAAAGGAATCAACAAAATTCCACAGTGTTTGGGTTTTTAAATTTGATGTTGTCATTAACAGCCGGTGGTGTTGGAAGCAGCGAGCTGGGCCCAGCCCTGCGGGACACTGCAGAGCTCCAGGCACGCGAGTGCCGGGATGGGAACGTCCCCACGCTCTGTAGGGAGCCAGTTCCCAACCCAGCAGCGCTCAGCTCTGCCCAGCTCTCACCTGGTGCCACTTCAGAGCCTTCCTTTGGAGCGTACAGCATGTTTCTGGGCAAGAGAAGAAGATGGATGCTGGAAATCTTGCATAAACAAATTACACTTGGCAGGAGGGATGCTGCCGGCTCTTCCCTGCTTGTTAGGAGTTCCAGTAAAACGGGCTCTCTGATACTGAAATATCCCAGAAGAGAGGCTGGCTCAGGAGAAACTGGAGCCAAAGCAGGGCTGTACCTTCTCCCTTTGAAGCACCATCCTGCCTGTGTTTGCCTTTTCTGCAGTTTTGCTGATGTATTGGCAAAGAAATGTCAGGGTAAGTTCCCTGAAAACAAAGGAGTGAATGAATGAAGTCTTTTTCTCTCTTATTCCTGAAACTGGTTTTGGGCTTTTCTTTTTTTCCCCTAAGCCAGTTAGGTTGGGCTTTAAAGAACAAACCTCAAACCCCAGACAATGCAGCAAAGCCAAAAGCTTGGAGCAGGTGTTGCCCACTTGTTCAAACAAGTCCAGGACTTGTTTCCTTTTCAGAACACAGTTGGAAGTCAGGCCTGAAGGAGGAAAACTAAAATGGAGCTATTGAGCATGAGCTCACAGCAGCGGCCCTGTGCCCCAAAATTGTGTATTTACGTGTGGGGCTGTGAGAGGAGCAGGTTATTAACCCTGCTGAGCCCTGGGAGCAGAGACACATCCTCGCACTAAACCTTCCCAGAGTTCTCCAGCCTTTTAGTTTGTTGGGAGGATTAACTGCAATCCCTTTGCCCTCCATATGGCTGCCCCTGCATCCCTGGAAGTGTCTAAGGCCAGCCTGGATGGGGCTTGGAGCCACCTGGGGTAGTGGGAGGTGTCCCTGCCCCTGTTAGGAGGTGCCAGTGGATGAGCTTTAAGGTCCCTTCCAACCCAAACCATTCCATGACTCTGTGATTCCCATGTTCCAGATGTTGCTGGCTGCCTCACGCCTTGGGCTTTTCTCAGTGTTTTGGGTTGAGCCGCGGTTTTTGGGAGTGGCTCCGCTGTTTGAGTGCACAGCTTCCTGCCTGCCCACAGCTGAACCATTCCTGGCAAGGCTTTTCCCCCTGGCCTCTGCCCCACCGTGGCACAGCCACCCCGCTGGGGCCTTGTGGTGCTGGAAGGGTTCCTCCAGAGTCTGGGATGCACTCGGGATCCATTTGGCCGGCGTTTGCTGCATCTCCTGCGTAAACAAGCACTTGTTCTTCCTAATTTCAGATCCATGTCCAGGTCCCATTGGGGCATGTTTCCTTGTCAGGAGCCCTCGGCCTGTTCATCAGTGGAAGTTGTTTCCCTTGTAAAGTTCGAGGTGCCCATTGTGTAAAATGTTTCACAAGTCACCTTGGGCTGGGAAAAGAACATGGTGGGGCAGAGCCTGCAAGCTGGAGCAGAGAGGTGCCCTGCCAGGTGATTATACATTCCTTTTCATGGCTTGTTTGGGTTTTTTTAGGAGGCAGAGAATAAGTTGAGGCATGTTAAAGCCTGTGTGAGGAGCGATAATGGAGCGCTCTCTCCTTTCCCACAGCTGGGCGTAGGGAGGACGTGCCAAACCTCAGTGCCCAGCTCCTTGTGCTCGCAGCCCTGGCCCCTGGTGGCTGGTGGGAGATGGAGGGGGCTGAGGTGGCACATCCCTGTGCCCTCCTCACCCTGGTGCTTGCTGTTACCCTTCCTCATCCCACCACCCCAGCCAGGGAACGAGGTCTGTGCTGAGTGTCCCCTCTTCCCCCTGTCCTGCTGCCCAGTGGGGTCGTTCTGACTCCTCAGGTAAAGCAGAGCTCACGGGGGATGGGGGTGGTGGAAATGGGCCTCAAGCCACATTTCCAGCCATCACTGGATTTATTTGTCTCGTTTAGTTTATTTGTCTCGTTTCAAAGCCATTCCACGGCTGGTTTAAATTACTCCTCCCTCGTGACCTGCTGTGCTGGTAAATGGTCAGGCTGAACAATATCCCCATATTAATTGGTGCAGTGGGATTTTGGGTGATGCTTGGAGGAGCTTCATTCTGCTTCTGAACATTAAGTTACTCTGCAAATGTTTTTATTGTCTTGAAATGGGGTTTACTGCTTGTTTACATAATTACTAATCTAATAATTACAGTGGAATTGAACCCTGAAAGTTGGTGGATCTTTGTGAAACACTGAACAAAGGAAACCAGTCAAGTTTTTGTATCTTTTATAAATGTAAGCCTCTGGAACAATCAAACCGACAGAAATGCCACAAAAATGTCCCAGTTAATGGATTTTCTGTTTGCTACACTATATAGGGTTACCAGAATTCTGGTAGCTAATTGCAGCCGTACAGATGGCACCAGGAGGGATGGATTTCTCCAGCCTGTGCTGCCTTCCTTTGGCTCCCTGCAGTTCAGAGCAAAGAACACTGTTTGCAGAGGGAAGAGAGTATCTGGCTGCTTTTTGGGTGCTTTGCTGGGAGAATTTCAGGTATTTTAAAAATTATACGTAAGTTGTTAACAGGGGTGCTTTCAGAACTTATTGGGAGTGTTTTTGAAGGGCGCTTTTTTGTTTTAATGGGAAAATGAGGTGGGGATTGTGACCTAGGAGATGGCAGAGAACTGCCTTTCCTCCTTCCTCCTCCTTCCTCCTCCTTCCTCCTCCTTCCTCCTCCTTCCTCCTCCTTCCTCCTCCTTCCTCCTCCTTCCTCCTCCTTCCTCCTCCTTCCTCCTCCTTCCTCCTCCTTCCTCCTCCTTCCTCCTCCTTCCTCCTCCTTCCTCCTTCCTCCTCCTTCTCCTTCCTCCTCCTCCTTCTCCTTCCTCCTCCTTCCTCCTCCTTCCTCCTCTTCCTCCTCCTTCCTCCTCCTTCCTCCTCCTTCTCCTTCCTCCTCCTCCTCCTCCTTCCTCCTCCTTCCTCCTCCTTCCTCCTCCTTCCTCCTCCTTCCTCCTCCTTCCTCCTCCTTCCTCCTCCTTCCTCCTCCTTCCTCCTCCTTCCTCCTCCTTCCTCCTCCTTCCTCCTCCTTCCTCCTCCTTCCTCCTCCTTCCTCCTCCTTCCTCCTCCTTCCTCCTCCTTCCTCCTCCTTCCTCCTCCTTCCTCCTCCTTCCTCCTCCTTCCTCCTCCTTCCTCCTCCTTCCCCCTCCTTCCCCCTCCTTCCCCCTCCTTCCCCCTCCTTCCTCCTCCCTGGCACTGCTGTGTCTCCTGGGGCAGAGCAGGGAGAAGGGAAGGAGGAGGAAGAGGAGAAGGAGCCTTCAATGCAGCCAGGGACAGCTCCTGAGATGGGCGAGTGGAGCTGGCCCAGCTGCTGGAGGGGGCTGTGAGTCAAAGAATAGGCCCTAAAAATGACCCCTGAGGAAGTGGTTTGTGGAAAAGCCAGAGAAACAACATCTTGTTTCTTTGAGATATCCCCCCTGTGTTCTTTGCTCCCTTTGGCCTTTTCCCTCTCGGTGTGAACATTTTGTGCAGGAGGCAAAGCGAGATTTCCCGCTGCGGCTCAGGGGTCTCAGAAGCCGGGCTGAGCTGTTTGTTTCCGTGTGGCACTCTTCAAACCTCGTCACTTCTCAGGGGGCCTGATGCAGAGCCCAGGGAGTGCATTTCCCCCCGATTTCGGTGTGGCTGTCGGGCAGGGCGCTGGAGAGGCGCTGCCGTGCAGGTGGAAGCTCGCCGCACCGCTCGTGTGCCGGCTTGTTCCCAGCTGCCCGGTGTGCAGAGGCTTGGCTGCTCCAAATGGAAGAAAAGGCTGCAGTCAGCACTCTGCAGGGAGGGAGACACTTCTCCTTCCTTCCTTCCTTCCCTTGGCAGAGCCCAGAGCTCTGCCCATCCCTGGTGCAGCCCTGCAGACGGGAAGCCATCGGAAAAACCGGGAGCGTTTGTGTTGCTGTGTCACACCAGCAAAGCAGTGCTGCTACTGGAGGAGCTGATCTTGAGCTTGGTCTTCTTTGGGACTTAAAGAGGGATGTGTTGCTGTAAGTCACATCATGATTTTGCTCCTGTAACCCTATTGCAGTGGCCTCTGCAGGCACAGCCAGAGGTCGTGTCCCATCACAGCTGTGCTGGCAAATATTTGTAATGTAAATCTGGCCTCAGTGTCAAGGCTGTGCTTTGATTCCTGCCCTGCACAGAGCTGTTCTTCCTCCTTTAACGTACAGGGAATAACATCTTGAGAAAGATTTTGTAGAAGTTGATTGAAAACTGTAAATACTAAAGTGAAAAATACGAGGTTTTTTACCTCTTCTCCCTCTTTTCATGTCGGTATGTCAGCTCTGACAAGTGGTAGAAAAAACCTAAGGAAACAAGAAGGGAATTGCATTTGAAATATTTTGATATTGCTCATGGGTGACTTGTACAGCCCATCAGTGATGTGTGATAAGGAGATCTTTTCAGACCAGGACTGTTTTTGATGGCAAAACATCCAGAGGTCTCCAGAGCACCTTAGGGCAGACTCTGTAGTGGAGAGTGGAAAAGTTCAAAACCCCCTGAACTGGCACAAAGGTTATTGCCTCCCAAAAAGAGATGTAAGGGCTGGTGCAGAGCCAAGGAGTCTTTGTTTAGCTCTGTTGTAAAGGTGTCCTTTGCTTCTCTCTTTTGTCCCTTTGAAGGGCTTCCCTTGAAAAGGGCAGCAGCCACTTTGTGTCTGAGGTGCATCCACTCAGACACAAAGTGGCCACAAATAGTTACTGCTTCTGGCCTGGATCTGTAGGATCAGTGTGGAGACGTGGCTGTGGCTGCTGGTGGAGTGGAATTCCGGAATTCCGCAGAGTTTTCACTTTTGAGTTTTTACTCAAGAGATGTCTCTTGACACCAGAGTCACCTCTCTTGGTGGTTTTGGCTCAGGAGGGTGGAAAAGCGTCTTTCAAGAGGAAACTCCTGGTCCCTGATGTTATTTTTAACACCCCTTTGAGTAAAAGCTGCTTTAAGCAGTAACACAGTGTGAGCTGTGAAAATGGGTCTGCCATGTGCATGCAGACAAAACAAGTGCTGGGAAGCAGTTGGGAAAGGCTGGACATCCCTGCAGCTCTGGTGGGGGACAGAAGCCGTTCAGGTGAATTCAGGAGCTGTTGTGAGCTCAGGTGGGCTGAGTCATTCCCGTGTGGCACAGGCAAGGTGACTCTGGGCAGTGTTTCCACAGATACACTGAATGTGCATCTACTGCAGGGTTTGTTTTCATTTGGCCTGGGCATGATGCCACACAAAATACCAGTGGCTTTCACAGCCACTAAAACCATCTACTGCTCTTTAAATGTAAAGAGGAAACTGGTGATTTTCTTCCAGTGCTATTTTGGGCTAATGTGAAGCAGTGAAATGATGGAATGGCACTTGCTGCTGCTGCTGCTGCAAGTATCAATCACAGGATCATTGAGGTAGGAAAAGACCTCTGAGGTCATGGGGTCCAAGCTGTGCCCACCTTGTTCCCAGCCCAGAGCACTGAGTGCCATGTCCAGTCATTAAAGTGCTGTGTAGATTTACTGTGTTTTTGTTCGATGGTGTGGCTGATACCTCACCAACCTGGCATTTGGAGGAGGCATAGCTGTTGTTTTATGAAGAATTTGTGTTTCTGACACATATTTTAGAATGCCTAAAAAAGAATCCCACTTCTTCATACTCTAGCTCAATGTTTTGTTTCTGTGACTATACCCGGCAGTAACTGCACAAAAAGGCAGCGGGAGCCTGGTGTTGAAATATTCCCACTAGGACTTGGAACATCTCTCCTTGCTCCTTCTCTGGCACTACTTTTTGAGTCATTTTCAAGGGAGAACTAAACTGGAGCTGCTTTTGGCAGCATCCTGTGCAGGATGTTGGGAGCTCACAGGTACAAGCCCTGCAGCTGGTCACCTGGCAGCACTCACAGGCAGCTCCTGTGTGCCAGCAACAACATTCTTCTCTTATTGACCACAGATTGCAAAGCCAGAGGAGGACCTGGACCAACTGCAGTGTTGCCAAACTGTGGAGGATTTGTCACTGTTGTTTTCCTATTGCTCAGGAACAGCTTGAGCTTGGGATGGACGAGCTCTGTCCCTCTGTGCAGCTGTGATCCATGGGTCTCACCGAGGCTGGCCAGGAGTCCAGGGCAGTGCTCAGCCCCTGAACCCTCCAGCTGGATGCCCTGGGGCTGCTTGGCCACCTCTCTGCTTGTGTTCCATTTGACAGCAGTCTTGTTCTGAACTCCTCTGGAGTGCAGCTTCACTTTGGCCTCGCTTTTGCTGGGGGTGTCTGGTCTGTGCTAACCTTGGCAGCGATGAGGATTGCACGTGGTGTTCCAGATGAGCTTGGTGTCTTCTGCAGCATCAGTCACTGCTGCTTCTGCTGGGCAAGTCCTGGTTGTGATTTACATTCGCTTTTCTTGGCATTTGTGTCACACCAGGAGCTCCTGGCCCTCTGGGATTAATGTGAGACAAAAGGTCTGCTCTGTGCTCTGACTTTATCCAGCTTTGTGTCCTCAGCACAAGTCACCGGCACATTTCATTTTTATGTCTCGGCACTGAAAACATGAAAAAACTCGAGTGAGGTAATTCTCTCCTCAGCACAACCTCTGTGTGAAGTTTCTTATGCAGATCATAATTCCTCTGCCAGTTTTTGTCATCTTCAGCTCCACTGGTAGTTTCCTGGAAAGGTGTCTTCTGCCTTTCCTCCTCTGGAAAATGGGTCATCTTCTTGCAGGGAGTGATCAAGGGTAGCAGGCAGAAATTAATTCAGTTTCCCATTTCTTCCCATGTCATTCCCGGTTCTGTCTCTCAGCTGTGCTCTCCTGCCTTTGACAGACAGATGGATACATCACTGCTGGGACCACTTGTTCTGCAGTCCCAGGCAGGATCCTGATCCGCAGGTTTTAATATAAAAATTCTTGCCCATGTCCCTATGGTTGCTTCTCGCATAGTTTTGGGATGCAGCTTGAAAGCTGCTGCTGACTGGCACATTTTAAACTCTGGATTTTGCTCCTGATAACCTCAGATGTGGTGATTCACATGCCTCCCCCCATGCACTCCCTGTAAAAGGAGGCAAAGCTTTCATTTTAGTTGGAGGCCACACTCAGAGCTGATGGGTATCAGCTTTCCACCCTGAGCTGCCTTAGCCTGGCTTTTGGTAGTTCTGGCTTTTCCTTTCCAGAGCGTTTGCTGATCCATACTTTTTCTGGCTCTGCTCCCTTCCCACCTCTTTCCAGGGTGGGGGCTCACTCCCTGAGCCCGGAGGGTGTCTTCTCCCGGGATTTCCATCCCTCATGGGTTTTGTCCCCTCTTAATTAAAGAAGCAACACCCAGGCATGCGGCCCTGGAGTTGTGCGTTCCTCCCTCGGGGAAGAGCCGTGTCAGGAGATGCGATGGACGAGTCGTGACTGAAACCGGTCAGCCCAGATAAACTGAAGCCATCAGGTTCTGTCAGGACGTGCAAGATAAAACCTGAATGCTTCATTTACCTTCATCAGGGCCAGGCTGGTGCTGACCAGCTGAGCTTTGCATTCGTGGTGTCTCCGTCTCTGCCCGCTGGAGGAGCGGTAATGCCCGGTGAGAGACCTGCTGCCTTGGGGACAGCAGCCCTTGGGCACCTGCTCGCCTGCCTCCTCCCAGGCCCTGATAAACAGGAGTCAGGATTCCCAGGCGGGTTTTGGGAAGCTTGGGCTCCTTTTTGCTGCTCCCGTTGTCTCTGGCAGCCAGCAGGAGCGCTCGGAGGGTGGGAGGGCTGTGGGGAGTCCTGGCTTTGGGCCCGGGTGAAATGGCTGTCTCAGCATCTTCACCTGCCCCTGCCCCACCAGAGAACCTGTGCTGCCACCGACACGTCAGGCAATAAACAACTGCTTTTGGCGAGCTTAGGATGTTCAATGCACGCTTTCTGCTGGCTGGACACAGCTTGCTTTCCTCCTTAGCCACCCAGTACCCTTTCCCTCTGGGATGGGGCCGTGCTGGCTCTGTCTGCAGCTGATGAGAGCACTGTGTTCACAGCGAGAAGGGAGCCCTGGCAGCAGGAGTCCAGCCCTGCCCTGCCCTGCAGTGCAGCTGCAGTGAAGGACGAGTCCTGAGCGGTGCTCATCTACGAGCACAAGCTCACAGAGAGATCCTGGTGCCAAAACTTGTGCAAGGCATGCTGTCATCTGCAAAGGACATCCTTCGCTTCAATCCTTTTTCTTACTGTGCTTCCTTTGTGGCCTCGGCATGGAAGTTATTTTGCTGTCCTTTCCCCTGCCTCCAAAGCAGTAATTGAGGAACCTTACACAGCTTTGGTGTTCAGTGAGGTTCCTCAGGCTCCCTCAGAGAGAGAGGGACCAGAAGGGGAAAGCTCTGCGGATTGTGCCTTTGCCTGAGCTGTATTTCACACTGGTTTTTCCACAGACCTCTGGAATCCCTCCCTAGTACTTAAGTCAGGGTATCTAAAATTAGATTCTTCATATCTCAGGCACCATCTTAATGATCTGTGTGAGGTCTTTGGCACTGCTTGAAAATCAGATTACTTACCTCAGTGTTTAAATAAGGAGATACACTAAGCACTTCCTCTCCAATTCCCCCTACCACGATTATTGCCCTTAATTTTTTTCCACAACATTTTAATCCTTCGCATCCTGTCTCGTCGGTCACTCACGCCAAGGGCTTCAGTTTGTATTGCTGGAGCCTGTGGTGCTGGGCGGTTCTTCTGTGCAGGAAAGGTCCCTCTCCTTGGCAGTACAATGAGAGCTCCCACAGATCCATTTGGAGCTCGTTCTTCTGGCCCAAACATTTTCTTGTTACTTCTCAATCTTTTTAGTGCATTTGGCACGTCCCACCCTCGCTGTGTATCAGCAGCTCTCTGCCCATTTGGCACCAGCAGAAAGCCCTTTTTAAGCAAAGTGTAATAACAGTAACATAGAACCTAAAGGTAAATAAACAAGCCACACCTTATTTTTTATTCCAGCTGCATTTTGGGAATTCTTTTAGTTTTTCAAGTATCATGTAAATGTACACGGAGGCCAAGTGGGCTCCTCCTTCCCTGCAGTTCCCTCCTGGCTGGGCTCAGTCTGCTCCACAGGCTCCAGGGAGTTGCCCTGGTGGCTTCCCATAGATTTGCTTATGTCTGATGATCTGAAATTAGAATCCTTCCCCTGCTCTGCCCTTTGCTGGAAACGTGTAAAACCTTGCAGATTCCCCCCAGGGTAGAAAAGGGGATTTTCCCACCATTAAAAATAAAAGGGAAGGGAAGGAGAAAGAGTTAAAACATGCTCAGATAGTTGTAAAAATGATTGAAAAACAAACAAACCCACAACCGTGTCAATTATTCACATCCCCTCTATAAATAGAGAAACCTTGGAGAGGGGGCTTTGCCTTGGGCTACCTGCTCTGCTCTTCCATTGATTTATTGCCAAGGCCCCACGGTGCTTTCTCAGTGCTGTGCTCCTGGTTTTGTTCCCTTTAGCTGGGATTTGGGCATGGCTGGCTGTTGGCTCTGTGGAGGTTTAAGGTCCCTTGACAAACTTTCCTCCCTCCCTCTCTTTTTGCCTTTTCTCCCCTCCCTTGGAAATTATCATAGGGGTGGTGCTGCTGCAGCTGGAGGAGCAGGGCTTCCCACACCTTCCCCTTTAGGAGTTCTTCTCAAAGGGAACGTGGGTTTATTTTTCTTTGCCCTCCTCTTCATCTGGAGGATCACCAGCATTGTTCTCCCAGCTGTGACAGACACGGAGGCTGCGTGTTAACAAGGCGCTTGCAAAGAGGTTTTGCAATTGAAGCTCTACCAGCCCATTCCTGGGGAGGGATGGATGGATCCCTGACCTTTCTAATGGTCACTGTTGTCAAACCCCAGTTTCAGGAGCAGCCATTCTCCTCAACAGGTATTATAAGCCGTGGTTGGTTTGAAATTAATTTTTCTCACAAGCAGCGCTCGGTTTGGAATTAATTTTTCTCACAAACAAAAGGCTTCTATGACATTTTAAATGCCATCGAAAAAAAACACAGAGAGGAGCACGTTTGTAATTTATTTTCACTGTTTTAAAAGTCAACTTGCTTCTGCAGTCCTCTAAAGTTGGTCTCAGGGCTCAGTGCCTGGATCGAGAGTGGGGAAGCTCGAAGCATTTCTGGAGTGCATCTCTGAACAAAGACCTGGGCAAAGAGCAGTTCTCTCATCCATCCATCATCCATCCATCCATCCATCCCTCCATCCATCCATCCCTCCATCACCCATCCATCCATCACCCATCCATCCATCCATCCCTCCATCCATCCATCCATCCATCCATCCATCCATCCCTCCATCCATCCATCCCTCCATCCCTCCATCCATCCATCCCTCCATCCCTCCCTCACCCATCCCTCCATCCATCCCTCCATCCATCCCTCCATCCATCCCTCCATCCATCCCTCCATCCATCCCTCCATCCATCCATCCATCCATCCATCCATCCATCCATCCATCCATCCATCCATCCATCTCTCCATCCATCCATCCATCCATCCATCCATCCATCCATCCATCCATCCATCCATCCATCCATCACCCATCCATCATCACTGGTGCAGCTTCACCTCGAGACGTGGGGGCAGCTTTGGGCACCACGGTTTAAGAAGGATCTAAAGCTATTGAGGAGCATCCAGAGGAGGGACACGAGGATGGTGAAGGGTCTGGAGGCTTGTTGGGGTGTCTGTGCAGGGCCAGGAGCTGGACTCTGATCCTTGTGGGGCCCTTCCAGCTCTGCATATTTTACGCTCCCTCTCCTGTGGGTTTTATTTTGAGGAGGGCAGCCCAGGGATATGGGATGGGGAGAGCCAGAGCTGTCAGGGCAGCAGAGCCCTGCAGCATTTACCTCGCTCTCAGGGCAGGGCACTGGCTGGGCGGATTTCAGCAGCAATTCATATTAGTTAACTAGCTATTAACTAACAGAATGTGGCCTCCAGTCACAAACCAAGGGCCTGATGCTCCATTTCAGGAGATGGGAACACTGGAGTTGAAATGGAACTGGAATGGTGGGTGGGGAATACAGCACAGAGCTGCTGCTGAGTATTGAATGGTTTCTGTATGGAATGCCTGCTGCTTCCTGTCTCTGTATGTGCATCCTGCTTGGTGGTAGAGTTACCGAGGGCTTCTCCAGACTGAATGAAGATTTACTTAACATCCAACTGATTGCATTTGAAATCTGACAAAAATAATGCCTCATAAAATGAAAAAGTAAAAATAGAATTGAAAGAGAACTGTCGTCCTTCTCGCCAACTTTTCCTGTTCACTGGACAAGGGAATATATTTGCATACTGATTTTTTTTCATCCTGGAAAGGAAGGGTTGTGCTTTGAAAAGGAGGCTTTTAGAAAGCTACAGCTTCCATATTTTTCATCCATTAATGTTCCTGTCAACTGTCTGCAAGCAAAAAGAAAACAGGTGTGCTGGATTTTTCTCCAGACACTTGGCATTGCAAAATCCAGCATGTGGAAGTCAGAGCTCTTTGCTGTACCTGGGACTGCAGGTAGCAGATGTGAATAACAAGGTGCTCCTTTAATCTATTCTGCTTCCTCACTTTGCGTTTAATCCATCCGCAGGGGCTTCCTGCGCTCCCCCGGCCGGGACCGGCAGCACGATGAGCCCTGTGGGAACTCCTTGGCCTGCTTTTTGGAGGCAGTGCTCTGTGGCTGTGCAATAAATACAGCTGTGCTGCTTGCAGGCCTTCAAAGGGCGCTGACGTGCGCAGGCGTTGGCTCGCACACACCACGGATGTGTCTGAGTGTGTCAGGAGCAGTCGGTGCTGCCGGGGGATGTTTCGTCTCCAGTGCAGAAGTTTGAAAATCTTTATTTGATTTTTTTTTTTTAAAGAAAAATCAGATCAGTTGTTCCATGAGTGAATGTTTACAGCTGTTCGTCTCCCTTGAGAACAGACTGGTCAGCTTCCCCCCTGCCAGTCTCCATGGGAGCATCTGTGGGAGCAAACGTGTCCAAAAAGGGCTCTGTGCTGGGAAGGAAGTGATGGGGCTGTGTTCGTGTTTGCTTCAGCCCTTCCTCCTGAATGAGGAGCATGGACATCACTTTCTGCCCTGTAGGACCTTCTGACACCTTGCTGGAAGGAGGGCTTTGCTGGAGGCTGCTTCACAACTCAAGAAGTTGTGCTGTGACAGAGCCTGGGCTGTTGGAGTGAACCAGGACACTGAGGCTCGTTCCAGTGCACATTAATGTCAGACAAAGTATGAAAAATGGATGTTCTTCTTGAAAAGTATGAATCAGTTTAACTTAGAAAAGACTGGGAGTTGTAAAAGTTAATGGGAGCAAAACTTTTCAGGAAAGAGTTGATGAGTAATGATAAATCCTTGTCTTCTGGAGGAGCTGTGCGTGCCCAGTACTCATCTGTTCATGGCAAAGGATGTTGCCAGCCCTTCAGATGTACTGGAGCAGCATGAGGATTTGGCTAATGCAGGATCCAGCTGCAAACATCCCCTTTTTAGCAAAGGACTGCCAGGAGAGAAGGGGTTTGGCTGGAGGAGCACAGGTGGTGTGTGCAATGGGCTGCCTTGGAGCTAGTTTCTCAGGGGAGTGACCAGAGTTTGTGTCACCCTGGAGCAGATTTTACTGAGGTACAAACTACTCAAAAGCCATGTCAGGGTGGAAGAGCTGATAAAATGCTGGGCTCTGTTTTGTTCTTCTTTTGGTCAGGTTGTTTTGGGGCAGTAGCAGCCAGATCTGAACAGAGATGGTCCCAGTTCCTTTTCCTGGGAGGTGAGGAATGCTCATGGCAGGGTTGCTCCCTGGGCAGTGGGTGCAGGTGGGGAGCCTCTTGCCTGTAGGACCTTTTTTGTCAGCAAGATTCCCCTCTTGGAAATTATTGGCAGCTGGCATGATAATGAGTCCATTTCAATATAAATGAGCTTCATTTTATTAATTTCTGCCAGCTCCTGAGCAATTCATGAACTGCATTTCAGATCTCAACCAACAGCTTGAGGGAAGAGGGGGAGGTGAGGAGCAAAGAAGGGAGCATGAAGGAAGAGAAAGAAAACGGGAAGAGTTTTAGTTTTAAAAAGAGGCAGCGACTCTCATCTCTTTTGACAATCCAGCCAAGAGTGAGGGTCACACTTTCCCCACCAAGCAGCTTTGAAGAACATGAAGGGCAGCAGTAGCCTCTCCCCAGGTTTTTGTTCCTTGGGACCTGTGGAGAGGTTTATAACTCTCCCAAGTTTGAGTGCAGTGTTGAGATGATGTTTTAGTGCTGGTGCTTGGCTGGGAGGAGGGGGAGTTGGGTGGCAGCTGGATTGGGATGTCTCTCAGCCTCTCCCAGGCTGGAGTAGAGCTGGGCATTCACCAGTGGTAGCAGGCTTGGAAAGGGCTGGGATTTGGTACCCACGTGAGCTCAGTGTCTGACTTGAGGGCTGTCCTAAGGACTTGTCTCAGGTCTAGGTAAGCACAGGCTGCTCTCTTGTGTCTGTGCCTTCCTGAGCACAATTAACCCGAGAATCCTTTCCTTGCTCACAAAACCAGATGTAAATGCTCTGCCCCAGCATCTGATTCGCCCTTGGAAAATGGTAATGAAATCCCTGCCTGCAAAACCGCCCTTTCCGTAAATGAGGCAGTCTGCAGAGAAATATCTGAGGCTTTCCAGCGTCTCCTGGGCGGTTGGGTTCCCCTTGCTGCCAGAAATTGAGCCCTGCTTTGTTGGACAGGGCCTCTCTTGGTGGTCGTCTTCAGATGCAGGTGTGGTTTTGGCCCTGAGCTGAGACAGGCCGGCCTCAGCAAGGGAATGTTAAAGTCTGGGGGGATTTTGGTTCTGCAGAGCTGTGGGAAGAGGAACTCTCCATGTCCTGCGGTTGGGGCTGGCGGTGCTTGACTGGGTTTTTCATTTATTCTGCCACCATCAGATTTCATCACCCAAATTTGAGCACAGCATTCCGTGCTGTACTGCCCGGTGCTCCTTAGGTAAGTGCTGGTGACAGGTGCCGGCAGAAGATGCTCCCGTACAGCCCTCCCTGCTAACCCTTTGTCTGATTTGTTTTTCTCCCCTTTCTCCCCAGGTTTTTGGCATGTAGTCATAGAGTCTGACGCGGGAGTAATGGAGCCGCTGAGTGGCAGGTGCTGACAGCTTCTGCAGTCCCAGTAACTGCTCCTTTTGGGGTCATTTGCAATTCTGTACCTCTAAATGCCACAGCTCTCTGGGGGAAGGTTGCGCTGGATACCGGGACTGCCTCGGAAGGTACATGTGCGTCCCTGTGGGGTTCTGGAGGGCTTTGCTGTGCTCTGGGATGCTCGGGGAGGGGAAGGGCATGAGCTGCATGTGCTGGGTACCCGGGCTGGGCTTTTCAATGGCTGTCAAGCAGCTCCTGGTGACATCCCTTCCTCCTTCCCTCCTCCTCTTACTGGAATTGCCTGCAGGGCCTTTCTGGAGTCCATCCCGTGCTTTAACACATGGGAGAGCGGCTCACAAAAAAGAAGTGGCTGGTTAAGAGGTTCTGATGTGAAAACAATGAAATACGCCGCTGGAGTTTCTGAGAAACTCAAAGGCTTTCTGTGGAATTTCAGCCTCTCCATTGCCCTTTTGAAAAAGCACATTTTAATTACAATAAAATGTGTGTGTTCACACTTGGTTATTAGTCTTGTACATTTTTCTATGTGGTTCTGGTGAGTTCAGTAAAAATCTTTGTTGTTGGCTGGCAGATTTTAGCAGAAGTTTATTTCTGTAGGCTCACTGCCCGCTGTGGATTTGATCATTGTTCTGGTTCTCACAGCCTTCGAGCTACGCTCCAGGAGAAAAATACAGATTTGTCACCAGGGCCTCCCACTAGAATCTAATTTTAAATTTGCAATCTGTTGTCTTGTGAGGTGCTTCAGATTTGGTTGGAAATTTAGTATTTTTCAGATACGCTTCTGGAATCCAGTGGACCAACCTTTTGCAGGTTTAAGAGTTAGTAACATGGGTTTAATTGAAATGAGTATTCTGGTTTTGTAATTATTTTAAAAAATAATTTAATACCAGGGTTAGGTGAAGAGGAAGGAAAATTACTGTTTTTAAAGGAAATTATGTTCTCTGAGTGGGCCATCATCAGTGGTCATCTAGAATGTGATATAATTTATGTGTAACCATTTCATGTAAGAGTCATCCAGCAAAACCTCAGCAGTTCAGCTGGAGGTCAGTCTGCTTTTCCAGCATACCCAGTGTAGGGAACACTGTTTTTCCAAAGCTTGCCTGCAAAACTTGCATTCTCTCTGCTGGCAGCCTAATCTCGATGCTGATCTGAAGTTTGAGCTTTCAAAAAACATATCTCAACCCCCTGTCCTGTCTCTTGATGTGCAAGCTGGCTTAAAGGTGACTTTCTGGAAGTCACCACAATTCTGACATTTTCCCCGCACTGAAGCGGGAAAGGAGCAGGTTTTTTGGGAGAGAGAGTCCTTTCCCAGCATGGACGGTCAGGCCACCTCTTTGAGGATGTGGAGGCAGAAGTTGCCACCCCTCGTTTGCCCAGCTTGGGCTGCAGATACAAATCTGGATCTTCCACGTCTTCAGCGAGCGCCTGAGTCAGGGTGCTGGTGCCTCTTGGAGGAGATATGCCTGTCTCCCTGCTTTGCTTTTCAAGCCTCTCCCTCCCAGAGAGAGGGAGATTTCATCAGAGGCCCTCAATTCCCACAAAAAGTTAGGGTTCTGATGAATCAACATTTTCTGCTGAAAAAAGTCCAGCCAGTTGTGCTCGAAGCGCGCGGCTCCGTGCTGATCTCTGCGAGGCTCAGGGTAATTCACAGCAGATTCCCAACACCACCACGGACCTGTCTAAAGCCTGGAGATGTGTCACACTTGATCTGTGTCATATCCTGGTGGTACCTTGATGGGTCTTTAATGGTGGCCTTTGCATTTGGCGGCTTGAGCTAACAAGGGGAGCCTTTGTCCTACCAGCACTTGCGTGCAGCTCCCATTAACGTTACTCATTTTCTTAATTTGATACAGATTTTTTTCATTGAGTGTGCTAAATGCAGTTAAACCACAGACAGGCAGCATCTGGCAGTCCTTGCTGAGCAGTTTGAGACGCTGTTGCCCCAGGGTGTCTGCTGTGGCCCGTGGGAGGGGGAGGCTGGGGCTCCCCTCCCCGGCCCAGCTCCCGCTCACTGAGGATGCTGGCATCTATAGCAGTGCCAGTTCCCCTCTCAGGGCTGCCTTTCCACATCTGCCTGAGCTCACCTCGCAGCTCCCTGCTGCCAAAAACCAGAGGTGTCTCTCCTCCTTGCTGTTGCGTCACCCTCCAGATGCATTGTCCCATCCTGTCCCCACTGTGTCCCCAGACAGGCACCCTTGTGCTGCCTCTTGCGTGTGCCTGGCCAACTCTCTAGCTCAGCAAAAACGAACTAATAGCTAAGCTCTAACTAACTAAGCTCTTCTTTTTGTTGTTCTTTCTTTCCCCACTCCCTGCAGATTTATTTTCTGCTCTTTTAGTGGACTCTGCTGCAGGAGCACTTGATTTGGTTCAGGGTAACTGGTGGAAATGCTCATGCAGAAGGTAGAATGGGAGTCCCTTTCAGAGGACCCCTCTCAGCGTGACCTGGTGGGGCCGACTGTTCCACCTGAGCTGTGTCCTGCATCTCCCAGGGGAGATGGGCTCTGCCAGGGATGGTGCCAGACTTGGGGGATGGCGCTGGATCAGCTGTGCTGCTGCCTGCAGCCCTCTTGCACCCACTGGGCAGCGTTCCTGCAGCCTTGCAGCCGGGAATTCCCTGGGATTAGGCAGGGCCTTTCCAGGGAGCAGGAGCGAGGTATGGGCTCACTGATAGCCGTTTGTGGATTTACATACATCCTCACCCACGCCCCCACCCAAAGCGCCAATCCACAGAATTAAAAAAGGTCGGCTCTTTACTTTGAAGTCTGACACTTCTTGCCAGTCTCTAGCAGATACTTCATTGTGTGAAATCACTCCCTAAACATTCCTTCTGTGGAGAGAAGACTTCCCTCCTTCCAGGAGAGTGTTTTCCTCACTGGATGCAGCCTGAGATGCTGCTCCTTTTCTCACCAAGCCCACTTTCGGTCCTGTTGCTTCTCTGGCTGGGGGAAAGTCTTCCTGGTGTAAGAGGAAGGTAAAGAACCATTCCAGGTTTCAAGAAGACTTTTTTAACTGCTCAGCTTGTCCTTAGGTTGAG
This sequence comes from Pseudopodoces humilis, assembly GCF_049639895.1. Classification (NCBI taxonomy): domain Eukaryota; kingdom Metazoa; phylum Chordata; class Aves; order Passeriformes; family Paridae; genus Pseudopodoces; species Pseudopodoces humilis. The sequence continues at coordinate 113,922,812 of NC_142201.1, forward strand.
AAGGGATGGCTGGAGATGGGTTGGGTGGTTGGAGACTGGGGATAAAAGGTTCAGGCTCTGCCGGGCTGTGCAGCCGGTGGAAATCCCGCTGGGTGGAAGTGTGGTCAGCAAGAACCACAGCAGGGAAAGCATTGCCCTGAGAGGTTTCTTCTGCAGGACAGAAGTATTGAGGTCTGGTTTTAGATATCTGCGGAAGAAAAGATGTGGGTTTTGTGCTTTAAAATGTTCTATAGGCAAAAGCTGGCTGATTGTTTTTCAGTCTTTATCAAAGAGTGGTAGCTCTTAGGAGGTAATAAACCCTGTCTGTGGATTGATAAAGCTGTTTTTTTCTTTTTGTGTTTTAAGATTTAAACCTGCCCTTTCTTCAGTGCATTTAGTTTTCTAAACAAATCATGTCAGCCAAAGGGAGTTCTACCATTCATTTCGGTAGATGTAGGGCATTTCCTGCTGTAGTTCACGTGCAACTGTATTTATGTTCAGTACAGAAATGCCCAGATATTTATGGTGTTGTCTGTTGTTCCAGCACTGAACTGACTTCTAGCCTCAGCCATGAGCAGCTTTGCTGGGTGGAGGAGCAGAGGCACAGTCCTCTTGCTGTGGTCAGAAGCGTCACTGCAGCGTTCAGTTCTGTCCCGTTGTTTAGTGCCATCGGTTCCTCACTTTCTATGTGTTTATGTAGGGCTGATTCAGTTCTGTGCAGCAGCAGCAGTTGTGTAAATATACATAGTGAGGGAAAACACCTGGGTGCATTCATTCTGCCAGCATCTGGTTCAGTACCCATCGGCATCCTGGCAAAGGAGAAGCAATTACCCCAAGAAATTAAAAACTCCAGATTATTTTACTGTCAGGGCAGCTTTTTTATTTTCAACCAAAAGTAATGGAAATACCTGAAAAAAAAAATGTTTGTCTTGGAATTTCTATTCAAGACTGATGGACTGTTTTTCTCTATGTAATTGTCTCGTGTGTAATTCAGGATCTCCTGTTTAATTTTGAACTTTGGCATTTACTTTTCTTATTCCTCTTTTTGCCATCAAGCCAGAAGGAAGGACCTAATACTACTGATAAAATATTTCTGACATTTGTTGAGTGAGATCACAGACCTCAGAGTGTTTTCCAAGGTTGAATCAGATCATCACTCCCACCTCCTGGATGGGAAACCTGTTCCACGGCGGGACGTGCACAGCTGAATAATGCAGGAGGCTGGGGCTGGGGCTGGGGACACAAACCCCGTCCTTGCGTTCCAGCTCAGATCAAAGAGCTCAGATCTGCTTATCTGCTTCAGAGGGAGTGGGATGGAAAGGTTATTTTTGTATAGTCTGAGTCACTCATGCTAATTTATTTTTCATAATATGGCTTTCTTGTGTGGGGCTCTCCGTACCTGCTTAATGTTGCACAGTTTTTTGTTCCAGAAATCAAACCTGTCATTAGCTCGCTGCCAAATGGGAGGATTTGTACTTTGCTATTTGATGCTCCACTTCGCAGTTCCTAGCCAAAAAAAAAGGTGAAATCTCAGCTAAAGGTGTACATCCCTCTACTTCTCAGCATCTGTTACTTGCAGATAAACAGGAGCTGTTGATTTTTAGAGTTTGTTGGCTGGAATGATGACGCTGATGCTGAGAGTCAGGTGAATGTGTGCAGAGCTGAGACGGCACTGTGGTGCTAAACTGGTTCCAGTTCCCACCGAGCTCCAGGATTGAGTCCTTCCCTCTTCTGCACTCCTCGTTTGCACCAGCAGAGCCGTCTGGCTGCTCGCTGCATTCTGATTTAACCGTATTTCTAAGTTCGTCGGTACAGCCGGCTCCCGTAATTAATTCTGCGGGATCATTGCTGCGGTCGCGGCAGTCCCCGCGAGAACACGTGGCATGGGTTTTGGGCCGGGTTTGGTCATTAATTAAGCGGAAGAGCGGCTGTGGGTGTATCGGGGTGTCCCTATGCCTGCCTCCCCTAACGGCGCCCGCTGTGTCCCCCGCAGACCGTGACGCCATGGGCAACGCGGAGAGCCAGAGCGTGGAGCACGCCTTCTACGGGGACAAGCAGCCGGGGCTGGGCCGCAAGCACACGTCGCGCTCGCTGCGCCTCTCCGGCAAGGCCTCGCGCCGCACGCGCCACGCCTCCTCGGGCAAGGTCATCCACCGCAACTCCGAGGTGAGCACGCGCTCCAGCAGCACGCCCAGCATCCCGCAGTCGCTGGCCGAGAACGGTCTGGAGCCCTTCGCCCCCGAGGCCAACCTGGAGGACTTCGGCAGCGCCATGTGGGTGGAGCGCGTGGACATGGGCCTGCGGCCCGTGTCCTACCACACGGACTCGTCGGTGACGCCCAGCGTGGACAGCAGCACGGTGCTGACGGCCGCCTCCGTGCACAGCGTGCCCGACTCGGAGGAGAGCCGGCTCTACGGGGACGAGCCGCCCTTCCTGGGCGAGGGCGATGGCCGGGCGCTGCGCTACGCGGCCAACGGCAGCGCCTTCATGGACGCGGCCAGCTTCAAGAAGAAGCGCTCCAAGTCGGCCGACATCTGGCGCGAGGACAGCCTGGAGTTCTCGCTGTCCGACCTCAGCCAGGAGCACCTGACCAGCAACGAGGAGATCCTGGGCCTGGCCGAGGAGAAGGACGCCGAGGCCGCGCAGGGCCCGGAGGCCGGCGGCAGCCCCCAGCCCCTGGCTGCCTGCCAGCGGGCCAACTCCATGAGCGACCTGTATTCCCCCAAAACCCCCGGCGCCGCCATCAACGGCGGCCCCCGAAACGCCTTCGGAGGGTACTGCCGGAACCTGGTGTCCGACATCCCGGAGCTCGGGAGCCATAAGATGGCATCGGTGACCGCCGAGGACGCGCCTTCCTCCTACAGTAACTACAACACGCTGCCCTGCAGGAAATCCCACTGCCTTTCCGAAGGGGCCACCAACCCCCAGATGAGCCACAGCAGCAGCATGCAAGGCAGAAGGGCGAAAACCACCCAGGTAAGGCAGTTTTCTTCTGTCATTTGGCATTTGCTGGGCTGGGTCTACAGATGAAGGTTTTCGGGGTTCTCCCGGGCTGTGTTGCCCTTCAACACCCCCTTTCCAAGCAGAAAGCTGTTTCCAGGAGAGAGCTGAACTAGCCAGTCTCCAGAGCTGGCTCAATTCCATCACTGTCCCTTCCTTATCTGCAGCTCTCCTTGGACCTTTTCCACTCCTCACTGCCTCTGGGACAGGGAAATCTGCATTTGCCAGCAGAAGATTTCCCTGCGTGTTTTGCAGTGCTGACGGTTCCTTTTTTTGCAGGGTAGCTGCCAAAACTGATCACTCCTCTGCAGAGCTGTGTCCCCTCTTCTGCCCTCCCCACCTTGTCACCCTCCCCTGCCTACAGTTCTGGCTGGAGGCAAAGAAAAAAACCTCTCAGTGTTTCTCTCCATGCTGAACACTCACTGGGCTGAAATTTCACTCTTCTAATTAGCTGATGTTCATGTCTGTGCAAAACATCTCCCCAAAACAGCACTGGCACTGCCAGGCCTGCTGTAAACCAAGAAGTGATGGGGCATGGAGATGTGTGGAGAGGATGCTGATTCTCTGAGCCAGGGCCAGCGCAGAGTCGAGAGGAGCTTTGCTGTCAGGTGCCCCTCCTGCACTCTGGGCTTTGCTACATGTTGCCCTGCTTTTCCCTGTCCTGTCTGATGGAGTTCCTGCCTCAGGCTGCTGGCAGTGCTTCTGCTGGCAGTTCAGTGGCAGATGACCTGTAGAGAGGGGCAGAAAGGAGTTCCAAACCCTGCCCTCGTCTCCCCGCCGTGCCTGGCACGTGCTTTGTGGGCAGATTGTGCTCAGTTGGAGTCGGTTTGGATCTTGTGTGAGCAGAGCTCCAGCTGCCTGCTGGAAGAGCTGGCAGCGGTGTTTTGCTGTTCCCTAGAAGTGGCTCAAAAACACGGCCTGGGGACACGGAGCAGGGATAGGGCAGGGCTGCTCCCCTGCCTGGCTGGCCCCGTGCTGTGCCTGACCCAGAGACGGGGGAGAGCTGCACACTGGTCAAGGCCAGAGCATGTCCTGCTGCTCCCTGAGCTCTTCTGAGATCCAGGACTGGGCAGCAAACTCCAGGCAGGCTGTGCAGGGCTCGGGGGAGGCTCCAGGAGCCTGTGCCCCATCCGCTGGCACTGACCCATGGGAGCTGCTGGGATGGGGCTGCTCAGGGACTCCCTGGCTGTGCTCGGTCTGTGGAGATGAGCTGCTGCTAAATATAAAACTGATGTGCTGAAACAGATGCTGCAGCATCCCACAACAACAGCTTTGTTCTTCAAAATCAGCTCTTTGCTCTCAGAGGTGAAAAGCCTCTGGTTTTTCACTGCCTGCACCGGCACAGGATAAAAACCTAGAGAACAACAACAAGCTAAAAAGAAAAGAGATGAGTTTTGGCAGCCTCGGACCTAACAGCTTTCCTGAAGATTGTTGGGTGCAACTGCTGCCTGCAGCCTGCTTTCAAGTGTATTTAAGGAAAAAGAGAATAGAGTCAGTCATGAACAGCCAAGCATTTGTTTTTCTTCTTGGTGCCTATCCTGGCATTCAGAAGATTCCTCTGAGGCATGTAGTGAAAGTGTGGAATTTAAGTAGTATTTTGTGAGGCCTCAGCCATACCCAGGGAAATTATTTCGTGAGGCTGGTTTCACTAGATGTATCTCCCGAGACTGGAGATGATGGCTGTAAGGAGTCTTAGCAGTGATTATTACCATGGATAAATTCAACAAAATTAAAGCTTTGCAAAGGTCAAAATTCCTCCTCCCAAGTCTTTAATCCCAGCAGCATCCTGTAAGTATAAGATAGTTGTCAGAAATGAAGTCATGTCAGCCCCAGCCTAGCCTGAGCAAGCTTAGGGAAATGACTGCCATTATGTGTTTAAAAAGGCAGAAATGAAGTCTCAATTTGCACACAAAGTGAAAGGAGTTCCTTGGTGAGCCCGATGAGGTGGCTTTGGATGGGCTGAGGGGAGGGAACTGACCAATCTGTGTCTGCAGCAGGTCCCCAGGCAGCAGTGTCTCACACTTTGCTCCTCTTTCCTTGACACTGCTGACGTGGGGTGTGCTGGGAGCTGAGGTGTGGAGCTGAGCCCATGTCACTGCCCTGCTCTTACTGTGCTCCTTGGCACTCTGCTGGCCTGTGCCAGCTGGCACTTGGGCACCTTTTGGGCAGTTTTGTTTCCCTCCGCCCTCGCTGTCTTTCAGCACTTTTATCTTTATACTCTTGATGATCCCCGTGTCCTGGAGCCTGCCATGTGTGTCCTCATGCTGGAAAACACTTCCTGCTATAAATCTGTGTTTTGACCAGCCTTTTAAACTGCTTCCCCCATCCCAATCCCACAAAATAATTGTCACATCTTAGGGCCCTGAGGGGACACACAAGGGTGACCCAGGGCTGAGTGTAATGGGGTGTTGGACACTGTTTTCCCTCTTGGCCTTGGGGCCAGTGAGGTGTCACTGCTCCGTGGAGTCACCTAATGGATTCTCCTAGCCAGGAATGAAGTTTCTGCCCAGATCCTTGCTGTCAGTCCTCACAAGACTGGAGTTGTGTTTGCCAGTGGTTTGGGGTTTTATCCCACTTTTTGGAAAGCTGTAGCTGGGGTATACATCTGTTTCTTTAGTCTTAGCTGCCCTGGAAGGGCCTGATGATCACTGGTGGGTGACTTTTGTCTAGTTTAGTTCCTAAGGGGGTCACTGCCAGAAGGGTGGCTCTGAGCCCACAGCAACAGCCTCGTGCCCTGGTGTTTAGTTCCTGAATCCAGCCACCATTCCATTGCATGCTCAGCTGTGTTCATGAACACCATCATGGTTTCTCTAAGTTAAATTTACTGCAGCTTTCTGTGCTCTGCTGACCAGTGCTCCTGGAAAAATGTATCCCAGAAAGAAGGTGCCAGAATCATGGCTGCACATGTTTTGTTCCAATGCCTTATCCACGGGTTCTTTGCAAGGACATAGTATACATTAAAGGGAAAAACACCAACACACCAAAAACAGGGAAGAAAAGCTCACCCTGTCCAAATTTAAACCCTAAATTGAACGGTGGGAGTCACTTTCCACTAATTGAAGAGAGCTTTTTCCCCATGGAGAGACAATTCTGTTCAATATGCACAAGTGATTAGTGCTCACAGGGTGCCTCTGGGGCACCCACGCAGCAGTTCTGCTTTTCCCAGCATTGTGCCATGAAGGGTTCAGCTCTGCCGAGCGAGACTTCCCGGAGAGCTCTGCTGGGATCATGTTTGGCTTTTGGAGCTGGTGTGGTGTAGGTGGAAAGGGCTTCATTGGCTGACATTTGCACCCATTTTTCCTGGAAGAGAGAAAGCACAGGTTGGATACAGCTTGTTCTGGCTGTGGGTTGTGGGATCCCCAGGATCCTGCAGCCTGTTTTGTGGGATCCAGATTTTGTTTAGCTGCCCTGTTGTGCCCTGTGGCAGCTAAACATCTGCCTGCAGGAGACTCCCTCCTCCTCCTTCTCCTCCTGGTCGATGTTCAGGGACAAACGTACCCCATGCTAGCCTGCTCTTATGAGCCCTAATTGACATTTCAAGGTGGGAATTTGCCAGAGCAGCTGTGGCTGCCCCTGGATCCCTGACAGGGCCCAAGGCCAGGCTGGACATTTGGGTCTTGGAGAAGCCTGGGATGGTGGAAGGTGTCCCTGCCCATGGCAAGGGATGGAGCAAGATGAGATTTAAGGTTCCTCCCAACCCAAGCCTTCTGTGATTCTATGAATTAAGGGATGAAAACCTTGAGATGTGGTTTTGTGCCCCTTCCAAGCCTGTCTTGCCATCTCTTTATTCCATATTCCTTGTGGAGCTGAGTGGGGGAATGGAACAAACTTCCTGTCTGACTCACTTGGAAGCTGCGCTGGCTTCAGCGCCAGCCCCAGGCCATGTCCTTGGCATGTTAAATCCCCTTTTGTCCAATTTTCAAATTTATTACTATTTTCAGGCCTCTCTAGGTAACCTGCAGGAATCTGGGATCTCAGACCTTTTGAAAAAAATAATCCTACATAAAAATTTTTGCAGAATATGCAGGAGATGAAAAGGGGTTTTGCAGGAATTAGATCAGGATGTACAGAGAAACCAGTCTAGAATTAGACAATCTTTCCAGTTGATATTTTTTTTTTTTACTATCTCAGGGAATTTTATAACTGGTTATAGTGTTTCATTATGTTCTGTAGGATGGCTAAACTCCAGAGAGCTGATACTTGGTTTTAAGTTGTGTGAAACTTTCTCACAAAATCGTTTTGTGGCTTGAAGGATATAACCCCAAAATGGAAAAGAACTACACTGGGTCAGTCCCATGGAAGCACCATCCAGCCCAGATCTTGTTCCCCAGAGAGAGTATGGGGTGAAATTTCCTTCAGGGCATTTTTCCCAAAGCCAGCAGGTTAGAGACTGGAGTCTTCCTGTGCAAGGAATGCATCCAAAACCCTCGGGTTGACCTGTCCCCCATGGATTCTCTTTGCCGAAATCGTTTTCTGCTTCTGGCTTCCACTGCATCCTGTTCACTCTCTGCAGAGCACTTGTGGCCTTCCAGCCTGCTCCTCCAGCCCTCCTCAGCCATGCCTTTTCCAGGCAGAGCATCTTCAGCAGCTGAAGCTCTGCTCCTCTAAAGGAATTCTGACTGTAGTCTGGAAAGCCTGGCTATGTGCAGCCTAGGTATGATTCCTAATCAGATGGTTATGGACCTTTAATCTGAGCTGTTTGACTCCAGATGGAATCAAGGACATAAAGACAGAGTTGACAACGTTCAGTGATAATTCCTGGCACTCAGGTTAGTGAGTAGCTAAAGGCAGGGTGTTGATGGCTGGCAGCTGCAGTGTGGAGCTCACTGATTCCCGTCCCTTTCAGCCAGAGGTTGTTCGCAAGGTCTCAGATGTAGCCTGAGCCACGTTCCCAGACCCCCAAAGCTGGGAATGGGACCATTTGGCTCAGCTGGATCCCACTGAGGAGCAGTGGCCAGCTGCTCACCCTGCTGAGCCCCCAGGCAAACCACCCCCATAACCCAAATATCTCTGCCTTCAGCCCCAGGAGAGCGAGGAGGGCGAGGAAGGGGTGGGAACAGGCTGGGGGAAACAGAAACCACTCGTTTTTGTGGCAGCCCAGGCTTGCACCGGGGCAGACTTAGGAATCCGCATTCTGGGTCCTGGTGTGGCAGCTCAGAGTGACCAGGCCCCTTGAAAGGCTGGACCAAACGAGCTGTTTATAGCCTGGCTGACTGGAAGTGGATTCAGTGAGGAGGAAGGCTGGAATAGAGAGCTTCAGACCCAGACTCAGAGGTCTTTCCTGCCCCGTCACCCAGATGGAGGAGATTAGATCAGGTATTTCCTAGTCGGGATAGTTCAAAGCAAACAGCAGTCACTCCCTTCAGAGCACACAGCTCTGCCCCAATATTGTCAGGGAAAGGAGCAAGTGAAAATTGGTGTTTTGGTCTTCACTGGCAAATATTTTGATACTCTTTCAAAGATCTTAATTTGTTTTTCTTCCTTAGCTGTCGGCCAGAGGCCAAGGGAAAGCAAATCACCAGTCCTGATATTTGATCTAGCTCCACTCAGGCATGTTTTTTTAAACAGTGGGACTTTGTCATTTATACATCTGAAGTGTATATAACAATATTGGCAATAGCTGTATTCTCTGTAAAGCTGTACACACTGCACGGTTTTAGCTCCAAGTATTTTGCACTTAAAAATCACAGACAAGTTGCCCCAGCTGCTTGTTTGCTGGGCTCTGCTTACTTACATGGATGCAATTTGCAGGAGTGCTCCTTTCCAGTGAAGTGCTCCATTGAAATGCTCCTTTTCAGAGAGCCTCAGCGTGTGATGCTGTGCCTGGTTGTCATCCCTGATGACAGGCAGGGAAATGCATTTCCCTGCTTCCTTAGGTTGGGTGGTTGTTCAGGTGAACTCCTCCCAGATGATGCTGTTCTAGCAGCTGGCCCCCATTTCTACCCTCTCTATTGCATTTCTCACGAAGAATTGCTTGGCTTTTCTTCTTCTTGGCTTCAGCAAACAAAAAGTAACCCAACCCTGTATTTTAATTTAACTGGGAGGATTTTGATGGCACATTGCCCTTGGTTTAACTCGAGCACAGTTCGGCTGCTTTTATTAGTTTATGGCTAACTCAGCTCCTCTAGAAACTTCCTTCAGCTGGGTGGTCCACTGGGATGAAAGCAGGGTAGATTTGGGGGTTCCTCAGTGTATGCTTTGGGAACAGAGGCATTAAACACTGCAGCACCTGAGAACTGAGGGGACGGAAGGTGGGAACTCGCCCCGGATCCGTGCAGGTGTCAGGAGCTGCAGGCAGGGACCACACTGCAAGTGCCTTTACTGGGTTAGGGCCAGATTCTCCTTCATGGAATTAGGGACTTCAGTACCCCTCCAAAGTCAGTGCTAGAGCCAGGGAGGAGCTGGTGGGGACAATTTTCATACATTTTATGTCTCACAGCTCCAGGGCTGTACTCTTGCTGCTGCAGGAGTCGCTGTGTGTCTGTGATTTGCCTTTACGGCATCTAAGGTAAGAAAGCCAAGGTTCCTTGGGGAAGCACAGGGATGATCTTCCTGCAAGGGCCCAGGTATTGGCTGGAAAACATCTGGGGAATCAGTGAACCAAAAATGCTGCCAAAGCCTCGCTGCCTAGAGCTGAGGTGGCAGCTTGGCATGGAGTGAAGGAGCCAAGGGTAATCCCAAGGGACCAGCCCGAGCTGCTGCCTGCAGATCTGGGCATTGCAGACCCCAGCACAATGGTGTTTGCTGCCTGCTGTCCCACAGGAGCACAAGGCATGCACATCTCCTTCCCACATCCCAGTGTCTCCTGGGCTCCTCTTCTGTCCTTCCAGGGTGCCAAATTACACTGCAAGTGTTCACCACGATGAGCTCACAAAGGAATCCTGGGTCCAGATCCACTGAAATCCGTGCCCTAAGACCTTCCCAGGGATTATTGCCCAGACACCTGTGGCTGTGATTCATCCTTTCATAATAAGACTGCAGTTTATTGCCAGGAGAGGTATCTGGAGGTCTGGGCTAGTCCCTTTTTGTCAGGGGCAAATTTGATTTCAGAGAACCGTGACCCAAACCTGCTTGCTTATTAAACTACCCTGAGCAGCTTTAATGACACATGCAAGTGTTTGTTTATTTTGTTTTTTCTAAATTTAATTTCTTAAAAATTTTGACTCTTTCAGACATCTCAAGAGCTGCTGCCCCAGTGCAGTGAGTGCACAGAAGTAGGAATTAAACCATTTCTCCCACTCAGGTTTCAGTTGCAGTTTAGGATTTATCTTTGCCTCTTGACGTGACTGTGGAGAAAGGATTCAATTTGGGTTTGCAGCGAGCAAACCTTGACCATCAAATGATGGCAGAGTGAGTACTGAAAAGAAAGGAAAAACACTTATCAGGCCAATCTTTTTCCACATAGGAGCTTCAAAGGGACACCAGTCAGATAAAAACATGCAAACCATCAGGCTGCTCGCCCATTTGAAGTGTATGCTGAGGTGCTTGCCGCAGGAGCAGCCAGACAGGTTGTGTGCAATCACTCTTGCTGAGTGTGAGCATCTGATTGCTCTGTTGCTCAACAGGACAGGGAACAAAGGATATGTATTGGCTTGGAGGGAGCCCCTTCCAAGGAAAACCCCCACTCAGCTGTACTTTTAATTTAATGGTTCATTTAGAAAGAGCTTTAACCAAGAGGAACTGTTTATATTTATGGAAGTAAGATTTTTCCTACTAAACCAGCCCCCAAGTGCCCGTGAATCAGTGCTGTCAGTGGGGCAGGAGGAGGTGATTCATTCACCAGGGCCTGTCAGTGTCTGTGGCAGGGCTGGTGGTGGGAAGTGTGGGAAGTGCAGCTCTTGCAGGTGCTCTAAGTGTGCCCAGTCATGAGCCAGAGCTGGACAAGGCTTGTCCCATCCTCTGGTTCCTTCCAGCAGAGGCCAGTTCCAGGTATGTTCAACATGGGGACACTTGGAACCTGTCCCAAAACTCCTCCCCTGATTTTTGCTAGCTGAATGTAGACATTTTTCCTAAAGCAAAGGGGTTTTTTTTCTGTTTATCTTTTAAATTTAGCCAAAATTATTTAACAGGTATGGCTGCAGCAGAGGTATGGGTTACCACGTGAGCACATGCAGAAGCTACAGCAGCAGGTGCATTAGCCTGATGTAGCTTTTGCATTGCAGTTTTATTCCCCACTGCCTTGTTTGGCTTGTTTTGCCTGAAACCCAGGGTTCACTTGAGGAAGAAACCCTGTATTTGAGTGGGTTGCTAATACTTCCAGTGGCACTTTCCCCAGTTGGTTCAGCAGTTCAGTTGCTCTCTGCTCTTGTTGGGGCTGTGATAACTCGTTCCACTTCATTGCACGGGGCTGCTCCTAGGGCTGCCCTGGCACGTGGCCTCGGTGCTGACAATGGTCCCACACGGATGGATGGATCTCTGTGGCACTGGGCATTCCACTTCTCCCTCCTCTGTCCTATCAGGATGTCTGCTGAGCCTCCTTGCCTGTCCCTGGGCGCCTCCAGGGACACGGCAGCACTGCCAGAGTAAGGAATGGCGCTGCTCCTCCGAGCCCTCCCGCAGTGCCAGGGGTCCCAGAGCCTGGTGGAACCTCTGCCACAAGTCTTGAGAAGGAGTGTTTAGGAGTGGAAAAGGGAGGGCAAGGAGCAGAGGGAGATTAGGGGCAGGGCTGTAACATTACACTGAAAAGGTCTTTTGACGAGTCCAGCCTATCACTCACATTGTGATAAAGATTGTAGAGATCTTTGCAAAATGTGCCATGGTTTAACCTCATGAGCAAGTATAACAACTATATTTACTCTGAGATCTCCATCCTTGAGGGATTTTTATAAGTAATTTTTTTTTTTATAAGCTGATATACTCATATGTTAGTTACAGAGTATAATCCCCCTTTATTGACAGGGAAACTGAGGCAGATAAAAAATGTCTCACCAAGGTCATCTGAAAGGCTGTAACCTTACAAATCCTATCTCCCTTCCCCTCACCGGATATTCCTCCTTTGCACAGAGTGAGAAGGTAATTGGCCTCCCAAAACCCAGAGTGTTGGAACAGCAGGATCCACGTGTGGCTGTGAGAGCTGCTCTGGGTGGGGACAGGGCTGTACTTCCAGGAAACCCTGCTCATCTCTTTCACACATGGAGGAGCAGAGCAATCCTGGCCTGGCCAGGGCAGCCTGTCTGTCACTGTGTGCTGCATTAAATAACCAGATGGACCAGCAGAACTGTGCTCATTGAGCGGGGAAGGAAGTGCTTATTCTTCCAGCTGGACTCCAAGTGTCCCTTGGGAAGCGGTGTTTATAAAGAACAAGCCCATCCATTGCAAATTAATGCCTTAAAAGTTAGTCAGCCCTTCCCCTGCCCCTAAGCTCTCCCCAGCCAGCCCTTGCTCCGCAGGAGGATGATTTCACACTGAGCTGATGGAGAGTTTCTTTGTTTCCACAGAGCTGCTCTTGGATACAAAGAAAACTGGTGCTTGAACCAACATCTGGAAGCTTGTTTTCTCTCAAAATAAATACTCCATTCTGCTACCTCTTCTCAGAGACCCATCTTTTCTTTTTTTTTTTTTTTAAACTTGTGAATCAAGAGCTAGCTGCTCTTGCAGGAGAGGTAGAGGTTGAAATCACTGTTGTTTTTGGCCATATTTCTCACTTCTTTGCATCCTCTTTGCTCAAGTGCCTAAAATGTTTGTTTCCATTTACAGGGTTTGGCCTTTGTTTGTCCTCCAAAATCTGCCACAGATGCCTGTAGATACCGAGGTGGTGGTGGGTATCCCCCTGGGGGGATTGGCCTTGTAGCAGGGGGCAGGCTGAGTCACAGGCTTCAAAACCCCAATTCAATGGGGTTTTCTCCTGTCTTGCTCAAATTGGCTGTATTCTTGTCTCTTCTGATCCTTGCACTGCAAGTTCCTGGGAACCAGGAAGGGTCTGTGGGATTTGGTGGGGAATATCATATGGCCCATCATTACGGTTCATGATGAGAACAGAAATAATCTCAACCACATTAACGTGTCAGGAGGGAAAAAAAAAAAAAAGAACCTTTTTGGTTCCATAATTTTCAAAGGTCAGCCTTGGGGTGTCTGAAATGTATCTTCAGCTGGAGGTGTGAATGCACAATATCAATGTTTTCTCCTCAAAACGCGTAGGTTGGGCGCTGCTTTTCTCAATGCTGCCAGTTTTTGCTACCATATGTTCTCCTTTTGCAAAACCTTTAGCACTGTTAACTTGGCTTAATGTAAACAGATGATGCTGCATCTTATATTCCAAATTGCCAAGGCCGCGGAGGCACCACCTGGAGCGGTGCATGTGTGACTAGTCTTTCCTAACCTGTTCTGGAAGCTCTGCCTCGACCCCACCTTTTCCTCCAGTTGTTTGTCTCCAGAAGGAAGGAATCCTGCCTTAGATGCCCCTGAGGCAAAGTGTGGACCCACAGGGACTCCTGCAGCAGTGGGGAAACACAGCCCTGGAGCTGTGAGATGCTAAATGTTGAGAATGCAGCTGTCCCCATGAAGCTGCAGGGAGATTCATGGCACATTGAAGGTGATGAAGCCACCTTTCTCTCCAAGGTGGAGAGCTCTCTGCTGTCCCAGGACAGCTCTGTGGTGCCCTTTTGTCACTACCCCACCTTTTCCTCCAGTTGTCCTAGCGTGGAGAAGGGCCGAGGGATTCCCATTGCTAGGAAAAACGGAGGTGTGAAGAACCGCGGTGCCCCCGGGCAGGTCCAGGGCCTGGCTGTGCTCTCCCCTCCTCACCCCACGTCTCTCTCTCCGCCAGGACGTCAACGCGGGCGAGGGCAGCGAGTTCACCGACAGCGGCATCGAGGGCGCAGCCACGGACACGGACCTGCTGTCACGGCGCTCCAACGCCACCACGGCCAGCTACTCGCCGCCCGCCGGCCGCGCCTTCATCGGCAGCGACAGCGGCAGCAGCTCGGCGGGCGATGGGCTGCGCCAGGGCGTCTACGAGAACTTCCGCCGCGAGCTGGAGATGAGCACCACCAACAGCGAGCACCTGGAGGAGGCGGGCTCGGCCCTGAGCGACGAGCAGAGCAGCGGCACCCTCAGCTCCCCCGGCCAGTCCGACATCCTGCTGAGCGCCGCGCAGGGCACCGTGCGCAAGGCCGGCGCCCTGGCCGTCAAAAACTTCCTGGTGCACAAGAAGAACAAGAAGGTGGAGTCGGCCACGCGCAGGAAGTGGAAGCACTACTGGGTGTCCCTGAAAGGTACCGGGGAGAGCGGGCTGGGGTCCGGTGGGACGGCCAGATCAGGGGCCTGGACTCGTAACAAAAGCTGCCGTGATCTTCAGTATCGTTCACTTGGAGTGTGGGGAAGTGGCCCTGCTGGTTTTTTGGGTGCTGGTTGTTGATGTGCTCAGCCATGGCACGTGTGTAGTCCAAGGCATGGCAGTGAGGTTCATAGCTTGCTTGGAGCCCTGCTGACATCACCCAGGGAGGCTTCCCTGGGTGTTGTTCCCTTGGAGAAGCATGTCCATGGCTTGCTGGCAGCTTAATGAATGCCCGTGTGCCACTGCAGGCACACCATGGTGGTGACAATGACACGGGGCCTCTGCCACGCTCTGCATCCCTCCCGTACCTCTCCTTCCCCGGGAGGTGCTTCATGAGTATAAATACTCAGCAGCACATTTGCGAGGTGGACAGGAGGCTGTGGTTGGTCATCAAGGCTGATGTGTGGCTCTGGCTGTGTCACCTGCACCCACCCAGCTGCCCTGCTCCCTCCTCGGCTGCTGGGCCACAGACCCTCTTCTCTCCGGGTTGTTGCAGTCGCTGTTAGGCACGTGCTCTCAAACTCACCTTCATGTGCTTCATCAGTAAGGGAACTGGAAGCCACAGTTCTGGGGCTGGCCTCCCTCTGCTCTGCTGTGGCCGGAGCCAGCGGAGGCAGAGCCGCGTCTCCTGCTCTAGGTGGGGTCACCCAAAAGGCTCAGTGTGCTCAAACCCTGTCCTCCCCACAGAGAGCTCTTCCTAGAGCACTTGTTTATTTTTCATTTGCAGCGCTATTTTAAAGCCAACAGCAAAGTTTGGAGCCAGCTCTTGCTTGGGGTGGCTGGAGAGCTGGGGAAATGGGAGAGGGGAGGTGAGGGGCAGCCCTGATCTCCTGGGAAGGGGGCAGGAAGGTCTTGCTGTGAGGAGCAGGCAAACAAAGGGCCATCTGGGAGAAGAAAGGGGAAGGATGAGCAGGGGAGGGATCTTGTTTTGAAGTGCTTTGGCTCAAGTGGAGTGTTAACTCCTTGGATTGCTGTGCCCTGGTACTGGCAGTGTTTAACTGAGGCTTTGAAGTGAGCAGCTGCCATTGTTTGGCTGCAAATTGTTTTCTGAGGGGCTGGGTACCAGAGCATCCCTTTCCAGTGACACAGCAGCTACGTGCCAGCCTGTAAATAACTGGAGATAATGTGGGAAGGTGGGAGAGGTGGAGACCCTTTTCTTTTTGGAATCTCCCAAATTGCACACTTGCTCTATACTTTGTTTTCCTTCCCCGGGAGGATTGTAGAGATTATTTTGCAACACCAAGCAGGTTGTTTGCTGTCCCCAATTAAGTTTTTTTGCCCATCAGTCTTTGAGCAAGCACAGCTCACCCCAGCCCATTTTAATTCCAGTTACTGTCTGCATCCAGTAATTAAATGGCTTGATCTTAGCCTTGCAGGGACTGTAGCAGCAGCTGCAGAGGCTGAGGCTGGGCCATTCCTGGGGGCCTGTCTGCTCCCAGGGCTGGCTCACAGCTGATTGTCACCCTCAGGGGACCAGAATCTCAGGCATGGGGTGGCCATGAGCCCAAACTTGTGATTTCTTACGATGTTTCTCAGCCGGGAGTGTATTTTACTGCCCGTGTGACTTTCTGTTTTGGCAGTCCTAGGGAGAACAAAACTCAGGGGGAACAAAACAGCCCTGGGTCAGGGCTCACTGTGCCCTGCAGCTCGTGGTGTGCCTGCTTGCCACACACATTAAAACCAGCAGAGCATTTGAATGTGCTGCTTGTTGTCCCTTGCAGGCTGCACGTTGTTCTTCTACGAGACTGATGGCAGGTCTGGCATTGACCACAACAGCATCCCCAAACACGCTGTCTGGGTGGAGAACAGCATCGTGCAAGCCGTGCCTGAGCACCCCAAGAAGGACTTTGTCTTCTGCCTCAGCAACTCCCTTGGGGACGCTTTCCTCTTCCAGGTTGGTTTTTGACAAGTTTTTTTCTGTCTCCCAGCCAGGAGGACATCTGAGCTCTGGTTGAGATCAGTGGAAAGTCCTGCTGACTCCAGTAGGTTTGGGGTTTTCCTTTGGAAGGGCACGCTCTGAACATGATCAGTGTCAAATCTGCTTTTTTAACAACTGGCTGGACCCTCTTTGTGTGGATGGCTGGGGCAGAGAATGAAGAAATGCCCCAGCATCGCCGTAAGAACTGGTTGGGCAGCATGCTTCGAACACACAGACCAAGCCAGTCACCACACAGGACATCCAGCTGGGCATTAAATGTGCTGTGCCACTCTCTGTGTCTTGTAAAAGACCTGTGTCAAAGGAGGGTCTTGAGGGGATGACAAGAGCAGTAGGAAGTGCAAGGGGATGTCTGGATCTGCAGGTGCTCTCCCAGAGGGGCTACAGAATCCAGCTGCCCCTTGTTCATGTATTTTGCTGCTGCCCAAGAGGAGACTGGAAGTGCAGGAATTTAATCAGGAGAGAAATGTCTTAATTTTGCTGGGCACATTTAAAAAAAATTCCCAGGACTTACATCAAAGACCATCCATTAGTTGGTGTGTTTCACTTGAAAAGATTTCTGTAATTTGGTAACCACTGCTTCCCTGAGTGATTTTTAGGTTGTCATCCCCTTTTTTATGTCAAGCTGGCACTAAGCAGAGTGTGACATTCTGTTATTTGCAATTGGCAGAACATGCTGAGGTAGGTGCATTTCCTCTGGAAAAATCCCTTTACTTCTTTTTCCAATGACAATGGAGTTTCTTGCCTTCCCAAACCAGAAGCTGCTCTGGGGTAGGATATGTCCCCACATCATCACTCCCCTGTATTCTAGAGCAAAAAAATTAAAATTATGCTGTGTTGTAGGTCCTTGCAGCTGTACTTGCAAAGGGCTGGATTCTCAAACTGGTGTAAAAAAAGCCCTTCTGATTCTTGGAGGGACTGAGTGTCTGACCCATCTTTTTTTGTGGACTAACTTCTCTGCCACCTCAATGGGATTTTTCCTCAGCTCCTTCTGTAGTAGTGCCCCTGTCCCTCTCCCCTTCACGTCTTCCCTGGGAAGGGGATGTGTGTTTTGGCACCTACACACCTTCCTCCAGGTGAGAGGGAATCACAGAGCCTCAGAATGGCCTGGGCTGGAGGGCACCTTAAAGCTCATCCAGTTCCACCCCCTGCCACGGGCAGGGACACCTTCCCCTGTCCCAGGTTGCTTCAAGTCCCAATGTCCAGCCTGGCCTTGGACACTGCCAGGGATCCAGGAGCAGCCACAGCTTCTCTGGGCACCCTGTGCCAGGGCCTGCCCACCCTCCCAGGGAACAATTCCTTTCCCATATCCCACCTAATCCTGCCCTCTGGCAGTGGGAAGCCGTTCCCTGTGTCCTGTCCTTCCATGTCCCTACAAAGAATCCCTCTCTGTCTTTCTTGTGGGCTCCCAGACTGGAGGGGCCCAGTGAGGTCACCCCAAAGTTTATTCTCTAGGAGCCCGGTGACATTATGCCACAGGTAGGTTTTTGTGTAGGGAAGAAGCAAAACTGAGCCTTTTCAAGCAAAACCCAGTCATTTCTATTGCCAGAAAGGTTCTGTGATGTGTCCCCTCTGCCATGGGGGCAGAGAAGGAGGGGATGTCCCGAGAGTGCCCCCAGCCAGCACAGAGCTGTAGGAGTGGGTTTGGCAAGGACAGGCAGAGCCCTGCAGGAGGCTATTTCTGCACTGTGGAAAACAGGGCTGGCTGTGATCCCACACATCCTGGACAGCTGGTAAGGAGCCTGCCCACTGCAGTGCCCCCAGAGGCACCCCCCATCCTCGCACAGGGCTCAGGCAGCTCCGGCTGTGCCCACACAAACCCAGCCTGGCACGTGTCGCTGTGTGTGCCGGCAGCTCGCAGCAGCTTGGGACAGCACCCACATGTGTCAGGTGTTTGCAGCCTGCTTGGGTCGTCCTGGCCCTTGAGAAGGGCACTGATTCCCATCACCCACCTAGGGCTAGGTCTTCAGCTCCTAAAATCTACTCCAGACCCTTTTTTCCCTCCCTCTCCCCAGGAAACCCAGAAGAAAAATTAATCTAATTGTATGCAGATAATGCTTTGAAATGTAATAAGTCAGCAAACGCTGTTAGGATTTTGCTAGGAATTAACAAACACAGCATCTCATTCTAAGCCCAGTGCTGATCTCTTCTCTGCTGTGGATGAGGTTTCACCACCTGACTGTGGGCAAAGTGTCTCCTGTTCTGGCAGGTAATTCCAGTATTTCCAGCAGAAGTTCCTCAGCTAGAGGGACTCACAGTGTCCTCAGCAGCGGAATGAGAGCCTGCTGGTGCTACTGCCTGGGCAGAGGGCCTGACCAGTTTCAGCTGTATCCTGTGTACAGTGCCAGCTGGAGCCAAGGGAATTGGGAAGGAGGAGGTCAGTCCTGGAGCAGATCCTGTTTGTGCTTAGGGCTTCCAGCCTGAGTGAGGAAAGTGGTGTCATTCTGGGACAGCTGTGTCCCACTTGTTTCAGCACCACAAAAGTTTGGGGAGCATCAGTCTGAAGGCCAGCTGGGCTTCTCTGGGAAGCTCTCCTTAGCTTCTTCCGTGGCTGTTGGTTGTGACCTCAGCGAGGGTGACCTTCCTCATCTTCTCCAGCAAATGGTGGAGTCATGCTGGGCTGTCTATTAATAGATCAGCATCATCAGAAAGTTTAATTAGAACAGGGTGGTTTGGCACCTTGCTACTTTTCCAGCCAGGAGCCAAATACCAGTGTGATTATTGCCACAGGCTGACACTCACAGAAAGTCCTCTGCAACCCTGAGCTGGCTGGAAAGTTTGTTTTATGACCTACTGTAAAAAGGAATGGAGTTTAGTAAAAGGCCTTAAGAAGATTGACTTTATTTTGAAAATCTGGAAAGAAGAATCTGGAAAGATTCTTCTTTGTATGTCAAAAGCCTCTAATCAGAACAGTTCTCTTCCAGAAAACTGGATTACTGGTGTCCCGTGCTCCAGCCTGGTGTCTCATGGAGTGCTTTGGGCTGGAAGGGACATTAGAGATTACCCAGTTCCACGCCCTGCCATGGGCAGGAACACCTTCCACTATTCCAGGTTTCTCCAAGGCCTGTCCAGCCTGGCCTTGGATGCTTCCAGCAAGGAGAAACGTACCCTTTTCCCAAACTGCCATATCCATGCTTGGGAAGGGACACAGCCAGAGCTGTGAAAACAAGGATGTGCCTTTAATGGTAACAGGGGTGTCTCCAGAGAGCTTTGGGACCTTCAGAAACAGAAAGCTTGCTTGTCTGTGCACCATAGTAGAGCTACTCATACTTCTCATGGTCACCTTTTAATTTATTATTAATTTATGATGAACTGCTGCATGCCAGAAAAGCTGTCCATCCTGGGAAGAGCACAGTGGTGGTGCATTCCCTGCCTTAAGGAACTGGAGTTTAGAAATCATGGTAAAATGCCAAGCTAGAAGTTATGGCAGCACTGAGCCAGGGAGGTAATTCCTGAGGCCTTGCTGGGAAGCACCCACAGCTGCAAAGCACAGATAGAGGTGTAATTCCAAGTGCTGAGTGCCTGGTGCCGAGTTAAAAATGGCCTGCTTATGGATGATGGGGGGTGATTACTTCGACAGGAGTAAGTGGATTTAAGGCTTTGAATCTGGAGATCAAAGGGAAAGGAAACTCCTTGGAATTGCATTTGTTAATCTTCAATCAGTTTCAAAGAGGATCCTGAGTGCCTCTGCCCTCTTTCCCCGTGTGCAGACGTGCAGCCAGACGGAGCTGGAGAACTGGATCACGGCGATCCACTCGGCCTGCGCCACCGCCGTGGCGCGGCAGCACCACAAGGAGGACACGGTCAAGCTGCTCAAAACAGAGATCAAAAAGCTGGAGCAGAAGATAGACATGGACGAGAAGATGAAGAAAATGGGTGAAATGCAGCTGTCCTCTGTCACAGACTCCAAGAAGAAGAAGACCATACTGGATCAGGTAAGCTCTTGCTCATGTGAAATTAGTCCCTAGTGAGGGTTTAATGCCTTTCAGAGGTTGATGTGAGCTCCCTGGAGCCAGGTGGGAGCAGGAGAGCTGGGCTGGCTGCCTTAGCTGCACCATTTCTCCACTAAGGTCCAGCATGGGCTGTTTTCTGCTGGCCTCCAGGAGATTTGGATAGCAGGAGGTTGACTGAGGAGGCTGCCAGGCCACGGCTGGAGGATGCCATGGGGAACAGCTGCTCACACACCAACAAACACTGCTGCTTCTGCTGGCAGCTGGCCTGAAGAAGCCATGCCTGGTTTCTGCTTGTCACAAGGGTCTGCCTTGACCTTGTGGCTGCATCCCTGGCTCCCCCTGGGCCCGCTCCTCCTGCCATCAAGTGGACAGCGTGGCTGGGTTTCAGAAGCAGAGAGCCTCGAGCAGATGTCTCTCCCGCTGCTGCAGCAGCGCCTTATTTTGGGAAGCTTAACATATGGCTCCTGCTTCCCTCATTTGGAGCTCTGCTACCACGGCTGCCAAGTGTGTAATGCAAGGCATGGGAAGTGTTTGGGGCTGAGCTAAAGAGATTTGTACCCCCTTGGAAGCCAGTGAGAAGGGGAAATAGGGGAGAAAGGGGAGGGAGATGCTAAAGAGCTTCACTCAAAGCTGTCAGTCACAGTGAGAGGGCAGAGCAGCCTCTCTCTTTATGTAACTGAGTTTGTCTGGATGCTTTGAAACTGCTTCCTATAAGCTATTTGAATTATTTAAATAAGTCCTTCCATAGGCTGATTACAGCACTCTTCCACTGATCAGATTAATTATCCCCAGTGTATGGCACTTTTTCAAGCTCTGTTGTTGCTCACAGCAAAGCTGCTGCTGTGGCTGCTGATTTGGGATGCCCTGTGCCTGCAGTTTGGTGGGGTTTGCTCTTCTGGTTCCTCAGATGCTCTTGATGCATGAAAAAAGCCTCCTAAGGGACTGCTGAGCAGAGAATCCTGGAAATACAAAGAAAATTAAAAATGAAATTTTAATCCTGTTAATTAGCATTGTATCAAAGGAGCGGTTGTCCCAGGAGGAGACTTCTGCCATGAATGTAGAAAAAGTTGTTTTCCATCTAATGAAAACTCTTAATATTTGCGTCCTTTGGGGGGTTGGGAGGGCGGGGGAGAGTGGGAAAATCAGGAATCGGGGTTTGTTGAGTGAGATCAGCGTTGGTGAAAAGGATGTGCTGCTGGGAATTTTTTCAAGGCGTTTACCAGCCTCTTCTCCCCTTCTCTCCCCTCGCTCTGGAACCTCGGCCGGACCCAGATCTTCGTGTGGGAGCAGAACCTGGAGCAGTTCCAGATGGATCTGTTCCGGTACCGCTGTTACCTGGCGAGCCTGCAGGGCGGGGAGCTGCCCAACCCCAAGCGCCTGCTGGCCTTTGCCAGCCGCCCCACCAAGGTGGCCATGGGCCGCCTGGGCATCTTCTCCGTGTCGTCCTTCCACGCGCTGGTGAGTGGGCACGGGCAGGGCTGGGCACTGCAGGGTCAGGGATCAGAGATCCTGCTCCCAGAGGGGCTGGGGGTGGCTGAAGGAGCTGCTGCTTGCTGCCTCTTCGACCTGTACATGTCATTTTGAATTTCCACCATCGACAGATTTTCCTGTTGATGCCTAGAGAGGCTACCTGGAACAGAGGCAGGACAGAGTTAAAGGAATAAAGTAGGTGTTTATTAGAAAACCTTCAAAGGATGCACCTTGGGCTGTGACTCCAGCCAAGATGGACTCTGAGTCATGAGTTTTCACGCTTTTAAAAGTTTTGGTCCATTTCCACATTTAATTGTCCAATTACAGCTCCAGGTGATGCAGTCCCATCCTCCCAGATTGCTCTCCTCAGTTCACTGCTGTTTATACATTTTGGGCCTGAGGCTGCAATGGTGTCCTTGGTTCTGGGGCTGGAAAAGGATTGCTGTGTCTGCCTGAGCCGTGAGGAGAACTTGCTGACACTCTATATGAAGTTCAGAGTCACCCACCAATGCAGTGCAGAATCTGGAAAAAATGAAAGCTAAAATTTAAGGCATCACTGTTACAAGAGCAGGGTCATCTCAAGTGCCCATGAATTTGGGCTTGATCCACACATCCTGTGAAGACAGTGGAGCTGCTCTGAGACCCTCAGCCTGTGCTGGCTGAGACCTTCTCAAGCATATCTGACTTCCATGGATGGAACTACTGACCAGTTACTCCACTATCCACCCTCTGGTCATCAGCACCTGATGCTCCTCAAGGAAGGGGAAATGTTCTTCTCTGCTACCTAAGGTGTGGCAAATAATGGTTGTTTAAATTGAAGTACTGTAACAACCCAGCTCTTAAAAGTACAGGGAAATGTTTTGCAAAGTGCTGGGGTTTTAATGAATTTAAGTTCTTATAGTTTCAGCTTGGACTCCTGGAGTTTCTCAGAAATAGCTGAGCTCCACTGTTGTCTTGTAGATGTCAGCTATACCCTTCAACTGAATGCAGAGCTGTAATTCAGTTAGGGGCGTTTTTATTCTTTCCTATATGAAAAGATTAGCGTCATCATCTGCTAATTGCTGGTGGATTTATTATATTTTTTAAGTGGCGGGCTGTAATTTGCATTTATGCTGGGAGGTTTTTTTGCATCAAGCAAAGCACTGAGCGTTAGGCTGAAAAACAGTCTGTGTCTTCATGCTGGTGTCTCTGGAGAGCCAAGGGAAAAATATGTTTTGAAAATGTTGTGTTGGAAGAGACACGTGTTCTCTTCTCAGCAAACTCTCATGTCCTCCTTTGCCCCCAGGAACGAGGGGAAATGCAACCTCATGTTAGAAACCCTAACTCAAGTTTCAGGGAGGGAATTTACCCAGAGCAGCTGTGGCTGCCCCTGGTTCCCTGGCAGTGCCCAAGGCCAGGCTGGACACTGGAGCTTGGAGCAGCCTGGGACAGTGGGAGGTGTCCCTGCCATGGCAGGGGTGGGGTGGGATGGGCTTTGAGGTCCCCTCTGTCCCAAATCATTCTGTGATTCCATGAGCCAGATCTCCTGCAGATGTTCCTCAGTACATTCATCCAAGGATGTGCTAGGTTATCCCAGGTGGCCCTGCATAAATGTCCCAGGTAGAACCGTGGGAGCTCTCACGGTCTGGGCTGTAGGAATGGAGATGACAAAGTGTCGTTCTGCTGGGCTGTGAGAAGGCAGCACTGAGGTTCTCAGGAGGTGCAGTCAGCAGGGTGGGGCTGGCTGCTTGGCTTGGCTGTGCCTCCCGTTCATACCTGCTGTTCTACCACTCCCTTTTTGGCCTGAGGAGCTCCTCTCCTCAGGCCACCTCTGCATGGGAAATCTCCTTCGACTTGGGCCTGACCACTTCAGCTCTGAGTAATGTCCCACCGATCTCCTGCAGAGCTTCCTGGCCTGGGAAACGCTCCCCAGGTAGCTGAGATCAAAAAAGGCAAATGGCTCTTCTTGCCACAGGGCATTTTGCCGAGCAGTTGACACTGCTCTGATGGGAAGGGTCATTTCAGCTCACTTTTCCCCTTCCTGTGCCTTGCTCAGCCCTTCAGATGTCACTTATCTTTAAGGAAGTGCGGGTTTAAATGCCATGACCTGCCTGCAAGCTTTTATCTGGCCTTGCTGCTCTTCTGAGTCAGCACCAGGATGCCCAGAGTGCTTCCACAGGAAAGAGCAAAGAGGAAAACCGAGTTTTTGGGAAGCAACAGATAAGTCGGGGAATCTCGGGTTTCTTCAGCTTTGAAACCTTGCAGGAAAAGAAAAATAAATGAAAAAACTCAAACCCCTCACAGATGTTGAGGTTTTTCTCTATGTTGATTAGGCTGCTTTAAAACATCTCACATTAAATGCCAAAAAATGATGGAGGTGGCGTGTAGTGCCCATTTCAATATTTGATGTTGGGAGAAGCCAGTTAATTTGCAGTAAGACAGCATCCCCACTGTCCCAGCAGTGAGAGCCCTTGGTTGCCATAGGATTTGCCTTTTCCCCCAGCCCAGCCCCCAGTTTGGTGTGGGGTGTGTTCTGGGGCTGCTGCTGATCCTGAAGCCATGTGGCATCGACAGGTGGCGGCTCGCACAGGGGAGTCGGGCGTGAGGAGAAGGACACAGGCCATGTCCAGGTCTGCCAGCAAGCGGAGGAGCAGGTTTTCTTCCCTTTGGGGGCTGGACACTACCTCGAAGAAGAAGCAAGGGAGGCCGAGCATTAACCAGGTAAGCAGGTGCAGGTTCCGGGGTACTGTTACTTGCAAGGTCGGTTTGTTAGCGGGCAGAATGCAGTGACAAAGAGTCACTGGCACAGAATCATCGCATTCCTCATCCCCCTCACAAATCAGGGGCTGCAGCTGCACATCGGTGCACAGCAGCTCCTATCACAGGTTTGGAATTTGCCCTTTCTTTAGCTGAATTCTGTTGTTGCATTTCTGCTGCTTCTGCTTTTCCTGGAGGTGCCTTCCCCAATCTCAGGAGCAACAAAGCAGCAGTGTACAACAGATACAGCTTTGAAGAGAAAAAAAACCCAAAACAATCCTGACTTGCTTGGTTGTTTTTAATTTAAAATTATTAATTTGTACAATGCTTTAAATATAGCTGAGTTTGCTGAAAACTCCCTAAAGTGATAAGAAACTTTGCATTCAGTCAGGACACTCCCTGTTTTGCTTCAGATTTATAAAAAAGGAGAAGTTGTGCTGTTTCCACCCAGTCACTGCCCAGATCTTTCTCTGTGTTCCACTGTGGTAGGAAGGTGCTTCCCTGTTACTCTTCCCAAACATCCCTAATTACAGCTTTCACTTTATGAGAGCCATACCTCATCTAATTGCAGGAAATGTAGGTTCTGCCTTTCTTTCTCTTCTCTCACTTCTTGTGGGGAGAAAGGCTGGGGACAGACGTTGTTGTGTGCCCTGTGATTTCTTGTGCTGTCTGTTCAAGCAGCAGTGGGTGTTTGTTTTGTTCAGCAGAGGATGAAGGCTGTGGAATTGTTCAGCTTGCTTGGAGCGAGACACTAAAAGTTCACCTGATATTTAGAGGCTGAGCAAATGCCCAGGGTTTGGTTGGAATGCAGCTCCATGAGCACCTTCCCAGTTCCTTGTGCCAGTGCTGCAGTATCCTCATCACTTTGTATTTTCTTGCCCCAAATACCTTGTCCTGAGCTGGGATCCTGCCTGTGCTGTGTTTTCAAACCTTTTTTTCCCTGCCCTGAGCTCCCCCTTTTGTTTTTCCTTTCAGTGGGGATAATTGCATTCTTCATGCTGCCTCCCCTGCTCCTGCCCCCCTCACTCCTCCACAGCACAGGCATGGAGAAGGATTCTGTCCCAGGTTAAAGGAAAGTCTTTGTGAAGAGAGTTGTAAAAAGTGTGAAGTTTTGAGAAAGTAAATTGAGAGTGGCTAAATGCGGTGCCTGAACACATTTCCCTCGTGTGTGCAAAGTGTTGCCTATTGGAAGCAGACAAGTGTAAGTCCCTAAAAGGCAGAGACCTTTTCCCATCCTGCCTGGTCCCTGCTTCTTTTTAGCCAGGGAATAATTAGCCAGCCCAGCAACTTGATCCTAGAGCTGTGCTGATGTGGAGCTATAAAACTGAACTTTTCAGTTTTCATTATTGGATTCTGCTGCAGCACCAACCCTGCCTGCCCATCTAATGCAGTCCTGTGCTGATTTGGGGTGGATGCTGCAAATATTCCTGTTTGATCATTCCTCCTGGCATGGGATGCTGTTTATTTTGCCTCTGTGGCTCGTGCTGGGTTACCAGCTCCTGTTTCATTAGAGAAGGGTTCCACTGACTTGTGCTTGAATGTTTGCTGAGTACATTTTGTCAGCTGGCCAGCCAAAAGCAGAGCCCTCCTGAGTTCTCAGCATTGGCAGAGGTGGGGAAGTGTTCATTTCCCACTTTTACTGATGGGGAAGCCCAGCACAAGGAGAGATAAAATTAGTCCAGCTTCTCCAAGGAAGTCAGGACAAACATCCAAGCAGAAGTGGCCTCTAATCTTCCTGTACCACCCCATCACCATGTGTTTTTCACCTCACCTTCTCTTCCATCCAGCTGCTGTTTTCCTTTTCTCCAGTGCATCTGCAGCAGAGAGGCAGGGAATGTTGGAGAGGTCCCCCAGCTCAGTGCCCTGCAAACCTTTGTGGAGAGCCCAGGTCTGGACAGAGACTGGTGCAAAGGTGTGCCTGTGCCAGTAAAGCTACACCTGTGCTCAGGAGCAGTGGTCCTAGTGAGGAACTGGGGCTGGGGGACACAGGACAGCACTTCTCTTTATTTAAAGAACAACACTTGGAGTGAGCTGACCTGGTGCTTGGGATCCCCTCTCTGCTGAAAACACCACTTTGTTCTTGTGTTGTTTCTCTTTGGATGACAAGCTCAAGCAAAAAGAGGTTAGAGGGGCTGCTGGATGTGACCTACCCACCCTGAAGAAGGTTTTCCCCACCCCAAATTTCTGCAACAGTGAAAAATGTCTGCAAGCAGTGTGTTTGGAGATGGATGTTCGTATTTCTCAGTTTGAATTCCATGCTGGATGTTAGACAGACTGTTCTGCCCATGGCATGTGCTGCACACAGGGAGTCAGGCTTGGTGTTTTAAAGCAGATTCCCTCTGTTGTTCCTCAGGTGTTTGGAGAAGGAGTTGATTCAGTGAAGAAGTCTCTCGAAGGGATCTTTGATGACACAGTCCCAGATGGAAAGGTAAAACCCTCTCCAGCTGCCTCCTTCCCCCACATTTGCAGGCAGTAAATTCAGAATAAATACTAAGATTTGCTATTTTGCCTTTTCTAAGCATAGGACCTGCAGTACCTACAACAGTTTTGTTGGCATTGGTTTGCCCAGAAACAGCACATTTCACTTTTAAATTTAAATCTGCTTTCATCCCTACTATTTTTTGTTGCATTCCTAGCATTCCCAGTGGCCATAGGGTGAAATCCCAGGAGAAGCACACTGCAGCAGTGTAGCTGTGTGGGTGGCACAGGAGGCATACTCTATCCTGCTCAGGGAAAACTGCAGGTTCCTGTCCAGACAAGCCTTCAACCTGGGCTCAGGAGCAAAAGATCTTCTCTCTAAGAGGGCTCTGATGCAGCACATCATGCCCTAGTTATTGATGAAGAGGGAGCTGAGTTGGGCTGGGATAGGCATGATGGATTTTTGTCTGTTTAGAGGGAGAAAGAAGTGGCCCTGAGCAGTGTCCACCAGCACAACCCCGACTGTGATATTTGGGTGCACGAGTACTTCACGCCCTCGTGGTTCTGCCTGCCCAACAACCAGCCTGCCCTGACAGTCATCCGGCCTGGGGACACCTCCCGGGACGTGCTGGAGATGATCTGCAAGGTAAACGTGTCCTGGGGCCGGTGGGAGATCAGTGCAGCCTCTGTGCTTGGACTGCTCTGCACTGGGACACCAGCTCTGTGTGGAGTGAAAAGCACAAATTGCACCGCAGCAGAGAGCAGGAGCACAGCGGAAAATCCCCTGCAGCTGGAGCGAGCTTGGCGTGGCTGCAGGGATGGGCAGCAGGCTGGGGTTTGCCTTCCCTGCTCTGGCTGAGCCTGGGAGCTCTGCCTGTGCTGCTGCCTTTCCCAGAGCCAGCCATCCTCTGTGGCTCCAGTGGGACCCAGCTGAGTGTGGGACCCCTCTCCCAGCCCCTGGGCGCCCCACACTCTGGTGGTGCAGCACCCTGGTGCCCCAGCACCCCTCCCACAGCCCCTTCCCCCCTCTGCCAGGCCTCTGCCAGGCAGGTGAGGTGATCTCACCCCTTCCCAGGAGCCAGGGGACCTGTTTGCACGTGCCATGGCTCCTTCCTTCCCCTCGGGCTGGCACTGGGGAGAGCGGCAGTACCGTCAGCAGAAGGTGCCTGTGTTTGCTGCCCGCGCTGCAGAATCAGACCCGACCTCATGTGGGTGGCAGGAGGGGACAGGGGAAAGCTTTTATGTACATTGGAGTGGGGGGAAGAAAAACCACCTGGATTTCTTTGCCAGATGAAGTATCAGAGACATTGGACCATTAAAAAGAGTTACATCTCTAAAGAGTTGGAAACTTTGACAAATTAAACACAGGCTTTCAGATCTGGCAGCTGCATAATGTGTGTTTTCTGAGCCAGCAAGACCCAACTCCTGTCACGTGCTGCTCTGAAAAGTGAGTCTGCTTTGTACAACAACAACAGCAGGAGGAAAGAAAACATTTATTACTATCGAGAGCTTAACTTTGGGGACTTTCAGAACGTGTTGCATGTGCTTCCAAAGCGAGGGAAGGTGAGAGAAAGGCGTTTGTTTCCAGTAATTGTACGGTGCGCTCGTCTCTGCCAGGTGCGCTGCAGCTTGTGAAAGCTCTGCTTTGTGTTCAGCAAAAGATGACATTTTTGGAAAGAGTCATAATAGGAAGCTGGATGACACATTATTAGTAATGATTTATTTTTAGGATGTATGTTTTCCTTTGGGTAAGGGTGGGTGACTCAGTGGACTGAATCCTTGGCTGGAGTAAGCTGGTGTAGCTCTGTGGGTTCAGCAGGTGCCTGCTGAGGGTCTGGTCTTTCATTGTGCTTTTGCTGCAGTGGGTGGGGGTGTGTAAGGAAAAGGGGAGGTTGGTGAATGTTTTTGCAAGAGCTATTATCTGTTTCTTTCCTTTCTGTAAGAGTTTTCAGCCTGAAAAACACTGTTGAGATGCCTTTTTTCTGTAGCATTTAATAATCTCTTTCTTCTGTCTCTTGCATTCAGCTCATTTTCCCCCCTTTAATATCTGATCCACATCATTTCACATCAGTTTGCCATCTGCCATCTGAGAACCAGTCAAGTTCTGGTACAGTAAACATTTCAAGCTCTACATTTCATATAAACCTCCTCATGTTTGTAGATGTGGTTAAATCTGTGCTGCTAAACTGAGCTTGATTTTTCTGTTGGAGAACATTTAAATGTGCTAAAGTCATTGTGGAAAATGTGTTCTTAATGCTAACATTGCTGCTTGTTATTGTACAGCGAGTTAGGCTTTGGAGGACGCTTTGTGACACTTCTATGATTCAAGATTGGTGGGAGGAGTGTGTAAAGCACTTTTAAAGTGGTTTCTCAAAGATTTCTCCTAAAATGTAACTAGCAGCATCACTTGGAAGGCAGGAAAACTCAGTGTATATGCATTAAAATTGCTTTCTATGGCTGATAGGAAATAGTTGGTCCCTTCCAATGTTAACCATCCTGTGATTCTGTGATGACACTGCTCAGTGTTATCCAATATATATGCATTACTAACATTTGCATAATGCTGTGTCTTAAAATGGAGGAGGAAATCACACTCTGTCTATGAATTTAGGCAGAGCCGGCGTGGAGATAACACCAAAACCCAATATGAACATAATAGCAGTAAAAAACAAGCCTAGATGACTACATGGCATTTTGTCTTTTGACTACATAAAAAGCGAGGCAAGAAAAGTTTGGGATTTTTTTTTCCCCTCACAATTTACATTTTTCAAAGGGATCTGCATGAGGGGTGAGAAGCAGGTCCCCCAAGGCCTCTGGGTTTGTGCTCAAAGCCTCTGAGAAGGTGCTTAAGCCTGGGATGCTCTGGGGGCTCCTGAATGGGATCACAGCCTGCCTGTAAATTCTTCTTCTTCTCGAGCACCTCGGTTAAGTTGTCAGGTTGTGCTTTAAACGGGGTTAGCTGCTTAATTTAGTCCAGACATAGCCAGAATTATTAGGAGAGAAATAAATGAACCAAGGAGCTGATTTGGATGGCTGAAAGGTATTTTGTGTGGTCTTGAAAGGATATTCATATCATTAAAGCTGCCCTGTTTCTGCTCCCACCTCCCCACAGATGGATGCAGCTCCCAGCAACAAAAAGTGGGTTAATGGTTTGGCTTTTAGGGCAGCCTGGCTGTGTCCACGTTCAAGGGACCTTTTCCTTTCACTTCAGTAGAACATCATGGCCCTATTTGAAACACTTTAACTAGTGTCAGATTTTGAGGTAGACACAGCCTTGGGGCAACTGTAGGATGTTAATTAGCTAAATGGGGTGGCTCATGGGCTGCACCTCTCATTCCTGACCTGGATGGGATTGCAGTGTACTGGATTGATGGCATCCACCTGGGCTGATGGGGTTTGTTGGAAGAAATCCT
Source organism: Pseudopodoces humilis (assembly GCF_049639895.1). Lineage (NCBI taxonomy): Eukaryota > Metazoa > Chordata > Aves > Passeriformes > Paridae > Pseudopodoces > Pseudopodoces humilis. Next base: position 113,952,992 of record NC_142201.1, read on the forward strand.
CTCCTCTTGTCCCTGTTCCCTGGGAGCTGAGCCTGGCTCCCCCAGCTGTCCCCTCCTGTCAGGGAGTTGTGCAGAGCCAGAAGGGCCCCCTGAGCCTCCTTTTCTCCAGGCTGAGCCCCTTTCCCAGCTCCCTCAGCCCCTTCTGGGGCTCCAGCCCCTTCCTTGGACACCCCCAGACATGGGAGATGCCCTCAGTGGGTTTAGGTCTCCTCTCTGTGTTTTTGTTTAAGACACTTTTGTGTCTAGGGACAATAAGCTAAGCTGGCCAGAAATTAACCCAGGATTCCTCTCTGCCATTTCTGAACCTTTAATGCCAATTCTGCTTCCCTTGTTTTCTAAGGTGTTTGTGAGGTGTGTGTCTGTAAAGAGAAAATGACTGAAAACAGCAGTTATCAGGGAGGAAAGCAAGCAAGAAACTTTCCAAAAAAAAAAAAGAAAGTGAGGTAGCAAGGATATCTCCTACATTCAGCTGTTTTTCTTTTGGCCCTTGATAGACTTCAGTCATTATTTAATTAACTAGGAATTTGCCTGTATTACAGAGGTTATTCCATTTCAGGTACTCCATTTCATCCAAGGATAATTTGATCTTTGGGTTGGACATATTTGAACCAGAGCACTGTGCAGAGTGCAGCAATAGATCTGTTTCATTTTCCTTCTTATTATTGGTAGCTTTTTTTTTACTCCTGGGCTAGTCCAGGCTTTCCAAAGCATTCCCTGTTCTCTGTGTGTTTGCTGCAGGGCCAGGGTGGGATGTTTTCCACAGGTCCCTCGGTGTACACTGCTCATCACCTCAGTGCTGCTGTATCACGGCTGGAACTGGAAAAGCCAGGCTTTAAAAAACAGGACAAACAGGCAATAATGATGCTCCTGAGTGAATTTTCAGATAAGCCATTGTTTTCAGCACAGCCTGAGAAACCTTGGTAATATGTTGGTTTAAAATGAAAAGGCTGAAGGTATAAAAGCCTTTAATAGTGGGATTTCAGAAGTGACAGTGAGGAGAATTTACCTCCTGTATCTGTGAATCACTTTGGGGTTTCGCATTAGATTTGGTTTAGGAACTTTGGAAGTAACTTCTGGATGGTATCCTTTGTGTTTATCATACTCATAATGTGTTTTGATTACACACTGCATTAACCTCTGCTTAAATCAACCTTATTAATCATGCTGAGAAAAGGTCATTAACATCTCCCAGACCAAATGCTGTATCCTCAGCTAATTATAACTAATTCATTAAAATGGTGTGACCTGTTTCCACTGGGATGCAATCCAGGATGCAACTCTTGGCTTCTTCTAGCCTCATAAAGCCAGTGTATCCTGAGCTGCTTTGAATTTAGAGGACAGACAGATTTTTGGTGTTTATTAACCTTGCTTGGAATCTGCTAATTTACGTGCTAAATTATGAAGATGCTAAAAAAACTCAAACCAAACTGAAAACACCTTTCCTGCTATATTTTGCTCTGTTAGCAGAACATTTAGTTAAATATCCTTTTATCCAAAGGCATGCTCTGAGATTTCTGTTCCAGCATGGGCTTATTTCTGGAATGGCTTGGGAGGGAGCAGGATGCCAGGTCAGCAGAGCCAAGGAGGCTGCTCCCAAGTGCCCTCCGTGGGTACACAGACCTTATTCCTGGGGGAGAGCAGGAAGGCCAGGTTTTGTTCAGGTTTCAGGGCAGGAGGCCATGGTGGAAGGTGGTGCTGGGTCGTTTTTTTTCCTGTGAGGCTCAGAGATGAGGGGAAGACTGCTCTTCTGTCTAAAGGCTCTCTGTCTCTTGCAGACACACCAGCTGGACTACTCCACTCACTACCTGCGCCTGAAGTTCCTCATTGAGAACCAGATCCAGTTCTATGTACCAAAGCCAGAGGAGGAGATCTATGAGCTGGTAATGCTGCCCACTGGGCAAATGACATGACACTGGGTAGGACGCTGTTAATTAGTGTTTATCTGACATTCTGGAGCAGGCAGAGTTATGCTTTTTGCTTTGAAATTATGGTGCTTTTCAGACCATAGCAAATTGGCCTTCAGCAAAGGGATCTCTCTAAAGGTTTCATCCTGTGTTGGTGTTTAGCTCGTATTTGTGTGTGGATGTGTCTGGGGAGAGAGGAGGGACAGCCACAGGCAATGTGTGAAAGTCACTCTAAGGTCCATTTAAGCTTAACTTCCCTCCAAGTTGTCTTTTCCTGTTGTTCATGTTGTCCATGGAGGTTTTAAAGACATGGTGTGGAGGCCTGAGCACTTCATGTTACAGTCCCTGTCTGAGCTTCAAAGAGGGGAGAAACACACAAGTTGTTGGGTGTTTTTTGCTTTTTTTTCCTAATGGTGAGGTAAAGATTGAGGTCAAGAAGGTCTGGAGTTCTGTGTGAGAATATACTTCCTTAATTGCCTCAGCTGGCTGTTTTCATCTCGTTCATCTCGAAAGCAGACTTCAAAGGAATTTTGCCACGAGAGATTAAAAAAAAAAAAGACCAAACAGGATTAGTGTCATGCTTTCACTCTGTGATTCTACACAGGCACACTGTAAACCTTTTTAAAGTCCTTTTCATTGGTGGTTAGCTTACTTACAAAAATAAAACTTTGTTAATTATGGAGGCTTTTGCTCATTTAGCAAAGAACTTCTGGGATTTTCCATTAATGCTGTCAACAACAACAAAAAGTAGTGCGAAAGTGCTAGAGGAGTGCTAGGACTGGGAAGTGTGATATAGTTGGGGAAAATCAAAACTCAGAGGAGACAGCTTTTAGCTGCGTTGTCTGGAAGGACTTGGGGGCCTTGTATTGAGAGGGCGTAGGATTGACAGAGTCATCACTTACTGTTTATTCTGAAAAGCTGTAATTAACCCAAAACTCTGTCCCTGGGACTGTGCAGATGCTGGAAGGGAATGGCAGGATGCAGGATGATGTCTAATGTGTGGGTATTAAACCAACACACTTTGTATGTTTGCTTGTCTGTGTGGGCTTGTTTGGGGAGAGCACTGGAGTTACTTCCATGGGGCTGTAACTATTCTGTAATACTGAGTTTTGCAGTGCTGATAGAATTATATTCTATATTCTATCAGGAGATAAAATTATATTTTTATTAGGGAAACCTTTTGCAAACGAGTTCCTCTTCTTTTCTAAAGGAGTAGTTGACATTCTGCAGTCCAAACACTGAGTTTCAGAATGTTAATTGTTGTGAATTGCATTTTTACACGCTCACTGCAGCATGTAAACAGAATTAATATTCACCCGTGGGCTCTCGTTCACCTGGGGCTATGTTTTTTTTCCGAAGACAAAGGGCTGGTTTGTTACTTCGGTGCTGAAAGGCAGAGGGATTTACAGCTGGATGGAGGGACTTCTGGGCTATTGCCTAGGTGTGAATTTGTGCTGCTCTCCCAGGAAGAATGTTAATGACCATTTCAAAGACTTGGGGGCTTTCCTTGGTACAAATAAACATCCAGGTGTTAAAGGTGAAACGTCATGCTGAGGTATAGCAAATCTGATAGTCTGATAATGAAGAAATGTATTTAAGAAACAAAATCACTCCTTTATGATTTTAGTGCTGTCAGATAATTGAATTCCTGCAATGTCTTCATTAAAATAATAGAAAAACATTAAGCTATTACTACCTGTAAATGAGGAAAACAGGGCCAGAAACTGACTCAAGATGGTATTGACTGAGTGAAATAGATGCACGCTCTGTTTTGTGATGGGGGTGGGAAAACACTGCTTCCTCCTCTCTGTGTTCTGACAGCAGAGCTGAGTGACACTGCTAATGCCTCTCACACAGGTGGAGAGAAACTGTTTGATAAATAATGACCACAGTCCCTTTCTTCTGCCTGTAATTAAAAACCAAAAATCTGTTCCAAACGGTTACAATTGATGTGTCCTCCCACAGTAATATACTTTCGTGTTTGCTTTTTTTCCCCCTCTATTCAGCTATACAAGGAAATTGAAATCTGTCAGAAAATTACCCAGCACATTCAGATGGAGAAGTCTGATGCATCCTCTGATATTTATGGTGAGTTAGTCCCCGACTTGTTTTGCTGTTTCTCCCCAGTCAGTTCCAGCGCTAGCAGGTTCTTGAGTGCTGTTTACTGATGCACCTGAAAGGTCTCTTGAGCACAGTGAGAAAAGTACTTCTGATTCCTGAGCCACCCACAGGAACATTCACCTGCCCTGGAGGAGGACAGCTTTGTTTGGAGTGCTTTGAACGTGGCTTTCCTGGAGCTGTAGGATGCACAGGGAGTTTGCTTGTTGCTGTAGTTCCTCCCAGTGCCACCCACGGAGGGTGTGGGTGGGAGCAGCATCCTTTGCCAGCTGTCACATCTCACACAGGTTCTGCTGGGGGCTCTGCTGGGGCTGCCACACTGCCCACAGCCTGCAGGGCTCTGCAGCTCCACTGCTTCCTCCTTGCCCTCCTCCTCACTCCTTCCTCCTTGCTCCCCTCCTCTCTCCTCGGAGCATCGCTGTGGGTACGAGGCATCTCGAGTTCTGTGGCCAGGCAGCTCCACAGAGGCTCTTTGGCTGCTTCTCACCTGCCAGAGGCAACCAAGGTGGGTTCCTGGCCTGCCTGACATTCCTGAGGCTGGGGATGCCCGGCTCCAGGGTGTCCCAGGGATGCTCCAGCCCTCGAGGATGTCCCACAGAGCCAGGATCTGGCACGTGGCAGATCTGTGTGAAACATAAAGCAGGGGAAGGCCTCCCTGTGTAATTTCAGCAGAATCTCTCATCTCTGTGTAGTTCATACTTCTCAGCTTTCAGGTATTTCTGGTTACAGCCCTCCTGCCTGGTGAGTTTGCCCTTTGGCCTGGCAATTACAGTTCTGGGGTGTATTTTAGAGTTTTCTGTGTAACCTCCCGCACAGGAAGCCAGTCTGCATCTTTTTGCTGTTTATCTAAATATTCTGTTTTAATGAGTGGAATAATTCTGAATCCCCAAACTCCTTATTATACAGCTGCAGGCCATTGGAATACTGAGCTTTGCTACAAAGCAGTGGTACTGAATATTGAAGGCCTAAGAAAGAAATATTCACCAGCCCAGTGATGGTTCAGGGTTCATATTTATGCAGTGCCTGAAAGCACTGCAAGAGTTGGGGCTGTCATAGCATTTCCTGTTTATTTCTTTTTCTTCTTTTTTACTAAGTGATGAATGGGAAAAAAATGTGAAATGCACTGTGGTGTCCTGTGAGATGAGATCAGCTGTGTGAGGTGTGGGATGTAGCTGTGCAGTGCTCTGACCCTGCAGGGAGGGAATGCTAAAAACCCCCAAATAAGCTGACTTTTCTCTCATTTGAGGGGAAAATAGCCAAATGTGGTTGCCTCCAATTGGAAGGCAAGGATTTCTGTGGTCTGTATGTGTTTCCTTGTGTGTTTGTCCAGTGACAAGTGTGTACTGAAATCACACAGTTCTGGAGTAGTTTGGGCTGCACAGGGCCTTAAAGATCACCTCATTCCAACACCTCATCTCCGGGAGAGCTCACTGGGAACATTCTGTGGTGTTTCTGCTCCCACCAGTGTGTCTGTGGTAGGAAGAGGCACTCCTGGAGTGGAGTGTTGGATCTCTCAGTGGGAAGCTTTGCTGATGCCTGAGCACAGATGTTCTCACCTCTTTGGCTGGTACTTTCCCTCTTTGCCAGGGCTGTGAGGGCAGAAATCGGTAAGAATCCTTGGATTCCAGTTTGTGGATGTATCAGGTTCACCAGCAGCTGGTTGTGCCAGGGGCTGTGGGGATTACCCGAGGTGGATTTGTTCAGCTGTTGAGCTGCTTTGGCCACGTGCACTCAGAGATGCAGATTTTTGTTCCCCTGTCATCAGAACTTTGCAGTGAGGAGAAGGCTCTGCCTGGGTCACCACCCATCTCTTCCCACCTGTGTTTCAGAGTCCGTGCACGGTTTGATGATAATGTTTTTGGCAGGAATGCCAGCTTATGCAATCACTGTGGCTTCCACCCACTCCTGCCCTTCCTTTCCACCCACTCCTGCCCTTCCTCTCCCGCGGTGTTTGCGTGGAGCCCCGTGGAAGCCAGGCAGATGGGAGCTGTTCATTCCTGCTGTCCACGTGTGTGTGCAGCCTGCACACGCGCTGGGACGAGGTGTTTCTCTCCCGAGTGCAGGGCACTGAAGACACTGCTGCAGCTGGTGTGAGATCCAGCCTCTGTCCCAGCTGTGGAGGTCAAACAGGGCAGGGGCACACTGTCTGTCTGTGGAGGGGTTAACTGGGGGTGTGAGATGACCGTTTCCAGGCTGCTGCCAGCTGCCCATCTCTCATCTCTTAAAGCTGATGACAACCTGTGTAATTGCTCCTTGCGCCCTTTCTGCCAGGAATAACTGCAGGATTTATGGGTATGGCTGAAAGATGAATTAAGAAGCAACTGCGTGTGCATTTAGGCCTGATGGATTGAAGGAGGCAGAGGTCTTCTCATGGAGGAATCACAGAATCCCAGAATTCTATGGTTTGGGTTGGAAGGGACCTTAAAGCTCCCATTCCACCCTCTGCCATGGGCAGGGACACCTTCTACTATTCCCAGGTTGCTCCAAGCACCAGTGTCCAGCCTGGCCTTGGACACTTCCAGGGGTCCAGGGGCAGCCACAGCTGCTCTGGGCACCCTGTGCCAGGGCCTGCCCACCCTCACAGGGAGGAATTCCTTCCCAAGATCCCATCTAAACCTACTCTCAGTTTGAAGCCATTCCCCCTAGTCCTGTCACTCCAGGCCCTTGTAATGAGTCTCTCTCCATCCTTCCTGTGGGCTCCCTTCAGGAAAGCTGCAATTAGGTCACCCCAAAGCTTCTCTTCCTCAGGCTGAGCAATCTTAGTTCTCTCAGCCTTTCCTTGTAGGAGAGATGGAGCTTGGGGCTGCTTGGATGTGCTGATCTTGTCCCAGTGAGAGCCTGAGCTGTCCCTCAGCCTGGTTTTAATGTGTGGTGGTTGGCCCAAAACATCATTTCAGCTGAAAGGGCAACGCTCTTAGCAACTGATGCTTTGTGCTGACTCAAACTGCAGCCTTGGGCACACTCTGCTGTTTCTCTGGATGAGGGTTTTCCAGGTAGGCTTTGTGGTGATGACAACCAATAACTACTATATTTTACAGCTGCTCTTTTAGTCTAGGGCTCTTCCCTCTGCCAAAGCGGGTGTGTTGAGTGAGCTTCACAAATTTCATTTGATTCAGCCCGAGTAGCTCGCATGCAGGTTCCAAGTAGCTCAGTAAGTCATGAAAGGCCATATGCTTCTCACTTCCGAGCTGCCATGTTCTTCCCCCTCTTTTCTTCTTTTTTTTTTTGTTTTTTATTTTTAAATCATGGAAGAAAAAATAACGCTCAGCCATAAGGATCAGCTTGAAGGGAGTCCTAAAGTCAGGATAGGCTCCCAGCACATCTGCACCGCTTGGCTGGTGGCTGATTGCATGTCAAAACAAACGACTCCCCCCAGAGGTTTGTAAATGTTTTTCTAGTCTCTAGAAAAAGAGAGAGCAAATGGTTGCCTGCACTCATTTAGGGCGTAATGAAGTTTCAGAAAGGCAAATGTTCTGCTTTAGATAACTCTCCACAGTAAATAAACAACCTGCATTTAACTTGGCACGTCGTTATCTTACTGTCACCCACAAATGGCAGGAAAATCCCCCAGCCCAAAGCTCCCAGTCCCATTTGCTCTGTTTAAAATGAGGCTGTGTCAGCACTTCCACTCCAAGACTGTTCTGTAGTGAAACGCCGAGCTGAGACCTGGCAAATGACAGGTTGTGCCAGAAGCAGCTGAAAAGGGGAAGGGGCAAAGGGAAAGGGGCATTTTTACAAACGTGCCCAGCCCGGGAATCTCGAAAAGCAGAGGTCAGCTCTCTGTTCTAGCAGGAGGTGTTGTGCCTTGCCTGAGTTTGGGGCAGCACATCGGCCGTGGCTCTCGGATTCGCGGCTTTTGTCCTGAACCACGGCTCTGTGCAGCTTTGGTCTGCAAACAGCAAAACCTCCTGGAGTGACCTTTGGTGGCAAGAGAATTGGGAGTCTGTTCCAAGGCTTTGCAGCTGTGGTATCCTCAAACATGTAATTGGTATATGCACTCAGAAATTCAGTTTGGGTTTTTGTTAGAGCCACTTTCATTGCTGAACTTCCCTGTTGTGTTTGTAAAGGTTTGTGGGAAGGGAGAGGGGAGGGATTCCCGCCTGTTCATGGCAGGGACAGCACAGCCTTGGTGGCTGGGACACCCTGGAAGGGGCTGTTTTCCTCTGACCATCTCACTGGCTGTCTCCCCAGGTTTCTCTCTGTCCTCTGTGGAAGAGGAGGGGATTCGCCGGCTCTACGTGAACAGCGTCAAGGAGACTGGCCTGGCTTTCAAGAAAGGTAAAACACTTCCCAAAGCCCTCCCAAGTCAGTCACTGCCACACAAATACAGCAGGAGCATTGCTGTGGCTAGCATTACTGCCTCTGCTTCTGCTTCCACCCTTAGCAGGAAGCACACACTTGCAGCATGAGCCAGCAGGGATCCCCAGCTCGTCCCAAGGCAGAGCAGGGTCTGGTTTAGTGCAGCTTATCCAAGCTGAGGCCAACCATGCCACTCGTGTGCCAGTCACTGCCTCCCCTGCTGCACAGACAGGGGGCCAGGCAGCTGAAGCCCAACCACACTTTGAACTAGAGCACGGGGACCATGAGGGGTGAGAAGATTCTCATCTCTTCATAACCCAGTGGTGCATGCAGAGTCCTCAGAAAGACCTTCAGAGTTCTCCTGGTGAGGGCTTATATGGCCTTGCAGAGCTTATTCATCAGCTGGCCCTTGCCAAAAGCTGTTCCAAGGCTGCTGCCCCCCTTGGCCTGGTGCTGACTCTGGGACTCCGCTGAGCCAGAGCCATGGGAAAGTGCCCTGGCTGGTGGAGCTGGCTAGTGTGCTTGGGAATGAGTGGCCAAAGGGGCACAGTGGGGACAGAAGCAGGGAGGAAGGAACAGTGGAATGGGGGAACAGGGAATGAGAAAACGCCTGGAGTTGCACCCCAGCTTCAGAAACCCATGCTGGTGTTAAACATGAAAACATCTTGCTCTTTGCTGTCCCTCAGCCCCACAGTATGCCCTGGTGAACAGGATGGATATCCTGCCAAAAGCCCTGAGCAGAGCTGGGGGTGCTCCCTGCCAGGCTGCCACAGGGAAATGAAACCTTGTGGGTTCCTGTGTGGAGCAAAGCAGGCATTGGGAGGGGCTGGATGTGGGTTTCATCAGGGTCTGCTTTTAGTTGCTGCTGGAAGAGCAGTTGGAGTGGATGTGTGAGCACAGAGTGCCTCCTGTGGGGCTGCAGTGCAAGGACAGGCAATGAGAACTCACAGCTGTTCGGAAGAGACCTGAAACAGCACTGCTGAATGAGCAGCAGGCTACTGGGACAAGATTCCCTGAGGTGGCAGCAGGAAGGGAGGAAAACTCTCTGTGCCTCCCATTATTTACATGCAGTGTCTGCCTTTGACTGCACTCCCTCAGATATGAGAGACTGCATTTCATTTTCAATCTTTCCTCCAATTAGAAGACTTTTATTTTCTCCTGGTAATTTTTATGATTTATCCTTTTGTTTCTTCTGTTGGCCTGCCTTGGCAAGGCAGGCATTCCTTATTGGAACGGGAGCTCCTTGACTGCACTGAGATAGACGTGATGCTTTATCCCAAACGATCCAAAACAAAGACTACAAAGAGTAAATGAAGCCCCAGATCCAATGGTTATGGTTGCAGGCCTTATTAGTGTGCTACTATTATGCCACAGAATCACTAAGTAGAATAAATTAAATAATGCGAAATGCTTGACTTGCCTTCTTTTGTCCTTCTTTCAGATATGATTTTACAGTCCATTTACTTCATAGCTACTCTATCTAGTTCATTTTATTCTCCCTGAAACTGCACACCACACTAGTTTCTGGGCACAATTACGTGCATTTAGGGAGATCTCCATTTTCCTAAGGAAGCTCTTTAGCCTCCTTCCTTCCACCTTTCTTCCTGGAATGTGGGTCAGTACTCTGGAGGATTCATTCATCATTTCAGGGTGCCAGGGCTCCCCCTTGGCATGGCAGGGATGGTCACCCCGGTTCTTTGGCTGCTGTCGGTTCCAGCTCTCATCCCTGTAAATGCAAGGATGGAGATGGGGAGGGTGCAGCGGCCGGGGGGCTCTGGGCACTGCTGTTCCCGGTGTGCTGCTGCCTGCCGGGCCCCAGGGATGATTTGGGATCAAAGCCCGCTCCAGCTGGCTGTGGCTGGTCAGGGAGGGCCGGGCTGGCTGTGGGGAAGGTCAGGATTCCCGTGTCACCTGTCCCTCAGCATCCCGGGGAGCGGGAGGCAGCTGCTTCCCTGCACATCCCCTTCTCCCTGGGGCGCTGCTGCTATAAATAACTCCTGGAATGGGGCTGGGAAAAAAGCCGTGACTAACTTAGCAAGGGCTCAGCTCTGCCCTCTGAAGATCCCTGTGCTGCCATGGGGTTCGGGAAGGGTCGTGGCGGGGCTGGGCTGTGTAGGGTGCAGCGTGCACCGTGAGGAAAAAGGGGATAAATTGTTGCTGAGGGACTTGCTGGGCACTCTGCTCTTGGGGTGGCACTGGAGGAGCAGCCAGACAGCAGGTCTCACAAAGGCCATCAGTTCTCAGTGTCGTTTGCAGTCATTAATGATTATGTCTAGACGTAAACACCGGTTCCTCCGTGTCACAGGCCTGAAAGCCGGGGATGAGGTGGTGGAGATCAACCAGAGAGCCGCAGAGGAGCTGGACTCAGCGCTGCTGAAGGACGCCCTGCTGCAGCCCGCGCTGTGCCTCACCGTGCGCACCCACCCCGAGCCGGAGGAGGGACAGAGGCTGAGCCAGCCACCCCCACGGCGCCCAGAGAACCCCTCAGAGCCCGGGGATGGTGCCCTGGCCTTCTCTGGGGGCAGCCAAGGTACTGGGGTCAGGACAGAAATGGCTCCTGCCTGCAGGTTCCGTGGTGGGAGGGACGGGAATTGCAGCCTGAGCGGGGCTGGGGAAGCTGTGAGGTGTCACAGGGCTGCCGACAGCCTGGGACAGCCCTGTCAGCACCAAAGGCACCTCACGTCCTCGGGCTGTGCCCACAGACACTCACAGAAACCAGCTGCTCCCTTCTGGGCCGCTCAGGAGATGCTTTGTCGTCTGGATTTGCCCACAGGATCTTCACGTGGCAAGGGGAGTGAGGGTTGAAGCATTCTGTGTGCACTTTGGGGCACCACTACGTCAGACAGGTCTCCAGCTGCTGGAGAGTGTCCAAAGGAGAGACAGGAGGATGGTGAAGGCTCTGGAGGAGCCCTCCAAGGAGCAGCTGAGGACACTTGGAATGTTCAGCTGGAGGAGAGGAGACTGAGGGGAGTCTCACTGGGGTCTGCAGCTTCCTCCAGAGGGGCAGCTCTGATCTCAGCTCCCTGTGAGAGGGAAGGGCTGGAGCTGTGCCAGGGAGGTTTATGTTGGATATTAGAGGGTGCTGGCACTGCCCAGGCTCCCCAGGGAATGGGCATGGCCCCGAGGCTGCCAGAGCTCCGGGAGTGTTTGGACACCACTCCAGGGATGGCCAGGGTGGGATTGTTGGGGGTCTGTGCAGGGCCAGGGGCTGCACTGGATGATTCTGGTGGGGCCCTTCCAGCTCGGGATATTCTGTGGCTTTGTGATTCACCCTCTGTGGGGTCAGCCAGGAGCACAGAGCCCTGTGTGTGTTGGATGAGATGCACGAATAACTCGGGGATTTTTAAAACCACCTGAAGATGGGGATTGCCATTACAGCGTGACACAGCCAGGTGATCCCAGAGCACACTGCTGTGGGAAGGGACATTCCTGCCCAGCCTGGAATGAATGACACTGCCCTGCTCAGAGAACCCAACCAGCAGAAGATTAACCTATAGCAACTAGGAATTGTTTGCCATGAGTTTGGCTTCCTGAATTTCTACTCAGTGCTCCTTCTAGATTTGACAGCAGAAGATGACCTCTTGCCTCATTTTTTTTAATTTAGAATACAGGAGAAATCAGTGGAATTGCTAGAGTGAAGTAGTTTCTAGGTAATCAGAACTGTTCTGAGCTGTGACTGGCTTTGGGGAGTGTAATATTCATAGCAAGTGGAAAAGAGGGAGCAAGAAAAGCTTCCACACAGCTTATTGTAAATCCCTCTGAGGGGACTGCTAAAAGCAATCTCGTGTAAGATGTGGACTAAAACTACACAGGCAGTTAAAATTCAACATTTTCAGGAAATTTTCCCTTTTTAATTTCCATGGCAGTTTACCCAGTTAGGCTTTTGTGCTGGAAAACCGAGGTAGTCCTGTACATTTTCATAGCTGGCCACAAGATGCCCCCATTTGCTGCTCAACACAGCTTTTCACAAGCCTCTTGTCTTTGCCTGTGATTTGTCACTGGAACCCTGAGTGCTGATTCCTCGTAGCTCAGCTTTTCCCCGAGGTGAGTGTCTGCCCCGGGAGCAGAGGGTTGGGAGCTGGGATTTGTGTGTTCACACAGAACCTGGTGCTCTCCTGACATTCCCATTCCTTCTAGGCACAGGGAATGCTGGGCTGGGATCTGCCTCTGTTCCCTCCAAAAGGAGGTGAATATTTCTGCAGGAGGAGTGGAGGTGTCCCTGACTGCTTCTGGAAGCGCCTGCAGTTGCCACATGAAATAATTCGGGCTGGCTTAGCCCGAGGTGGGCGTGAAATCAAGGCTCTGCACCCATGTGTGTGACTGGGAGGCAGGTGATCTTCCCCACCTTTCCCTCTAGTTAGGTGTTTGTAGAACATCTTGTTTTATTGAAGCCTTTCTTCTTCTGCTCCTGTGCTTTGTCAGGGATCCGTTACCTAAAGTGGGATCCACGTGACATTTTAAAAAGTGGTCTGTGCTTGTATTTGGGACATTGTGGTGTTATCTTAGATTTTTGTTCTTGGCTCCGCAGCTTCTTGCAAGAGCAGTCAAGTATGAAATACCCACTGACCTATTTATTTGTGTCCTTGTTGATTCCAGGCAGTTTGGCTGGCCAGATGAGCTCCATGATTTCTGCTGAATGCTTTATTTCTAGGACACAGATTCTGTGGCTGGCCCTGAGGTGCTGCAGGCCTCTCTCAGCAGGGTCACAGTGCCAGTGGGCACACAGCACCTGTGGGCACATCCCTTCTCCAGGAATCCAGGATCATGCTGGTGTCTTAGCATTATCTTCTTCCCTAGCAATTCTTCATCACCTGTGAAGGCAGCAAAGGGTAGACTTCATTTTTAGTATGAGGCAAAAGATACAGTGTATTTTCAAAATAGGAAAGATATATTTTTTAAGGAAGCTTTCCTGGTGCCTTGCTGCTCGTTGGGAGGTCTAGAGGAGCAAAGCAGGGTGGTGTTTCTGGGAGTCGACCTCCCTGGAGAGCCATCTGCCGGAGCTCCTGTTAAATCCCACATCTCTCACAGCCCTTTCATCATCTGGAACTCCCTTGCACATGCTGAGCTTGGGGCTGGAGCTGCAAATCAGCTCGGTGGCCGTGATTACTTCAGGGTGTTTGCTTAACAGGTTATTCTGGAAGTGACCTTGTGTTTTATATCTCTGATTGATGTGAGAACTGCTGTCCTGGGCACGATGGATGCTTTCCCCGTGAAACTGCGTTGCCTTTGCAGAGCCACAAGTTTTGTTCCTCTCATCTATTATTGCTTTTCCTGGCTCTGGGTTCTCTCCTGCTAACACAGCCTGCATGAATTTGGCTGAGGAGGATTAGCTCTGGTTCTGTCTGGAGCCCCACAGCAGGTTTTCCTTATTGCCTAAAAGGATCAGTGGGGTCTGTCTCCCCTCCCCATGAGGAGTGTTCTGCCTGCCCATTCTGCTCCCCTCAGTGCAGGGAATGAGAGCTGGGGACACAGCCTTGGATCTCCCCCAGATCACCAGCAAGGTATTCTGCTATTAGTAGGGGATTTGGGAATGGGGGTTTATCGCCTCCATACCCAGATTTGTTTGTGGTCTTCCCCACAATTCACTCCCTTCTTTCAGTGTGGGGCAGAGTCTCTGAGGTTTGGGCTTTGCCTGCCCCTGTATTTTGGAGACCTTTAGCGTGGGGGATGATGTGGAGAACATAAATCACTGTGCAGAATGGATAAAGACTGAAAAAGAAAGTTCCCCCCTGCTTGGAACAGGTGTACCAGTCTCCTAGATAGGAAACACATGGGTGTTTTAGGGAGTTTGTTATTTGGAGTTATTAACAAACAGGCTAAATGTGTGCTGTAAAACTGAAACAAACTTCTACTGCACTGTAAGAACAGCCACTGGTTTTTATTCTGACCTCATCTGTCACAGGCCCCCTCGGGCTGAGTAATTTGGATTTCAGAACCAACGGAGGCCACCAGTGACCCTAATTTCTTCAGCGTTATTTTCACGAGGCTGATTTCAGATTTCATTCATTGATGTAACAATTCTGGGGCACTTCCTGCAGCAGCCACCGGAGGGGTTTGGGATCGGATTGCATTTTTCATCCCCAATTCCCCGAATTGCTGCGGTGCTGCCTCGCCCTCTGGCGGCCGCGCAGGAGGCAAGGCTGGGGTTCCCGATTTCCCCATGGAAATGAATCCCTCGCTCCCGGTGTCCCGGACTGAACTTCACAGTTCAGTGTTTCAGAGCTAACCAGAGTTCTTCTGCAAGGAAGAAAAAAATACATACTCACCCGTTTTACTGAGGATTTATAGGTGAAATGTCACCTTAAATAAAAATGTAATCCGAGACACCATTCCCTAACAACTCCTGTCAAAAATGATATTTTTGCATTTAATGACAGAGCCTCTCCAGCCAGGCGTTCTGCTGTCATAACGGGGCCATTCCCTGGCAGCATTTGGATTAAGGAAGCTGCTGTGAAACTGCCCAAAGAGATGATATTGGGATGTTTTTAAAGGATTGCAGGATTCCTGGTTTGTATTTTGTGTTAGCGGGGTGCACACTTGGAGCTTTGTGCTGCAGCTGGCAGAGCTTGGCTCGGGATATTTATTCCCACTGCACTGAAATAAATGTATAAATAGCAATAAATAAATGTATAGCCTGGCAGCAAAAAGGAGGCTTTAGGAGAGGTACCACACATTGTGGAAGTCTCATTAAAACCTTGAGTTACACCAGCCCTGCAAGATGGAAGCAGCAGTCATGGAAAATTCTGGCCAAGTGCTGGGTGGTGCTGAAGCTTTTGGTGATTCTCCAGGCCTTTAAGGCCCAGCACCTTTGCTCCAGTGATAGACTTCTTATGTTGTGCTGCTTGTGGCCACAGATGGGAGTTATTTAGTGGGCATTGCTCACACTGTCCCAGGATGACACTGCTGGGGCAGCCCCTGTGAGCTCCCTCTGTGCTGGGGCCACAGGGGTTTCACCCCCTTTTCCTGCCCCTTTTTTGGATTTCCCCTTCTCATTCCTTAAT
This sequence comes from Pseudopodoces humilis, assembly GCF_049639895.1. Classification (NCBI taxonomy): domain Eukaryota; kingdom Metazoa; phylum Chordata; class Aves; order Passeriformes; family Paridae; genus Pseudopodoces; species Pseudopodoces humilis. Next base: position 113,968,314 of record NC_142201.1, read on the forward strand.
GCCCCGTGAGGGCAGCAAATGGCAGTGGTCAGGAGGAAGGAAAGCAGCACATTCTCCTGGCAGAGCTAAATAAGGATTCACAGGGCAAAAAGCAGGTGATGGAACGATCCTGACAGAAGTGGGACGGTAACCGGGCGGTATTAAGGGGCAGGAACGTGCAGCTTTATTGCTCTGATTGCATTTAACAAGCAGCAGATAAACCTGCTCAGGTCCCTGGTGGCCAAAGACATCAGGAAAAGCCTGAGCACACATGCTGGGTGTCTGCTCCAGTGAAAGATTCCTTGCTGCTGGCTGAAAGAAGCGCAGGAAACAGGTTAAATGGGGCTTTGACATACAGGAAAAGAAAAAGGGGTGGCTTAAAACTAATATGAACAAATATTATTGCCTTGGTTTGGGGTGAGGAACAGCTGCAAGGTGCATTGTGCTTGAGAAGGGAAATTAATTGCAGTGGAAAAACAGACTGCTTCACAAAAATTAAGGCCCATAGCACGTATTTTCCCTGTTTTTTTTTAAATTGACACCTTGAGAATTCTTTCTCACACGTTAACAGGGAGAGCAGAAAGCTGATAGTGAGATTTGATAAAATCTGGGCAAGGCTCTGAAAACCGAACTTCTTACAGGGAAAACACTTCAAATAGACTTTGTGGTGTCAAACAATCCCTCCAGGCACATCCTTTTCCAAGGTAAAACCCTCCCTTTTCAGAAGAGGGGCCTTTTATGTCCTTTCCATTTCATCAATGCCCACCTTGGCTCCATCCCAGTATGCAGAATATGTTCTGAAGTTATTTCCAGATTTCTGAATTCTGGCTTTTCCAGATGATCTCTGGACATAAGAAAGTGGCAAATCTTGCACAGTTGTGCAAATTATTTTTAATAATGGGGCCTAAAAGCTTGCAGGAACAGCAGCTGAATGCTGGGTCCTGCCTCCTAGAAACATCTAAAACTGTGTTTATTTCCTCAGCAAGTGGGTGTGTCAGGCCAGAAATGCAGGCAGTGGAATCACCATGCACCAAGAACTGCATACCACATTTTCCATGTGAAACCACTGCAGTAGAAAGGTCCTTGGCACTGCTCACCAGCTAAGCAATGAATGCTGGATTGTCAGAATTTCAATGTGACATTTTAGCCTTATCTCTGAATCTGTAGTTGCCAGTGAAATGATGTCTGGTCGTAACCTGTTTGGTTTTTACAGCCGTCCTTAAACTGGAGGTCGTCGGGTGCCTCCGGCACAGCCTCTTGTTGGAAGGTGTTTGTGTTCTTGGTGTTCCGTGGGAGCTCCATGGTTGCAGCCAGCTTTTCTTGGGGATTTTGGGGTGTTGTGGCCGTGTTTCACACCCGTGTCGCTCTCGGCAGGGCACTCCCTCTGCAGTGACCCCGACAGCTCGGCCGAGGCGGCCCCGGAGGAGGCAGAAGTGCAGGACCTGGAGTCGTTGGATGAGGCCGAGAAGATGAGCAAGGTGAGGAGGTTCCATTTTCATCTGGCAGGGAGAGCAGCCAGACTAGAGCACCCTTCCTGGGAAAATGCTGGGTTGGCTTTGAAGGTGTTTATGGATGATCCTGAATGGAACAGGCTTTGTGGCACGTCACCCGCTGCCTCTTCAGCAAGATTTGTGCCCTTTCTCCAGGCTGGGTTCATCCCTTCAGTACCCTGTGAAAATGTTCCCCACACAGTTTGTGAATGGGCTGGTTTATCACCTCCATCCCCACAGCAGCTCCACTGAACTGTGTGGATTATTAGGATTTCTTATTCTTTCTGGATTGCTAGGCTTAGGACAAACGTAAGCTAAACTGTATTTTCTTAAAGCAATGGCATCGCTCAAGTGCAGGTTTCTAACTGCAAACTAATCATAACCAATCTACCTCAAAGCAAAACTGTCCAGTTATAGCTAGGAGCTCGTGCAAATGGGTTGCTAATTGCCATCGATTCAGGGACACAGCTTGGTGGTGACAGAAGGTGATGATGGTGGCTTCTGAGGCACAATCCTGCAATATTACCTTGGTTGCTTTTGGGTGTTTGTGATACAGGTGATGCTGAGAGCTCACAGCAATTTTTCTTCACAGTCAATGATCTAAGGAGAGTTAGATGTCAGTTTGCTGGTGTTTCTGCTCCGTGCATGTTTTCTCTCCTGTTGTAACTAAGCTGTGTTGTAGCGAGCTCTGGGCTGGTCCCTTGCTGCTCTGCTGCAGAGAAAGGAAGGAAAAGACCTTGGCCTCTTGTTTCCTGATCCCTTGTGTCACTCTAGCCTGGAGTTTTGTCCTTGATAACCAGGCAGTGGAAGTCAGATACAGGAAAACACTAAATGCTCACAGAGAAGGTGATTACTCATACAGTTTGTTTCCAGGTTTTATTGAGGAACCTTTTCTTGTAAGTAGAAATAATTTCTTCTTCGGTCAGTGGATGTGTTTGTTGGTACTTTGGGATTTTTAACTGTAAATTTCTTCTCCAGTAAATGGAGATGTTTGTTTAGATAATTTGGGATTTTTAACTGTCGTTTTCTTTTTTGTTAAGTGGAAATGTTTGTTGATACTTTGGGATTTTTAACTGTAAATTTCTTCTTCAGCAAGTGGAGGTGTTTGTTGATATTTTGGGGTTTCTAACTGTAAATATGTGGGATTTTCATATGCTCTGAGCAGAGTCTGTTCTGTCAAAGGAAGCTGTGGCAGAGCAGCGAGCACAGCATGTGGCTGCTGGGGAATCAATGCTCTCCATGGGTTTTCCAGGGCTTTCTGTCCCTGAGTTGTGCCACAGGCTGGGGTGTTTTGCCCCTTGTCTCCTGGATGCTCAGAGCTGTAATTGCCTGCACAAGGCGTAAGGATTACCCGATTAGCTCTGCAGCTCAGCAGATTTAGTCAAACTGAGAAATGGGTGTTAGCAGCTTTAATGCTTAATATTCCATCCTGGGGGAGTAACTCCCAACTCCAAGGAGCCCTGGTTTCCAGCAGGAGGAGCTTCTGCCTGTCTGGCATTGAAATGTTGACATCACTGAGTGTTTCCTTTTAGGATACAGAAATATGTCTCTGTATTTGTGTGGGGTGAAGGGGAGTGAGGCATTTTTTTTTTTCTTTCTGTTTCAAACTGCTTGAAATGTTCTCCCACAAATAAAGGACACAAGTAGCTATATATATAGAATATATATAACTTAACTCAGTGTGGCAATCTCAAGGATGCTGCTGTCCCTGCTCTGTACTCGGTGTCTTCCTTGCTGACTGCAGAAACCCCCAAATTATTCTGCAATGCCTATAGAAAATTCCAGTATGTGGTAGTGGGGAAGAAAAAAAAGCTCAGCTGAGGGTTTTCCTAATCCCTTGGCTTTTCTCTGTGCTTGGGAAAGCTGATGTGCATGGGAAGGAAGGATTCTTGCAATGTGTGTTTTCCCATGGGAAATCACAGATATGAGGAGAAAAACAAAGGTGTTTTCCTGTCCATGCACTCCCACACCTTTCCATGCTCCTGGGATTATGGCACAGGAGATTAAGGTGGTGTCCTCAGGGCTGTTTCACAGGGGTTAGTTATTTTTGTACGTGGCAAGGGGAAGGCTCTGCCCTCGTGCCATGTTCCCCTTTATCCCATCTCTGCCACAGCTCCCAGCCACGGATGGTGGAGCTCAGTGGAGACTTACCCTGTTTTTCTTCTTTTTATTTCTCTGCCCTTCTTGGCTACAGCAGGGCAGGAGCACTCCCATCCATTCACCACTGGTCAGCAGGGGAATGTTCCCATGTTCCCAGCATCAGAGCTCCCCAGCTAAACACAGAGCTCCCCTCCTTCCAGCACAGAGGCAGCGTTAGGAGCTGGAGATCCCAAAACAGCCTTTGGGGTGTCTTGTGCTGGTCCCAGGGCAGGGCTCCATCCATGCCTGGGGAGCAGTGCAGAGAGGGACAGCTGCCAGCTTCCCCAGGAAGCTCCCTGGCTCTCCAGCCAGCAGAGAGATCCTAGGGCAGCATTAATGATTGATGGGAAGAGGAGAGGAGAGGAGCGAGGCACTCACAGCCTGCGTTCATCTGCTCTCATAGCACAGGCTTTGCATGAAGGTAAGAGGGGGAAATCCCACCAAAAGCTGGGCTTGGTCCCTTCTGCCTTTGCCAGACAGGTGGCAGGGGGCTGTGTGGCACAGGAGGCACTGGAATTTGTCCTCTCTCCTCCTCCTCCTCCTCCCGGTGGCTGCAGCTGCCTCTGTCCCTTCCCCCAGCCCACCATGTGTGCACGTGGGTGTGTGTTTCCTTAGGAGTGGTGCTTCTGCTTCTTAATCTGCAAAAGCCTCCAAGCTGTGGTGGTACTGAAGGATTTGGAGGTGCAGCAGGAGCTCTGAGGATCCCTCCCTTTTCTGAGAAGCTTGTCTTCTGTATATCCTAAAGGCCTGATAATGCAGAGCTTTCTTCTCCATCGCTGTTGTCAATGATTCCATTATCGAGAATAAGGGAAGATGAGGTGTCTGTGTCTGTTCTGGTAAAAAAACCCATCTCCAAGGTGGGCTGAGGTGTCAGTGGTGTGGGATAGCTGCTGTTCTCTGAACTCACTCCCTATCTAATTTCATCCTCTTATCTCCAGGGATGGACATCTATGTGAAGGGTGGCAAGCAAGGCGCTTTCCAGGTGCAAGCCTTCGCCTTAAGCCATGCAACTGGCCCTGGCCCGAGGTTTTCTACAAGTTGTTTTTGCTCTGGGGTGGACTTCTGGCTTTCCTTTCTGTCCCCATTTCATGTAGGAGCCAAGGGGAGGAGAGAGCTGGGAGGGAGAAGAGTGGGGGAAAGGAAAGCCTGCTCTCTGCCACCTTTTCAGGCTTGTTTTCATCTAGCACCAAATTTCAGGCTGTTTATGAAATGGGGGGCATGCCCCTCTGTCAGCCTCTATTCAACAGAGCATCAGAAACATTTCACATCAGAGTAATTTCTTCAATGGTTACGTGCCCCTCTGGTGACCTGATAATTTTGGCCTTTTCAATACTGAGGTTCCAGGGGGGTAGCCAAAAAATCGAGTATACGAGTTCCTGATGTTGCAGGTTGCCAAAGGCTAAAATAGGTGCTGTATTGAACATCAAAATTAATCTCTGTGTATTTTCTTTTCCTGCCGTGGTCCTTCGAATTTAATTGGGGATGTTTTGTAAGAAGTGTCACCAGTTAAAATTGCTGCGGGACACTGGTTTCTCCCTGTTTCTAATTGCAGACATCTGCCTGTGGCAGTAAAGGCCAATTACCTGGCAGCTTGGGGGAGCGTGCTTGATGGGCTCTGTGTGTGCGCGCCTGTGCCACTCGGAGGGATTTTTTTCCAAGAAAAGTAGGTCGGCTGCTCTCTGCAGCATTACTCCAGACCGTCGTAAGTCTCCAAACCTTCAGTGTGTTGCGGTAGACGTGAAAGGATTAAAAGGGGGATTGGCGGGGTCGGTTTCCCAGCGGCAGAACCGGCTCTTTTAAGTTCCTTTCATTCGGTGCCGCGTCCCCGCGCTGTTTGGTATTCCCGAGCAGCGCCGCTCGCAGCCAGCGGGCTCTGCTCAGCCACAGGCAGCTGATATTCCCGATATTCCCCGCTCCTCTCCATTGCAGCCCACGGCAGCACCCGGCTCGGGATCCGCGGTGAGCAGATGGCACGGGAGGGGAGGCTGTGCTGCCCTGTCCCGCTCGCACGGAGAGCGCTCCGGGTGCTCGGGAGGAGCAGGAGCAGCTCGGGGTGCCCGGGAGGAGCAGGAGCAGAAGCAGGAGCAGCTCGGGGTGCCCGGGAGGAGCAGGAGCAGCTCGGGGTGCTCGGGAGGAGCAGGAGCAGCTCGGGGTGCTCGGGAGGAGCAGGAGCAGCTCGGGGTGCCGGGGAGGAGCAGGAGCAGAAGCAGGAGCAGCTCGGGGTGCCTGGGAGGAGCAGAAGCAGGAGCAGCTCGGGGTGCCCGGGAGGAGCAGGAGCAGCTCGGGGTGCCTGGGAGGAGCTGCCTGGGGAGGAGCAGGAGCAGCTCGGGGTGCCTGGGAGGAGCAGGAGCAGCTCGGGGTTCTCGGGCGCCCTCGGAGCAGCTGGGGATGTGCAGCACCGGGCCCGTGCTGCCGGCTCGGTGACAGCCCCGCAGCCTCTCCGGCCATGTCGGCGCTCTGGAGGGGGAACCGAAAGCTGCGGAGCGAGAGCGCCGGCAGGGACGGGGACTCCCTGTTCCGAATGCTGTACCTGGTGAGCAGATGCGAGGGGATGGGCTCAGGAGCCGGCGCTTAGGGGATCGTGCAGGTTCCGAATCGCTGAGCTGCGAGGTGTGTGCCCTACGGGGGCTCTTTGTTGCCGTGCCGCAAGGATGCGGTTTGCCTGGCTTTGTTCGGGTGGGCGCTGCTGGCCAGAGGTGAGCTGTGCTGTTCCAGGGAGAGTTCCTGATGCCCAGGCACCCGGCATGGCAAACACGGGAGGAAACGGCTTTCAGCAGCCAAAGCTCTCCGCTGTGGTTGTGCTGGATGTCCTTGATCCTCCTCCGCGGGAGGGATGTGATCTTGGCCCCTCTGCTGAGCCCCTTCCCGAGCGGGGGGTTAATGTTTGTGAACTCCACTTTTCAGCCCGGTTGTGGCAGTCCTCGGTCTCATTTCCAGCTTGCCTAAAGGGATTGCCTGTGGGATTGTGCCTGAAGTGTGCTGCTGTAATTCTCCTAGAGAAATCCTGGTTTTGTGCTGTCATTGTCACTGCTGGCAGAGCTGGTGCAGGGAGATAAAAGGATCTGTTTCTCTTCCAGACCTCCCCTACTCTACCCACTTTCTCTGGGAAAATGGGGGCAGAGGGGTTTTTGTGAAATCTGCTTGAGAGTTTTCACCAAAGTAGCTGTGCTCTGAAGCCCCCATGTGCAATGTGTGTCTGCTTTGTGTCTGAAAGGGACTTTTTAAGGGGAATACAGGGTTGTGCTCGGGGATGAAGCGCAGCAGTTGTCGCAGGTGGACTCATGCATTTTAGTTCTAGGAGAGAAACAACAATATTTTTATTGTTAGGGTCTGATAAGGAAACCAGGTTTGCTGGTCAATACGATGGTGGTTTAACAAGGCTTGATGGTGAGGCTCACTCAGTTGTTTACTGCAACCTCCCATTGAGGCATGAGGGTCAGAAAGGACCCTCTGAATTGCTAAATTCAAGGTTTAGGTGCAGCTGGATCTGCTTTAGTCCCAGACTTGGTCAGTGGTTTATGTCTGAAGGATGATACGTGCACAGCTTTACAGCCTTTGGCTGACAATACAAAGTGTCCTAATCACTTGCCAGGGCTCTGTGGTGGCCAAGAACCCTCAGCCTTGAGGAGACACCTTGGGAGACCTTCCCACTCGGGTGTGGTCACACCCAGAGCCATTTGTTCCATGGACAAGCACGAGAAGAGGTTTGTGAAGATGAGTGAGCTGGAGACTGCCCCAGGGGTGTGCTGATCCGGGGGCAGTTCCCAGGAGGTGCGGGGCAGGGCTGTGGCTGGAGCCACGAGCGGTTTATTGAGTGTGCACAAGTGGAGATAAGGCTTTGGGAAGTCCTCCCCACTTCCTTCCTGCCATATGGGTGTAACTGCTCCTGCTGGGGCGCACCACATGTCTCTGGGAGTTATTTCAACTTCAGCGCTGAGCTGGTGTTTCACACCCTGAGCAGATTTTCGCTCTCTCTTTCTGGGTGACCCATATTTCCCTGCAGGAGCGTGCACAGGATGGGGTGGCAGGCAGTAACTGCTTAAAACACTTGGTTTATTTTGGGGTTTGATTCCAGATTGTGCTTTATGCGTTACAGCTGGTGTTATTTGTACATTTGGATCTTAAAGCAAAACACCACTGGACACATCTGCCTTAAGCAGTGCTAACAAAGCCAAATGTTGCTGAGCAAACCCTTGCCTGTCCCAGGGCTCTGCAGGCTCACATTATTGTACCTGAGCTGTCAGCTCTCTGTGCCTTCCCAGCAGAGCAGGGGACTTGGGAAGGTGTTTTAACCTGTGCTGCAGCCAGGCTTTCACCTACTGCCCTTGGTGGATTTGGGGCTGTTGGGATCAAGGTCACACCTGCTGAAATCTGATGCAGATCTAATCTAAAAGTTTGGGTGTGCTTTATACTTAAAAGCACAACAAGTATAGGTGGAACCTTGCTGAGAAATAACAGGAATTATTGAATAATTAAGATTAGTAAATCCAGCATGCCAGGAGTAGAGTGAGTTGGAGATGGACTGGTCCAACTCACAGCTTCCTCCTGCCCTCAACTTGCAGTACTTTTCCTTTCTTTCACACCTGAGTTAAACCTCAGGAACTGAAGGTGAATAATTTCCCTGTAATAAAGTGTCAACACAAACAGTTTTGTGTTGACAACCAGTTACAATGAGTTCTTGGCTTACTTGTGTACTGAAGAAAATGATCCATTGTGTAATGAGCATCTTTGCTCATGTGCTGTGCAGAGACCTCAGGGGAGCATCTGCAGTCCCAAGAGACCTCTAAGGAAAGGGAGTAGAAATCCTTCCTTGTCCTAGCATGGCTTGTATGTGCATGGAGAGGGAATAGCTCTGTGTGAACAGACTGCATGGCTTAAAAAACATGGAGATCACAACTACCAGTGGGTGGGAGTGAAAGTGATGTCCCAGGGGCAGAGCTTTGTCTCCACTGCAAGGTGGGGATGTGCTTTATTTTCTCTTTTTTTTTTTTCTCTTTTTTTTCCCTTTTTCCTTTTTTATTTTCTGTTTTGTTTTGTTAGGTTTTTTTTGTTAGTTTTTTTCTCCTCTGCTCTCTTTACATTTTTCTGGTTGAACAGGCTGATTTTGAGTCAGTTGTTTCACAGAATTACAGAGTTACCCATGTTGGAGAACACCTCTGAGACCATGGGGTCCAAGCTGTGCCAAATCCTCACCTTGTCACCCAGCCCAGAGCATTGAGTGCCTCTTCCAGGAATTCCTTGGACACCTCCAGGGATGGGGACCCCAGACCTCCCTGGGAGACTCTGCCAGTGCCTGTCTACTCTTTCCATGGAGAAATTGCTGAGCTGGGGGCTGTAGAGGCAGTGCTGGGAAATCACTGAACCCGGATTAGATCCTCTGGCAGGATTATCAGGTGTGGTCACTGGAGCAGCTCTTTTCCCTCCAGGTTTCTGGGAGGGATGGAGAACAGCCCACGGCTGCCTTGGCAATCCTGGAAGCCTGGGGCTGTCGTCACTGACACCAGAGACTATTCCTATTCCAAACTCTTGGGTGTAATGAAAGATGTGAGGAAATGATCTAACACGAGGGGGTGAAGTGAGGATAACTGGCTTTTTATATAGGCAGCTGATTAAATATTAAAGGAAGCGGCGAGATGGAGCAGCTCTGGGAAGCAGCACTTACGGGGAAGGAGTTCACCCTGCGAGGCACATTCCCAGACACAGCTTAGGGATCCAGCTGCTTTCCCAAAGAGCTCGTGCTTGGTGCCTGGAGGGGCTTTAGCTGGGAGGCTCTGCTTGCCCAAACCCCAGCAGGAGTGGTTTGTGCCCGTGTGTCACAGGATGCTGCAGCCCCGGCTGGAGAACTGGCAGGGGGCTGGGGTGTGTGTTTGGTTTGCCCAGGCGTTTTTGGTTCCCCATTCTTGGCCCTTTCTGTGAGTTTGTCAATCTCGAGTGCTGGACGGAGCTGTTTTAATGAAAATTCACGTGTCTGAAACCAGGAATGGAGTCGAACAGCACTTCAGTTAATTTGAATTCTGCTACTCCTTTCTTTTCCTTTATCCCCAGTTACAGAGAGACAGGATAGACACTTGTGGTGCCTGTTGAAAAGTCCCCAAACCGCCACTGCCCAGATGCAAGCCCTCCTCAGCCCCTTCGTTCCTCTGGCTCTGATTTCCAATGTTACCACTGCTCTTTCCTTTCCCTTCTCTCCAAAGAGCACAGAGCAGGTCGCAGCTTTCTGTCGCAGTCTGCATGAAATGAACCCCTCTGACTGCAGTGCTCCCCCCCAGGACTGTGCAGGGCCCCAGCTGAGCACCATGAGGCAGCTCACGGACGCAGACAAGCTGAGGAAGGTCATCTGTGAGCTCCTGGAGACTGAGCGTACCTACGTCAAGGTGAGGGGGCTCAGCCCCAGCTTTCCTGCAGAACTCTCTTGCTTTCTGCTCTGCTGCTTCAGGCTGGGTGTCGTGTCCCTGTCTGCTGCTGAACTCAGTTCCACAAGCTGTGCCTAAGGTACAGCTTCAGCCACCGAAATAAGGCATCTCCAAGTGCTTAGGCTGTTTTCCTTTTCAAAGGGCTTAGCTGGTGAGCAATTACTGCTCGCTGAGATCTGCTATTGGCTTTAACTAGAAGTGTGTAAATGTTTCCTTTTCCTGCCTGAAATTGTGGGCAATCCAGCTATTTCGTGTTGTGTGTAAAAAGGAAAAAATTCTCAGATTAGGCAAGCAGCATTTGCCACCTCAGTAAATATCCAGAGGGACCAACGTGGGAATCTTTTTCTGAATTTTTAGGACTTAAATTGTCTGATGGAGAGATACCTGAAGCCTCTGCAGAAAGAAACCTTCCTCACGCCAGATGAGGTATGTCGACCTTCGCTTGTCTTTTTGCCAGAGAGCTTTTGCCTGCCCCTCCACTCTGCCCACCCAGCTGGGCTTGTTTGACTGAAATTAATTTCACTGAATTCCATTTCCTTCAAATAATGGATTAAGTAGAGCATCGAGGTGCTGCTCAGTAATGTCTGCAGCTTGTTTTTTCCTGGCACCACATTGATTATACAATTGGACTGAGAATTGCTGCAGTTAGAGAAAACACAATTTAGCCTCAAAGTGATATTTTCAGCATTCTGCTTTTTTTTCTTCTTTTATTAGCTGGATGTTCTCTTTGGGAATCTGACTGAAATGGTAGCATTCCAGGTAGAGTTCTTGAAAACTCTGGAAGACGGAGTAAGGCTGGTTCCAGACCTGGAAAAGCTTGAAAAAGTAGAGCAATTTAAGGTAAAAAATTTTTCTTTTATATATTGAAAACACATTATTTGCACTGTCTCATTGTTTAAATTTTGAGGAGACCTTTAACATTCTCCATCACATTTTTCTGACTCTTGCCACTGTTCATGTAGAAACCTTCATCTGCTTCCATTTAAGATTAATTTTCAGCTAATGCTGGTGCTGCTGAAAAATTTTCCTGCTGCAATTGTAGTTTATGCTACATTTAGCCATATAGAGCACTAGAAACCATGTGCTTTTTGGTTCTATTCTTGCCCTTCTGCCAGATTTCTTGCCTTGAGCTGTCAGGAAATGCTAGAAATGGAAAGTTACATAAAATCTTTGTCCTGACAAGTCTCATGTTCAGAAGCCCTCTGGGGCTACAGATCAGAACAATATGTGGAATTTTGTATTTCCACTTGCACTCCATGGTGGCAAATACTTCTGGCTTGCAGCAGGTGTGCATCTTCACAGGTAGAACTGTAAACTGTGCCTCTGTGAGCTTCATTTAAAACCCAGGGAAATGTAGAAACAAATTTCATTTTGTGTCTAAGGCAGTGGAGGCATGGCAAGGAGGTGATAGAATGTTTTTCCTTTGGAGAATTCCACTCTGGCTCTGAGTACCACTCACCTTGGTAAAGGACAGGATAAGTAGTAACAGTAATAATAATAATAATTCCTCTGGTGCTCTGTAAGAGTGCCAGTGAAGGGTCCTTCCAGAGAAAACTCCATCTCCTGAGTGTTGCTTCCAGCTCTTCCCATAAAAACTGCACTGAGCTCGCTTTCAGTTCTGCCCCTGGGCCCTGTCTGAGAGCAGGGTGTGAAATGTGGGGTTCTGTGGTTTCAGTTCTGCAGTTTGCTTCCCCCTCTCCCAGTCACTGTCCCCAGGCTGCCCACGTGTGGTCTCAGCCCCTCAGCGGGTGCTGTCTGGTTCCCAAGACATTTTGGGACTGTGTCTGACCCTGAGCACCAGCTCATTTCCAAGCAGGTGAGCCCCTTGGTGTGTTTGTGAGGGATGAGTGTTGCTTGCAGCTCTCCAGAGCCCTGATCCATTGCAGGGTCCGGCACATCCAGTCCTCTCTGTGGCCTCTGGCCATTGCTGAGGTCAGTGGGGCTTTTAAACGGAGCTCTGGAGGTGGGAGCCCAGTCCCTGTGGAGTTAGTGCTGCCTTTAGGATGGGACTTGGCTGATGATGCTGATTGCAGAGGCTGAATCCACACACCTGGGCTAGCCCTGTTTCATGGTGGATAAAAACCATCACAGAATGGTTTTGGTGGAAGGAGCCTCAAAGATCCCCCAGTTCCACCCCCTGCACTATCCCAGGCTGTTCCAAGCCCTGTCCAGCCTGGGCTTGGACACTTCCAGGGATCCAGGAGCAGCCACAGCTTCTCTGGGCACTCTGTGCCAGGGCCTGCCCACCCTCACAGGGCAGAAGTCCTTCCCATTATCCCATCTAAACCTACTTTTATTTTAGTTTGAAGCCATTCCCCCTTGTCCTGTCACTCCAGCTCCTTGTCAAGAGTCTCCATCTTCCTTGCAGGCTCCCTTCAGGCACTGCAAGACCACAAGGAGGTCACCCCAAAGCTTCTCTTTTCCAGGCTGAACATTCCCAGCTCTCCAGCAGAGCTGCTCCACCCCTCTGATCATCCTGGTGCCTCCTCTGGGCTCACTCCAGCATTGATGTCTTGGTGTGCAAACACACTAAAACTGCATTGTCCTGTCCTCCAAAAGCTGGGTGGAAGCCTCAGATGACCTGGCTGAAGGCAGAGTAACTAAATACCTTTTTCCTATTAAGTTTTGTTTTCTTTTAATCCCAGAAAGTGTTGTTCTCCCTGGGTGGATCCTTCCTGTACTACGCTGACAGGTTCAAGCTGTACAGTGCCTTCTGTGCCAGCCACACGAAAGTCCCCAAAGTCCTGGTGAAAGGTAAGAGCCCCTTTCAGAGCCATCACAGCCACATGTTGGTTGTGCTCATGGCACCCCAAACCTCTCAGGGCAGGAATGGGGGCACACACGTGCCTGGCTGCTCTCCAGGAGCCTTTGGAGTAGGGAGTTAAGCTTGGAGAGGCTCCCAGAGCGCTCTGTGCCGTGGGTGCTGTGGGACCACCACATAGTGACACCTGAACAGCTCGTTACAGGAGGTGGCTCACCTTGCTTGCAGCTTTTCTCTTCCCACATTTTGTTCCTTCTGCCTTGCTGTGTTTGGTTTGTTTTCAGTCATGTGGGAAGATTTCCTAAATGGGGATCCCATTGTGGCTCTGTGCTGATGTGTCACTGCGTACTCTGGAACCAGGAGTGGTGGCTCTGCAGTGACCTCTGGATCCTCCTGGAGGCTGTGCCAGGAATCCTTGCTGGTGGCAATCCCATGGGAGCCCCAGCCACTAGGAGAGGATCAGCCTGGGAGAATGTTTTATGGAAGCTGGAGAAATATTTTAGTCCTCTCTCCCCTCTCTCCTTCCTTCATTCCAATTTGCCTGAGAAGTTCCCTTGTCAGAATTCCTAGCAGAGCTTGGCTTGCTGAGGTGGAGATAAAAACCCTGTGGTCTGGCTCCTGGGCCAGCTTGTCTTGCAGAGATGTTTTCCCCTGTGGAAGTGTAAATCTCCTGGAGTTACCAGTGCTTCGTGCAATTCCTTTTTGGCCAAGACATTAAACAAACAACAGGCTCCAGTTGTAGCAGCAGTACTCCTTCTGAAGGAGGAACTCTTGTTTTTCAAACAGCATCTGGATGTCTGACAGTCAAAGATTTTGAGTTCTTTTGCTTCTTGGTTGGTTTGGGTTTTTTGGGGGGGTGTTTTTGGTATGTTTTTTTCTGTGTGCTTTTCCTTTTTTCATTTCTGCTTGTCAACTTTTTATTCCCTGTGCTGCGAAGTATACTTGGCAGCTCTGTGGAATACATAAATAAATGATTTGTTGCTAGTCACATCCATGCTTTCTTTTGACATTATTTTATTGGTAGACTAGGTAGATCTGTTTATTTTGCTTTTCTTTTCCATTGCTGACTGTGTTTATAAATAAGAAACTGTTGTGCTCGAATTACGGCATAAACAGAATTTAGAATTCTATTCCAGAGGTAAATCTCTTCAAAAGCCTGGGAGTGTATTTCAGAGGTGCACACACTTGGTGTCCTCAGCTGAGGTGCAGGTGGCTTTTGCATTTGGAACTCAAGTTGCTTTATGGAAATCAGGGGACTGCCTGCAAAAATCCCCCAACCCCAGCAGGGGACATGACTCTAATAAAAGCAATTGTGTGGAATTGCTCCTGCACTGAATAATTTGTATATCTATAAATACCACCTCCTCCTTCCTTCCCTCCTTATGCTTCAGTGGAGGGAGCAACAGAGAAAATGGCAGTTTTATAAATTTACAGCAGTCAGGTAGAAAAGATGATGGCAATCAGCTGTCCAGTCTGCCCATGTTCCCAAAATCTGGTGCATTAGAGGCTCCTGCCTCTCGCCAGCTCCCGATGGTTGTTGTGACTCAGTGCTGCATTTTAAGGTTTAATGAGGTAACAAGAGCCAGACTTGCCAATATTGTGGGTGCATCATGGCTTAGAAGTAGTGACTTCTCACAAATGTCCAATTTGAGACTTTGCTGAAAGGGAGCAGATGATTAAAACACTTCGTGCTGCTCTAAAATAGTTGCCAGAAGTACTTAGTGCTGTCTGCAGCTCCTCCCGAGAGGCAGCTCCAGTCTCTGCTCCCTGGGACAGGGACTGACCCAGGGAAGGGCTGGAGCTCTGCCAGGGGAGGTTTAGGTTGGGTTTTAGGGAAAGGCTCTTCCCCCAGAGGGTGCTGGCACTGCCCAGGCTCCCCAGGGAATGGGCACAGCCCCGAGGCTGCCAGAGCTCCGGGAGCCTTTGGACAGCGCTCTCAGGGATGGCCAGGGTGGGAATGTTGAGGGTCTGGGCAGGGACAGGGGCTGCCCTGGATGATCCTTGTGGGGCCCTTCCCACTCAGGAAATTCTATCATGGATAGTGAAATTAAAAATTGCCCATGCTGGAGGTGGATGCCTGCTGTGAAATTCTAAATAGCACATCCGGGGAGAGTGTCAGTGACTCAAATCCTGGAGGGTGTAAATCTAATTCTGCAAGCCCAGTAAATCTGCACTTCCTTACAAAATGTCTCCAGATAAACCAATTTAAACCTGGAAAAGTCACTTTCTCAGGGCAGCAGTTAGGCTTTTTCATTGATCCAATGGCTTCCTTTGAATCTTGCAGCCAAGACAGACACTGCTTTCAAGGCGTTCCTGGATGCCCAGAACCCGCGCCGGCAGCACTCCTCCACCCTGGAGTCTTACCTCATCAAACCCATCCAGAGGATACTCAAATACCCCCTCCTGCTCAAGGAGCTCTTTGCTCTCACTGACGTGGATAGTGAAGAACATTATCACCTTGATGGTAAGGACCTAACCCCACTTTTCTCTGTTTCACCTCTGCTCTTGAACTTCCTGCCCTCCTTTCCTCTCAGAGAGTTAAAATTCTCTTTTGCTCATCCCCTGTCTCTCTTCCAGTGGCCATCAAAACTATGAACAAAGTTGCCAGCCACATTAATGAAATGCAGAAAATCCATGAAGAATATGGGGCAGTGTTTGACCAACTCATAGCAGAACAAACAGGGGAGAAAAAAGAGGTAACAATCAGATGTAGAGAGGAAAGGGCTGTTATTGTGGTGCCTGCAAAATGGATCCAGTATTTGCCTTTCCTGCTGTGCCATTGAAGTAAATCCTGGTGCAAACAGATAAATCCCAGCTCAGTTCAAGATCTGAATAGCATTGGATTGAATTCAGACTTCACTGAGGGGAGGGTGGAGGGATGGGATAACATCCCTCTGGCCTGGGGATGGCCCTCAGTTTGTCACTCTGCAGGACCATAAGGAGAAAGGTCTGCTTGCTGCATCCCCCAGCAGTTGGGAACTCCTTTCTTAGTCTGTTCCCAGCAATGTGGTGTCCATAGAGGAGCCTTTAGGCAAAGTCAAGAGCCACAGCAACTGTGGGAAGGGGGTGCTTTGGCCACTGCATCTGATGCAGTCCCTAAACTTTACCCCAAACTGAATATGTGCTTAAATATTCCAACAAAATACTAAGAAACTGGTAGGGAGAGAAATGGACAAAGGGGAACAAAAGGCAAAGAAAACATCTGGTTTTGACCCTGGTTTCCAAGAGCTGGACTCTTGAGTTTAACTCAGCCAAATTTATGCTCATTAATTAAGGGTTTACATGCATCTGTTTGAAGTCAGCTGATGAAATACTCCAGAAGTTTGCTGGGGGGAATTTTGTTCAGGACTAGACTTCATGCAAGTTTTCTTGAGCTGCAAACCCACATCAGATTCCATGAGCTGATTAAAACCCTCTCCTCTGTGCATGTGTTGGTGTTGGCAGGTCGCCGACCTTTCCATGGGGGACTTGCTCCTGCATAACACAGTGATATGGCTGAACCCTCCTGCTTCCCTGGGCAAGTGGAAGAAGGAACCTGAGCTGGCAGCGTTCGGTTTGTATCCCAGGACTTTTATTCCAGATGCCTTAAAGACTGTCAGCTATGCCTAAAAAGTAACTGAGCATCACCTTCCCCAGGGTTGGCTGGAATTTAAACATGGGCTTGTCTGTGCTGCAATGCTCATTTCTGCTCTCTGGTAGTTCTCCTGCCTCAGGCTAAAGGTTTGGGAATAGAGGAGACCCATTCCAAGCCCTATGGATGCTCTTGAGGAGAGGCTGGGGGAGCTGGGCCTGGTCACTCTGGGCAAGGGAAGGCTGAGAGGGGACCCCTCAGTGCACACCAACATCCCCTCAGTGCACACCATCCCCTCAGTGCACACCAACATCCCCTCAGTGACACCAACATCCCCTCAGTGCACACCAACATCCCCTCAGTGCACACCAACATCCCCTCAGTGCACACCAACATCCCCTCAGTGACACCAACATCCCCTCAGTGCACACCAACATCCCCTCAGTGCACACCAACATCCCCTCAGTGCACACCAACATCCCCTCAGTGCACACCAACATCCCCTCAGTGCACACCAACATCCCCTCAGTGCACACCAACACCCCAGGGCTCTCAGAGGATGGTGCCAGACTCTGCTCAGTGGTGCCAGTGACAGGATGAGGAGCAGTGGCTGTGAACTGAAACACAACAAGTTCCACCTCAGCCTGAGGAAGAACTTCTGGCCATGGAGGGGCAGAGCCCTGGGACAGCTGCCCAGGGAGGGCCTGGAGTCTCCCTCTCTGGGGACATCCCAAAATCCCAAATTCCTGTGTCACCTGCTCCAGGTGACCCTGCCTTGGCTGGGGGGTTGGACTGGGTGAGCTCCAGAGGTCCCTTCCAACCCCAGCTGTCCTGAGATTCTGAGATTCTGTGACTCCATAGCTTTTGTCTCTAACTTTCTCCTCCAGTGTTCAAAACTGCCGTGGTCCTTGTGTACAAGGATGGTTCCAAACAGAAGAAGAAACTCGTAAGTGTGCAGGGACTGTCTGGGTGGGCACTTCTGGGGCTGAGATGGAGTTTTGATTTCCACAAAGCCATGGAGCTGGAATGTGCTCTGGCACGTGTGGTCCCTGGTGTTTGAGGAGCTGTGTGGGCACAGCAAGCATTCCTTTATCCTTTTTTGCCATGCTTACCACATGCATTCCCTGCTGTGAGTGGGTTGTCCTGGACGAAGATGTACTGCCAGTGTGTCTCTTGGCTTAGGTTCTTTGGTCAGTGTGTGTGAGTGTCTGAGAGCTGATTATTGTCTGTCACCTCACACAGTGCCCTGGCTGTCGTGTGCCACCATGCAAATGCTGGCTGCTCTCAGCCCCCTCAGGAGCGGCTCAGGGATCCCACTGGAGTTTGGGATTCCAAGTTAAAGCTGAGCTTGGCAGTGCTACAGCAGGCACAGTCTGTAGTGATACAGGGAAACAAGCAATCCCCTGCCCATGGCATAAACCAGAGAGGGCTTTGAGGTGCCTGCATGGGAAAAGGCAGCAGGCACAGGGTGACTTCAGGGTGAGAAGCAGAACTCTGACATGTTCCCAAGTGTGTGTGCATCCAGGGCTGGGCTGGGTGGCTTTGGAGGGCATTGCTAAGAGCTGATGGGCCTTAGGGCTGCTTTAATCCAGATACCAGCAAGGTCTCCAGAGAGAGGCCCCCTGGGGAGGTGTTGGGATGGGAAAACCAGGATTGCAGCAGGGAGCCCTCAGCACAGAGCACAGGACTGTCTGCCTGCCCCAGGGTGTTGTTTCCTGAGTGTCTGAAATTCTTCCAGGGAGGATCACACAGAGCCTCAATCTACGAAGACTGGGATCCGTTCCGGTTTCGCCACATGATCCCTTTGGAAGCGCTGCAGGTGCGGGCCCTGGCCAGTGCAGGTAATGTTCCCACAGCTGGAGTCTGCCAGGCTTCGAATGTGTGGCCTGGGGACCTTCCCTGATCATGCAGTAAATGCTTTGGAGTTCAGCCTGAAGGTAGACATGAAGTTCTGCTTGGTTTCCCCTTTAGATGCAGAGACCAATTCTGTGTGTGAGATTGTCCACGTCAAATCTGAGTCTGAGGGCAGGCCAGAAAGGACATTTCACCTCTGCTGTAGGTAAGTGGGTTTCCCTGTTTTCTGTGGCATCTGCATCTCTGCATCCCTGCTTGTCTTTCCTGGGAGGCAATCTGGGACCAGCCAGTGAGGGAGAGTGGGGAGAGGGTGTTAAAACCTTGCTTCTGGAAGGTAGAATTTTGTACAGTCTCTGAAAATAAAGGCATATAACTTGATTTGCATCTTTGTAGGAAAAGCCTTATTGCAATTTTCCAGTGGGTCTTCGTGGCAGGTGGTGTGTTCAGGTGGTTCCTTTGATGGCACCAGGTCCCAGCCTCTGCACTTGGGACACTGCCTTCCCTTCAATAAACATCCGTTGTTGTGGTGGTGGTTGCCCTGGCATGTTTTTCAGTTCAAGTAAGAACTTGGAACACAAGTTCATCAGGATCCAACAGAGCTGATGCCAAGGCAGTTCCTACTTCTAGGAAAAGTTGCAGGAGCTGTGGGGTGTGCTTGCAGAGACAGATTGAGCACCACAGGTCACTGGATGTGTGTCAGACACAGCCACGTGTGGGTGGCACTGCAGGGAAAGGAAACCTCGAGAGGGCTGAAAGGCTGAATGTTTTATTAATGACCTGGGTATTGGTTTCCTTGGATGCCCACTGCAGTGACCATGGATTTAGCTTTGCTTTGAAAATACTGAGTTCAGTGGAGTCTTCTCAGGGGAAGCGCCTGCCAGTCAATTTGTACTGTCTTAAATCACAGAACTGGCCATGATTTACCTCATTTACAGCCAACTTTTAGCAGTTCCCAAGGGGTAACTCTGTGTTTTGTGTTCCCACCTCTTTTTCAGCTCTCCAGAACACAGGAAGGACTTTCTGAAGGCAGTGCACTCCATCCTGCGGGACAAACACAGAAGACAGCTCCTTAAAACCGAAAGTTTGCCCTCATCCCAGCAATACGTTCCTTTTGGTGGAAAAAGATTGTGTGCTCTAAAAGGTGCAAGGCCAGCCATGAACAGGGCAGGTACTGTAGGGCTACAGACTTTCAAGATCCCAGTAACCCCAGCACCATTGTAGGACACGTGGTGGTGTCTGTCACTTGTATATTAGGATTAGCATTCTCTCCTGTACATGTGTAAAATCTGCAGGTTTTTCCATGCTTCACTTCCTTGAGAGCCTTAAATTGCCTCTATTTACCTTGCTTTGCACTCGAGGCTCAGTTTCAGAGCAGTGCTTCTGGCATGGAAGGGAAATGGGATTCCTGGCAGTACCGATGGGCTGTGCACTTTAATCTGAACTGGGGGTCAGCTGAACAGAGCAGAAGCTGTGTGGTTCTTAAAAGCATGTATAGAATTTTGAGGTAACTTGAGCACTTTTGAACTAAAATGCACAAGGAAAACAGCTCCCCTGAGCTTGGTTTGAAGGGGCAGCTGTGGGTGTCCTCCACCTGAGCTTTTTCAGCTCAATTGCCAGAGGACACGTGCTCCTCCTTCCCACATTTGGAGGTGCACTTGGTACTCTGATTTTTGTAATGGCCTGTCCTAAACCCCTAAACCATGGATTTTCCTTTTCAGTTGACTTCAGGCAAAAGCAGTGAAAAAATCCCAGGGAAAAGCAGGTTTTCATTTTCAGAACTCTAGATGCTGGAGGGAAGAAACATTTGCTTCCAACTGCAAAGTACACGGCACCGCTGCGTGTTTTGTTCTGGTCTGTCATTTATTTCTTGTTCTGCTCATTAGATCCAGCACTGTAGACAGCCAGGCTTTCTGCTCCTTTCTGCTCCTGACCAGGGCAGGCCAGACCAACAGCAGCTGAGCCCAGCTTCTCAGTCGGGGTGAGCCCTGGCTCCAGCTGGCCCTGGCTGCTGGAGATGCCAGACCTCCTCTTTCAGTGTGCCATGAAAATTCTGCAGGGATTGAAATCCCACCTTGCAGTCCAGGCCTCCCCCTACAGATAAAATTTGCAATTGCTGAGCTGTTGTACTTAATGCACCTTGAGGCTCAGGGACACTAAAATGACCTCAACCCCAAGGCAGAGCTGGATAAATTTGTCAGTGCAGGGCAGCAAACTCCAACCTCAGAGCTCTGTGTGTGCCCCTGAAGCACCGCAGTGCCTGCAGAGCCGCCAGCTGCAGGATTTGCCCCTGTTTGGGAAGATGTTCTGACACACAAGATGGGAATTTGCTAATTGGGCCAGTTGCTGAGTAGATGCTGAGGAAGGAGCTTCTGCTAACTCTCCTGGGTTGGGGGATTTGTTTTTTCCTCGCCCAGCAGGGAGGGAAGAGAGGAAGGGAGTAGCAGAGCCTGAACAGGGAACGTGATTCCCTGTCTTTGACGTAGCATCCTCGGTGCTGCTGTAGCCACTGGGAAAGCTGTAGCGCTGCTCTGAGGCCGGACACATTTCCCTCTCCGAGGTGTGAAGCTGTTGGATTTTGCGGGGGCTGCGAGCGAGAAGCTGAGCTGAGGCCGCTGGTGCTGGCCAGGACTCAGGAGCAGCAGCAGTTGAGGGCTGTTCTCTGTCACACGGTGGATCTGAGCAGCAGAAATTGCCCGTGCGGGCGCCTCGTGCCGAGGAGCTGCCGGGGGTGACCGGGCCGCGCTGGGCCTGCCCGTGCCGGACGCGGGCCCCGACAGCACTTAGCTTTGGCCCAGAGTCGTGCCGTGTGTAAAACACCTGTGGGGTTTTATCTTTGTGTGTGCAGTGTCAGCCCCGAGCAAGTCTCTGGGGAGGAGGAGGCGGCGGCTGGCCCGAAACAGGTTTACCATTGACTCGGAGGCCGTCCACAGCAGCAGCCCCGAGAAAGAGCCCGCGCAGGGAGGGGACACTGACCGCTGGGTTGAGGAGCAGTTCGACCTGGCGCAGTACGAGGAGCAGGAGGACATCAAGGAGACCGACATCCTGAGCGACGACGACGACTTCTGCGAGGCGGCGCGCGGCGCGCAGCGGGAGCTGCGGGAGCGGCTGCAGGCCACGTCCCTGGCGGGCGGCCGGCGGCCCGAGCAGCGGCCCTGCCCGCCCGGGGACGCGCACGCCGCCAGGATGGCCCAGCTGAGGAAGCAGGCGACCCTGCCCGGCGTCAACGGCGCCGCCGAGGGCCACGGCGAGGAGGTCATCTGGGTACGGCGGGAGGACTTTGTGCCCGGCAGGAAGCTCAACACCGAGCTCTGAGCCGGCCCCCGCAGGTGTCCCCGGCCCCCGCAGGTGTCCCCGGCCCCCGCCGTCCCTCCCGGGGACCCCGCGGATTGCACACTTGCACACACCATTGCGGCAGCTCAAGCGGTCCGAAGCCGTGCGGCCACGCTTCAGGCGACTGACAAACGCTCCAAAACCGGGAACGAAACGAGCTCGAGGTCCTGTCTTACGTTAACCAAGGGCTTTCACACTATTTTATTTATTCTGAAACAATCAAGGGGCTGAAATGGAGTAACGGAATCACTGGAAAACAAATGACTCTGGATGTCGTAACCTCTGTGCAGCGAAGGGGCTCCGGCAGGAGCGCGAGGACAGAGGGGCCGGTGGCCGTGAAAGCCGTCGGCCGTAGGCTCATCTCCTTGGCGAGGAAACTGCCTTTTTAACCTGTACAGTCGCAGTATTCTGACCCCCTTTCCCCCCTCTAAATGTAAGAGAATATTCATGTACTTTAGGAACGTGTGAGGAAAGGTTTGGGATTTATGTTGTGTTCAGTCCTCTTGGTCTGTGGCTGGTCTAATTTAACGTCGATGTCGGAAGCTCTAGTTTTACATACTCTTGTAAAGATGCCAAACTCTCTTAAAAGAGATCCAAATTTAACACTTGAAGAAATATTTTTTTGTATTTTACCTGAGATGCAGGGGCACAAAGAGGTAAGAGATTTAGGGTAGCTCCACGTCTTGGATACGAGGCTAGCTTTTTGCAGAGGGTTAGGAATGGTGGTTTTATATTAAAATATGAACTGGAAACTCTTATTTAGGTATAACTTTCTTCAGGAAAAGGTTTATTGTATATGTTTGAGACTGGAGTTTAGTTAGCTAATAAAAAGAATAATAAATAAAATGACATGGTTGAATTGCAGTGGAGCAAAGGGATCCGTGCTGTGCCCTTGCTGGAAACACAGATCCCTTTGCTCCTCTCTCTCTGGCAGAGTTTGGGCTTAGGGAACAGGGAATTCATGGCCAAAAAACTGACCTCACCCACTCTCCTACCGTGGGTGAAACTAGTGTATTTTAATTCCTTTATAAAAGCTTTTCCACTGCAATAGAGGATGAAAAAAGTTCTACACAAGTAAAACTTCTTTAACATTTTAAATCTTTTATTTAAACATCTAAAACAGGGTAAAACATGACTAAAATCTCGTGGTTTTTAAGTAGAGTTCCAAATACAAAACACAAAATAGCACTTTTTTTTTTTTATTAGGTTTTCTATAGCTTTCCCCATTGCAGTCTCACCTATAGGAATAAAAAAAAAAAAAGGAAGATTATATGAAATTTTGTTCTGTTTTGTTGGTATCTATTGATGTTTGACACATCACTAGGTACTTTGAGAACCTGAAATTTTATAATAGCCTTAGGATTATATTTTATAAAATCCACTCTGACTATATTTTAAGACATAACAAAAATTATCCCCACTCCCCCCTGAAACATCCATCACTGTCTGTGTGTCCCAGCTGGCATCCTCCCCTCACCCCCTCCCTTCCCTGGTTTCTGGTGCACTATACTTGACTTACAAAAGCTTTCTCTAGTTAACTTTTTGCTATCTCCTGGTTTCTTTTCATAAGAGCTTTAGAGGAGTTTCTACCCCCTTTGTATGATCACATGGTTGTTTTTTGTATCATCACCTGTCGGTCGTGTCCCACGTGCTGGAGGGTTTGGCTGTCCTGGGCTGCTCCCAGGGACGCAGTCGGCACTCGGATACTGGAAGGCTGGTACTGGGAAGGTACCGTGGCTCTTGTACATAATGTCATGACATGTCTATGTCAAAGGTTCTTATATATTTCTTTTATAAGCTGAAAGAAGGTCTATTTTTATGTTTTTAGTTCTATGAATGGAACGTTGTAAATGCCTGTCAGAAATAAAATACTGGGAAAAAAAACAACAAACCAAAAACTGCGAAGAGTGGTGTGTGGAGGCCACAGGTCATGTGGAGCCTGTCTCACAGGTGGGCTGGGAGGTGGAAGGGGGGTACCAGGGAGGAGGTCCTGCATTCCCAGCTGCTCTAGCTCAGGAAGGAGCCCTCAGGTAAGGCTCTGCTTGTGTTTTGGTGAGGGGAAACTCCCATTTCCCTTATGGCAGCTGTAATCAGCCATTCCAGGCTGCTCACAAGGAACCTTCAAGTGAGTGTTTTAAAAAACGAGATAAAATGCAGCAAATTCCAGAAGAATTCCAGTTGCACTGGAAAAGCTCCCCAGTGTCTCTGTGGCCAGAGCTGCAGGGAGAGCTGGCACAGGCACCCCACAGCTGGGGCTGGCGCTGGCTGAGGGGTGACAGAAGTGACACAGGAGGGAAACGGCACTGAGGGATGGGGTGGGGTGTGTGCTGCACTTCCTACAGCATCCCTTGCAGCAGTGCCGTGTTTGCTGCTTCAGGCAGGATTATTTTCAGCTTGTAAGGCTACCAGGCTAATCCAAGCTCCTCAGGAATCAGGGAAATGAAGAGTGGAAGTGAAAAGAAAGCAGAGCGAGGGCCTCAAGAAGAAAGCAGCACATGAGAGGTGACAAGTGACACGTATGGCAGCTCCACAGCCGAAATGCTTTAGCTTTCAAGCTCTGTGCTGCCACCAGCCAGAAACAGAGGATGACAGAGGGAAAATTCCTCCTGCAATTCCCTGTGCAGCTCAGAGAGGTGAGCACCAAGACCTTGTTTTTGTGCCAGGAGGGACTCTGGTGTCCCCTGTGCCAGATCCCCAGCTCACAGGGTGCAGGTCATTGGTGACCCCTCTGCAATCACACCTTGGTCCAACAGCCAAACAATCCCCTTCTGGGGAAAAAAATACTGCTTGAAACAAAACAGGTAACTCAAGGAAGCGGTTAGAAATAGCGAGTTGGAAGATAAAGAGGGCTTGGAATGAATTAATGTTGCGGGAAGCAGATCAAAGGCAGAAACTGAGCCATAAAGCTGCAGAGATGTGTGAATAGAATATTAAATATGTTCTAGGCTGTCCATGGATGGAGGGCAGGCTCTGAACCAACGCCTGGGGGCTCCAAGTGTGGCAGGAGAGAGCATTTTCCCGTGGCCAGTGCTGGGGAGGCGGAGGGAACTCCAGAGAAGGACACAGGCTGTTCTGGATCAGCATTCCCAGTGCCACAGGAGCCTCTGGCACTGCCTTTTAAACCAAATTGCCCAACCGTGGTTCCAGCAGCTTTTCCTTCAGCTCCTGCAGAAAATACCTGTCGCCTTCTGGGTTGGTCCAGCAGGAATTGTTGCTCCCTAAAGTTTCCTGGAGGCTCCCTTGGCTGCACGGGGTTGGGGTTGGGATGAGGGTTGGGATAAAGGTTGGGATAAGGGTTGGGATGAAGGTTGGGATAAGGGTTGGGATGAGGGATGGGATGAGGATTGGGATGAGGGTTGGGATGAAGGTTGGGATAAGGGTTGGGATGAGGGTTGGGATGAAGGTTGGGATAAGGGTTGGGATGAGGGTTGGGATAAGGGTTGGGATGAGGGATGGGGTGAGGATTGGGATGAGGGTTGGGATGAGGATTGGGATGAGGGTTGGGATGAGGGTTGGGATGAGGGTTGGGATGAGGGATGGGGTGAGGATTGGGATGAGGGTTGGGATGAGGGATGGGGTGAGGATTGGGATGAGGGTTGGGATATGAGGGTTGGGATGAAGGTTGGGATAAGGGTTGGGATGAGGGATGGGGTGAGGGTTGGGATGAGGGTTGGTGTAAGATGAAGGTTAGTGTAAGGATCAGGCTCGGGCAGCCCTGTGTGCCTCCCGAAGATGTGCTGAAGGCTTTTTCTCGCTGACACCCGCAGCACAGCAGCTCGGGCTGTGCCTCCCGCTCCGTTCCCGAGTGTCCCGGCGATTCCTGCGGGGCTGGCTCGCTCCGAGCTCCGGGGTGCGGTGGCAGCTCCCGCCCGGTGCCGATGCTGTGTCCCGGCAACCCCGGGATTCATCCCGCTGCCCCCGCTCCGTTCCAGCCGCGGCCGGCGGGTGTCCCCCTTTCCCCGCAAATCTCGGGAATGCGAGGCCTTTCCGCTCCCAGGAAAAGCCAGAGGCAGCCCGAGACAGCGAACCCCTCCCGGGCGGTCGGCAGCAGCATCCTCCGCTCCATCCCGGGCTTGTGCGTCATTCCAGCAGGCAAAGGAATGCCCAGGGACGGATTCGGCTTCATCTCAGCGGAGATTAAACCCCTGTAATTAAGTCCCGAAGGGCTGTCAGAGAGCCGAGTAACTCTGCGGTTGTTTCAGAGTGATCTCAGTGCTGGAGGAGGCATTAAAAGTGCACTTAAAGGGAATCTACTCCGTCCCCGTGCCGGGAGAACACCGAAAAAGCCCTTCAGATCTCCAAGGTGAAATTCAAAGACTCAACCAGAGTGAGAGCATCAGCTTTCTTCGAGGTCACTGCAATAGCAGACTATTAGTTGAATTATACACTGGAATACTCCAGGAAAAGGAGATTAAAAGAAAGTTACTTGAAAAGATAAGAAAGTCCAATCCTCTGCCCCCTCTAACCCTCACGAGACAGGAGTAAACGAGCAGCTGGTAATGAAGAGGTTTTTTAATGACCCTTCTTTGCCTGTCTCCCGTGTAGAAAAAGCAGTGAAAGATCTGTTGCTGAAGGTAAAATAAAGCAGAGAGTGTGGGGATAAAAGCTGTAATAAAAACTTTTGAAAGCAGTAGCTGAGTCTGGGAAGATTCCCCCCAGTGTGGTACAGACGAGGTGGAGCTGTGGGCTCAGCTCTCTGCGCTTCCCCAGGGAGCTCAGGACCAGATTTCCAGGCAGTGCAGGGAAATAATAATTACTGGCATCACTGCTGGGGTGGTGGCCCAGGAAGATGCTGCTGTGTGCTGGGGCAGGAGCAGGGGAAGCTCAGGAACATCCTTGTGGAGACTTGGAATTGGGCTGGGACAGGGGGCAGAGGGAAAATGGGGTTGGGAAGAGAGGAATGAAAAGGAAGCACCACAGGACAGTTTTATTCAGTTGTGGGGGAGTTAGGGCTGTTTTATTTCAGATATTTAGGCTGGATGACTTGAACCTGCCAATAACAGCAGTTACACCTGGAGTGTGGGACAGATCTTTTTGGGGAAGCACATTAAGCTTTCTCTTGGATTTATGCTCTCTGGTCCTGAAGGCAAGAAAATCAAAAAGACATGAGGGAGGGCTGTCCCCATATTTAATCATGTTGCTTTTACATGGAACATGGGAAAGGGCTTCTCTCTGTCTCAGAAGGAACTGGGGATGTTCAGAGGTAACAACAACAGTTCCACCGAGCTGAGGGCTGCATCCCTCACCTGTGCTCTCAGGTTTTGACAGAGCATTTTCTTCCTAGGATTCCTCTATCACTGTCCAAGCAGCCAGAGCTAGCCTTGCCTGCAGGTTATTGATTGAACACCCCTGGGACATTGTGCACGTTTCCACGGAGGCAAAGGGACAGTGTCACTTTGTCACTTTGCTGATAGAAGGAAATTCAGCTGAATGTGGGCCTGGAGGGACTGTTAGCACAGCACAGAAATGCTGAGAGGTGCAGGTACACACCCCTGTGCTCAGACACAGGTGATAAAACCCACCACAACCATTTTTGCTGGTGCCTCTGGTTTTGGTGCCAGCAGAACCCTGCCAGGAGCCACAATGGATTTAAGGGGATGAGGAGGTTTTGTGTTAGTTACTGTGAAAACTGCTGTCTGATCATCGAGACAGGGGTGGGGAACACCACAAAAGGCAGAAGGCTCATCCTTGACAGGGACTGGGATGTGCAGGTCCCCTCAATGCAGAGACAAACAGCTTCATTTTCCCTCAAAGGCAAAGCACAGAAAGAGATGTAGCTTGTATGAGACACATTCCAACAAATTCACCTTTTCTTCAGCACGGCAGGGCATTTTGTTTGGCTTGGCACTCAGGGAAATTACTAATTTCACTGCTAGCAGTTTGTGTATCCCAATCCTGCGGTTCCCTTCCCCGTTTCTGCAGAGCAAAGCCAGCAGACACAGAGCAGCTGGGTCAGTGCACTCATCCCACCTTGTGCCCTCAGACACAGCGAGGCCAGGGTTGTGTTTGTGTCCTGCAATTCCTTATTGAAGGGGCTGGATGTACCCAGCAGCTCTGCACCCTGGGGAATTCCGTGTCTGCTCGGGCAGAGGCGGTTCCAGTTCGGTGCTCCTGGTGGCACCCTGGCTCCGTGAGCTGTGCATGCACGGGAGCAGAGGAGAGAGCCCTCCTGACCACCAGGAGCAGAGGAGAGAACCCTCCTGATCACCTGGAGCAGAGGAGAGAGCCCTCCTGATCACCTGGAGCAGAGGAGAGAGCCCTCCTGATCACCTGGAGCAGAGGAGAGAGCCCTCCTGATCACCTGGAGCAGAGCAGAACCCTCCTAATCACCTGGAGCAGAGGAGAGAACCCTCCTGATCACCTGGAGCAGAGGAGAGAACCCTCCTGATCACCTGGAGCAGAGGAGAGAACCCTCCTGATCACCTGGAGCAGAGCAGAGCCCTCCTGATCACCTGGAGCAGAGCAGAGCCCTCCTGATCACCTGGAGCAGAGCCCTGGTCCCGTTGGGAGGTGCTGAGTGCTGATCCCACACCCCACAGCTCCAGGCACATCCCACCACACTCCCTGTGCCTCCCATCAGGGTCTGAGCCCTTCCCTCGCTGTCCCCAGGGCTGTGGCATTGTCCTGAGCCAGGAGGAGCCTTGCATTTATTCAGGTTTCAAGAAGGGATTGGTGACTGATGGCTGCAGCGTGTGGCAGTGGATTTCAGAGACAAATGTCACCTCTGAACAGTTTGCCTTCCAATGATCAACAGGAACAAGCTGTAAATAAAGGCCCCCCCATTTTCCTCTGGACTTTGATCCATCTCTGAGCAGCAGAATGAATTTCCCAGGGTGTGATCTGCTGACAGCTCCTGGGCCACCTCTGGAGCCCTGAGCTGACACAACCAGTGAGGTCTGAGCGTGCTGGGAGCGAGGGAGCTTCTAAATAATTGTAGGTAATGGTTTTAATTACCTTTTAAAATTGTTGCTTTAATTAATCATAACCAACATACAGATAAATTATAAATTGTGTGTTATGCTCAGATTACTCTCAGCAAAGTTGTCATAAGCTACTTTTGTGGGAACACAGGAGGGGAGAATGACTGAAATTTTAACTTTTGATAAACTAACTCTGATGTGCTCCAGTGAACAAAGCCTGGGAGAGGAAGATGGATTGGTGTGGTTGGACATCTGGAACTCAGAATTTATGGACCACAAGGACATTTTGCAGAAAGCAGAAGGTAAAGGAGAGACTAAAGAAGACCCACTACCTCTTGGAATTTGGAGGGGAAAGGTACTAAAAATATGGACTAATTAGCATAAGGAGTGAGAAATAATAACCAATAGAGGATAGAATACTAATTATTGGAAGAGAATGTCGTCACTTAGAACCAGTGAACATGAATTTCTTCTCTTTTACTTAAAAAATGTATAAATAAGGGAAAAAGTTGTGGGAATTTTGTCAGCCACACACCCAAACCTTGGCCAGGAATAAATTGCTGGCAGTGCAAAGGGAGTGTTAGAAGAGGATTTGGTACCATGGGAGTGTTGAGACAACCACTCAAAACCTGTCATAGCAAATATATTTATAGGGACAGCAGCTCCCTAATAAATGAGGAAGCCTTGGCTGTGGAATTAAAGCTGCCAGCAGTCCAGAGGAGGGCAGAGCCCATCCACCAGGAGCTGAGCTTTGGAGATCCGGACCAGCAGGGAGATAAAGACAGGAACTGATGGTGCAGGATCCCCAAGGGAAGCACAGGAGATGCTCAGCTCCTCCTCGTGTGGCCACAGCACAGGCTGCCCCAGACACATCAGTTTTCCTGCAGAAGAGTGGGGGGGGGGAAAAGATTAAGAAAGGTTCTGTAAAAAATGAAAGAAACAGCTGGATGTTTCTTAATCACTGCAGGCACAAATGGAAGAAAAACTGCTAATCAGGAATCTATTGATGGCCACACAATTCACAATCATTGCATCTGCATTGCCTGGAGCTGCACTGCCTCAGCTCAGAAAGCCTGGCTGCTGGGAGCCTGGAAACGAAGCCTGGAGGGGACAGGATGAGGTAGAATTTGAGAATTTGCCTTGAATGTTTACTATAAGCACCTTTTAATTATTTTTTTTTTCCCCTTTTGAAATGAGTCTGTTAGTCCTGCTACCAGATTTGTGCACTTGACAACCTTCTCTCCCTCAGGAGGGATCTTTATTCTCACTGTGAGGAAAAGAGGTGCTGCTGTGGCTGGAGCCAGATGGACACTGAAGGGAAGGAAACCTGGCACAGGCTCTCACTGGCAGGCCAGAGGCTGAGCTCAGATTTGCTAAATCTCAGATCTGGTCAATCTCAGGTGGAATTCTTCCCATGACAAACTCTGCATTCAGCAAAAAGCTGAGGGGAGCTTTTCCTCAGAGGCTGCACCTGATTTTATTTGGTTTAATTTGTGGGCTGGAGCTGCACAAACCCTGTCCCAGGGCCAGGAGGAGCAGAGGGAAAGCGGCACCACAGCTCGGCCTCCAGGAAAGCAGGGCCACTGATTCACTGCTGTAAAACCTCACAATTCACCCCTTCTGAGGAGAAAAGGGGAAAGAAAGAACATCACACTAAAGCTCCCTTTCTCTGTGCATAAGCAGCCCACTGCTGGGGAGCCTTTGGGGTAATTCCCACAGAAATCAAGTGAAGTTTGAACCTCTGGTTTCCAATCCCATCCATGTGAGAAGGGAGGGCCTTTCCTGAGGTACAGGGAGCCACGAGCTCCTTCAGAGACCTGGGGCTCCTTTAGAGACCTGGGGCTCCTTTAGAGGTCTGGGGCTCCTTTGGAGACCTGGGGCTCCTTTAGAGATCTGGGGCTCCTTTAGAGATCTGGGGCTCCTTTGGAGACCTGGGGCTCCTTTAGAGATCTGGGGCTCCTTCAGAGACCTGTGGCTCCTTTAGAGACCTGGGGCTCCTTTAGGGATCTGGGGCTCCTTTAGAGATCTGGGGCTCCTTTAGAGATCTGGAGCCCCTTGTGCCCATCAGTGACTTTGGAAGAGGTTTGGTTTACAATGGCACCAAATCCTGCCAGGAGAAACCCAGCCCCTGCTGCTGGGGTGTCAGGAGCAGGGAGGGAAAAGCCATCCCTTCCTTTTGGAGCAATGAAAATCCACACAAGGAGAGCCATGCTCCCTGGCCCAGGGCAGAAGCAGCTCTGGAGGAGCCCTGCTCAGGTGGCACAAAGATGTGCAGGAGCCTCCCCACATCCCTCAGCAGAGCCCTGGAACAGCCCCCGTGTCCTGATCCTCACCAAATGCTGATAAAACATCAACAGGAAGGATCCTCCTTGGGTGACATCAAAGGCTCTGAACTAATTTGCTTCTTTGTCAACTAGATAGAGATATTAAGTTAATGCCTTTTGTTCCTAGACAGAGTGTTTTAGTCAGTGAACAGAGTTAATTGTGTTGACATAATGGATTTATTGTTTCAACAGAACGCCTGTCTGTTTTCACACAGTGGATAAGGGACTTGACAAAACTAATGCTGATACCAGGGGATTCTTATAAAGCTGGATTATCAGCCTGATAAAACGCCTCTGGTGTAAGAGACAGCACGAAGGAAAACACACAGTCTGTGAGGCAGAGGCAGGGAAGCAGCACCCAAAGGATGCTTTCCCTTTCAGTGGAGTTTTATGTTCCTGCTTGCAAAGGTGAGACCAGAGCTGTGAGCAGGGGGTGCCCAGCCCAGACAGGGGGGTTTGCTTTGGGCTGGCCAGGGATGAAGGGCTTCCTTCACAATCCTCCTCCCAGCTGAGCTTAAGTTTATTTTCGCTCCCTCCCCTTCTCCTCAAACAAAAGGTACTTTTCTCATCCAGAGCTCTTAGTGCCCATGAGGGGTGGGGGGAAGCATGTCTGCTGAGGAGACAGCACAGATTTATTTTCATTTCCTGGAGCCAGGAATAGCCCAAGTGTGATAAAAGTCGGATTTGGAGCACCCAGTCAGTTCCCTGATGCCACCACAGCCACAGGGACACGGAGGGAACTTCTGAAGGGAGCAGGGATCCCAGCCACTCCCATCGGATCAGCGGCTGCACCAGCTCCAGGCACAGATTTCCCTTCATTTCCCAGCACTGGGGGCCTCTGCAGTGCCCAGGATAAAGCTGGGGACAGAGCCAAAGGTCCTGACCCTGCTCCTCTGTGCCTTCACGTGTGTTTCCCTCTCCACACTCCATGTTATCCTTACTCCACCATATTTATTTATCTTTGGACAGTCAGGAGAGGAGCTGCCCTGAGCGAGTGAGGCCTTGGCAGGAGGAAGAGGAGGCTTTGTGCTCTGCTTTTGTGCATTCTGGGTGGGAAAGAGGATTTATTATTATAAAATAATAACCCCTTGGAGATGATGGTTTCCAGCCCACGGGGTAGAATGCTCTCTCCCTGTAACAGGATGCAGGGATGCTGCAGGAGGAAGGCTCAGGGAGGGAATCACCAGGGATGGGGTTTGTCACACCAGGGTCTTGACCCAGGGAGGAACCAAAGGGCTCTGTGGCACTGACTTCACAGCAGAGTGGTAAATTCTGCCTCCAGGATCCTAAACCCTGCTCTCAGTTACATCCTGCTTAACCTCAGCACAGGGACTTGGGGCACATCTCCATTGGTTCCTCTGGAATGCAGGGATTGA
Organism: Pseudopodoces humilis; assembly: GCF_049639895.1. NCBI lineage: Eukaryota > Metazoa > Chordata > Aves > Passeriformes > Paridae > Pseudopodoces > Pseudopodoces humilis. Next base: position 114,000,471 of record NC_142201.1, read on the forward strand.
GCTGGGAAAGGGTCACAACTGTTCTGATTCCCAGTGATTCCCCCAAACCTCTTCTGAGGCTCTGCACTGGGAAAAGCCACTCTGAGCTTCCCCTGTTCCCCACAAACTCTGCAGGATCAGCACAATGGCACCTCCAAACCCAAAGGATCACTAGAGAGGGAGACTTCTTGCAAACACCAGCTGAAGCAAAGGGCAAAATTCCAGAATCTCGCAGATTTTGGCGCAGACGCTGTGGCAAATTGTAATTCACAATTTGAGCTGCAATTTTTCTGTTCTACATTGGGTGTGGCCTTTTCCCTCTCAGTCTGTTCTGGCTGCAATCCATAGCCACAAGAGGAGCCACAAGAGGAGCCACGGCTCCTTGGGATGGGCTGGGAGAGGTTCTCATTCCATTCCACCCTGTTGCTTTAATTGCACGCATGGCTGACATGCCTAAGTCTTAAACTCTCTTAAACTAACACATTTTTTTAAAAAAACTTTAAGAACTCTTGAAATCCAGGTAGGTTTCACTCTTTGCTGCCAAAAGGTGGCTCATTAAAGGCTATTTCCCATCTGCCCGCAGAAACAATGCTGTGTCTTCTGAAAGGTGTAGGGTCACTGGAATAACAGGTTTCTCTCTTAATAATGGGATCCTGATTGCGTGTGATGGCCTGTTTTTTAACCTTGATGAAGTTGCTCCGTGCATTTGGCAGGAATAAATGACTTGATGGAGGTCCTCACAATTTCCAAAGCCTGACTCTCCTGGCTCTTACTCCCAGTGAATATATGGACTGAAATTAATTTCCAGCATGATCTTTTACCCACTTAGAGGCAGAGTTCTGCTCAGACAGAGCACGATACACTTCACTGGATCCACTTCAGCCCTCTTCAATCCCTGTTTTTGAGACAATTTTCCTCTGGAAACACCATTTACTGTGAGGAGAACTCTCTTGTCTTTTGGGGAGAGCGTGGCACATCCCAGAGCCCAGTGCTTAGCAGTGGGATTGAGGAACAGAAAGGAAAGCTCAGCACAGAGAAAAGGAGGCTGCTGTGTTGGGAAGAGATCCATGAGTAGAGAAAAATCAGCCCCCCAAACCCTCTGGCCCCAGGAACTCGGCACCAGCAGCAGCCAAGGGCATCAGGTGCCCCCCTGGACCCTTTGGCAAGAAGCAGGTCCACAAAGAAGAGCTGTTTCCTCAGCTGAGAGCAGCTGGTGGAGCAAAGCAGCAGGGCTGAGCAGCTGCAGGGTTCCTGCAGGGGTGTGGGACAGGCTCCTGGCTCCCAGGATCTGCCCCTGTGTCCCTCCAAAGGCACGGGAATGGTGCTGGGAGGGGCTTTTCCCATGGGGGCTGTGCTGGGGTGACCCCTGGTGCATTCTGTGCCTGCTGCTGCTCCTCAGCACCCAGCAGAAGCAGACAGGGACAAATGTGGGACTGCAAAAAGCTGCCCTGTGAATGTGGATTGTATTGAAATTCCTTTGGGCTGTCTTCCATGGCCACACCACACTGATGAGGGGCTTCATTTCCCATTCTTTTTGGGGACCTTGCATCTCCCAAATCTTATTTAATCTCCTGTGAGTTAGGAATTTTTATTTCCATGGAGCTGTGCAGCATGAGGAAAGTGCAGGAGAACCTACATGCAGTCCCCTGAATGGGATAAAGAGGCAGAACCAGCCACCCACTGTTATGGCTCATGGAGAAAGCACCTCCAGAAGGCCACAGCCACCCTTCCCTCGGGTTCAGAGCCAGGAGGGAACGCAGCTGAGGCAGCAGCTGGGGCTCTGGGCAGTGCTGGCATCGCTGGGTCCTGCATCCCAGGATGCCACTCGGGGTTTGAGGGAGGCAGCAGCTCCGTGCAGGTGCATTTACATCTATCAGGGAACCTTCTGTATTTCTGCTGTGTCCTTTGCCTGAACTTTACCTGCAGCTGGCACCAACACGCTCTGGCTCCGTGCCTTTAATGAGCAGCTCTATTAAATTTGTTTCCTAGCAAGCCAAACAAACCCCACCACCTCCCCTCAACCCAGCAAAACCACAGCTCTATTTATTGTGATTATTATTGGTGTAACAACCAATGAGACAGGGCTCCAGAATCCTGCAAACAGCAGGGCCCTGCTTTGGGTGCACTCAGCGAAAAGGGTGCTCAGAACCCCACACTGAAGGCACAAACTGAGGAGCCAGGAGCAGAAATTCACAGATGCAACCTCTCCATGCTTTAAGCTGTGTGATTCAGGTGTCTTTGCTCCCCTAACAAACACTTAGTGAGCACAAACTGTTCAGAGGAGCACAAAGAGATGTTTTGGTGTGTGCACAGCAGGAACCCACCCAGAACTCCCACACAAATCCATGTCTTGGAGGGAGAAAAGGGGAGCAAGAACAGATCAAAGGAAGTGGAACCATTTCAGAATCAGGATCACAGAATCACTGATGTTGGAAAAGCCGTCCTGGCCCATGGAGTCCCAGCTGTGCCCAATCCCCAGCCCAGGGCACTGAGTGCCACCTCCAGGAATTCCTGGGACACCTGCAGGGATGGGCACTGCAACCCTCCCTGGGCAGCTCCTGCCACTGTTTACAACCCTTTCCATGGGGAAATTCCTGCTGATGTCTGACCTGTGCCTCCCCTGGGCCAGCCTGAGGCTCTGACCTGCCTTGCCACAAATTGAGCTCATGTGGCATCCACGGTTTGAGAGGAGGTTTTGGACAAGGGACCAAACTTTGGCACCTGGCTCAGGAAATGGATGGTGGCTGATAAAACATCTCTCAGACACCCTGCAGCAGGAATTCCCAGAGGGAGGGAGATTCCCTGGCTGTCCTGGGCTCTGGATGAGCTCAGCAGCCCTGCCCAGCTCTGGGATCAGGCACAGACAGGATGGTTCTGCCTTTGGGGGAAGCAGAGGGAATCTCTGCAGGGTGCAGTCCCAGGGGAGAACCGCTCAGGGGTTTGTAAAACAAACACGTGGGATATTCTGAAATATCCCACTGTTCTTTGCCAGGAATATCAGTCTCTGTATCAAAGACATTCCCAAAGTACTTCTGGCTCAGCAGGTGAAAATATCCCAAAAAAAGTAAGATCTGAAGAGTCAGCAGGGGTGGAAATCCTTGGTGGGAGCCCACAGGCAACATCCTTCTCTGGTCATCAGCACTGCTACTTCTTCTTCTGGAAGAAACTCAGAAAGAACAACAAAAAACTTGGAGGATCCTTTTTAGGTAAGTTGGGAACAGCAATAAATATAACCATTGGCAGTGACAGAACTGTGAAGTGAAAATCTCCAGAATCTGGTGGAACTGGGGCACGCCAGCGTTGAGTGGATCATGAAGAATTACGCTTTATAATATTCTTGTACACCCTCTAAGCGTGGGGAAAAGCGGATTTTGGGACAGTAAATTCCCTCCAACCTGGGAATGTTAGAGTCTTGCAAAGCCAAAGTAGATTTGCCTGCATCACATAAAAACTCTTAAATTAATCCTTAGCCAAAATCCAAGCCTCTCTGTGCACGGCTAATGTAGGTTTGCCATAGGTTGCCATGTAATCAACACAGCAAATGGTGCATGAGGAGCTGCTGGGCTGTTCCAGGGGGATGGGAGCTGCTCCTGGGATTCCTGAGGGCCAAGATTTGGGCTGGGGAGCTGCTGCCAGTGGCTGCCAGGTGGATTCTTAGCAAACACACAAGTGGCATGCAAAAATGTGTGTGTATATAAGCATAAATTTAAAGCAATGTAATTTAAATTATCAAAAAAATATATATATTGAAGATAATTTAAATTTAAAGCAATATAATTTAAATTATCAAGAAATATATTTATTTTAAAGATAATTTAAATTTAAAGCAATATAATAGGCAGTCAGCTCCTTTGCTGTTTCTTCATGAAGCCCTGCCAAGGCTCTGAGGGGCTCTCTCCAAACCTCCTGTGGGATTTTTGGGGTGCAATTCCCAAAAAAAAGAGGGAAAAAAGGGCAAATTTCCTTACCCTTGCCATTTGAGATGGGGGAAGACCTTTTTCCCTACAACAGGAGCTCAAACTGATGCTGCCTGTCAGAACCTGGTATTTTTTAATCTCTTTTGAGAGGGTGCTCTTTGGAAGGAGTTTTTTCGGACAGCCAGTGGCTTCACAGTCACAATAAGATTTCAGTGTCCTGCTCCAGCAGAAAGCTCCAGGTGTTTGAGGAGATCTCTGGAATGTGTTTTCCCCCAGCCTCAGCAGCACAGGGATTTCATGGAGCTGCACTGGAGGGAGGGATGTGCTGTGAGTGATGGCTCTGTTCTCCTCCAGTGCTGGCAGGAACTGAGCTCGTTCAGTAGTGCCACCCAGAGACCACAGAGCTCCAGAAGAAGTAGGAATAGAAATAATAAATAATCATTTCTGGGTACTTGAGCATTTATGCTGGGTCAGGTGCCATGGGCAGAAATGAAATAAAATCCAATAAAAAGTGTTGCTGCTGGGGGGATAATCCCTGGAAACACAAGATTTTCACATTTATGCTTTCTCCTTGGGAAAATAGACACCCCTGGGTTGCTCCTCCATTCCCCTTTCCATCAGCTGCCTGGAAACCCCTTCTCAGAATTTATTAGGAAATAATCACAAACTTTCTTCTAAAACAAAAAAATCCCTTTATCTTTCCAATTTAAACTTTGCACCTTCCTGGTACTGCTGGAGAATAACAGGACCTAATCCTTTTTCATTTAAGCTGATGGGATTTAAGTTCAAGGTGGTAACAATAATAATATTGATAATAATAATGATAATAATGATGATGATAATAATAATAATAACAATGATAATAATAATAATAATAATAATAATAATAGAAAAATAATATAACTGTTGTTATGATGATGATGATGATGTTTTGTTTTGGTTGTTTGGGTTTTTTTAAGTGCTTGAGATAGGATGTATTTTTCTCCCACCTTTCCACATTTATGGCTTGATTTGCTTGTTGGTTCTCTCTGGGCCAGGCACGTCCTATTAAGGGAGCATTATGCCAGCCCATGCTTACTTTGGGATTTATCTGAAGGCAAACTGTATTAAATTATGGTGCTGCATTATTAACAGGACATATGGGCATCAGGCTTGAGAGAGAGAAGCTTAACAAGGACACACGAAAACAATCTTCCAGATCCTTCCTTCTCCTAATACATAATCCTGAGTGCAGGAAAGAGATAAAATAATGAAATGCCGTGCTGGAGGGCTGGGAGGGACAGGATGTTGTGGGACTGCTCTGAGAGGGCTCCATGTCCAGCCACCACCTCTGCTGCTCCTGCCCAGCACTTGTTTAAAACCAGAATATGGTTTTAAAATGTTCTCTGGCCTGAGAGGAGCACTGAAAAACATTTTCCCCCGCATTTTCTGTCAGGTTTATTCACTTGTCTGCTGTTACTTGCTGCAAAAACTGGGTGCAGTTCTGGGCTGCACAGTATGAGAAGAATAAAAAGCTGTTAGAGAGCATCCAAAGAAGGGAATGGGTAAGAGCTGAGCCCCAGCAATTGTGAGCTCTTGGGTTTAAAACCCTCAAAATCCTGGCACCAAAATTCACCAGCTCCTTCTCCACTTTTTCCCATAGGAACCCTGGCAAGAACCTGCTGGGCTCTGAAGTTCACAGCCAGCTGTTTCTGTGTGTGAAGCTCCCAGTGAAAGCCACGAGGTATTAAAGGCACTTTGGGGAAATCCAGGGAAACATTTGGATGGAGGCGCGAGTTCCGCCTGTGCCCATGCCTCAGCTGCCGGCAGGGAGCTCCTCCTCAGCAGCAGCTCCCACAGAAAGGAGATTGCAGTGGTGTCCCTTGAGGGATGAGGGATGAGCTGAGGGATGGCTCCTCATTCCCCCTTTCCAGCCTGGAATGACGCCGTGTCCCCCACCCTGGTGTGACACCCCTGGTGTGACATCCCTGGTGTGACACCCCTGGTGTGACACCCCTGATGTGACACCCCTGCTGTGACATCCCTGCTGTGACATCCCTGCTGTGACATCCCTGCTGTGACACCCCTGCTGTGACATCCCTGCTGTGACATCCCTGCTGTGACACCCCTGCTGTGACACCCCTGCTGTGACACCCCTGGTGTGACACCCCTGCTGTGACACCCCTGGTGTGACATCCCTGCTGTGACATCCCTGGTGTGACATCCCTGGTGTGACACCCCTGGTGTGACATCCCTGCTGTGACATCCCTGGTGTGACATCCCTGGTGTGACACCCCTGGTGTGACATCCCTGCTGTGACACCCCTGGTGTGACATCCCTGCTGTGACATCCCTGGTGTGACATCCCTGCTGTGACATCCCTGCTGAGACACCCCTGGTGTGACACCCCTGCTGTGACATCCCTGCTGTGACACCCCTGGTGTGACATCCCTGCTGTGACATCCCTGCTGTGACATCCCTGCTGTGACATCCCTGCTGTGACACCCCTGCTGTGACACCCCTGCTGTGACATCCCTGGTGTGACACCCCTGGTGTGACATCCCTGCTGAGACACCCCTGCTGTGACACCCCTGCTGTGACATCCCTGGTGTGACACCCCTGCTGTGACACCCCTGCTGTGACATCCCTGGTGTGACACCCCTGCTGTGACACCCCTGCTGTGACACCCCTGCTGTGACATCCCTGGTGTGACACCCCTGGTGTGACACCCCTGCTGTGACATCCCTGCTGAGACACCCCTGGTGTGACACCCCTGCTGTGACATCCCTGGTGTGACACCCCTGGTGTGACACCCCTGCTGTGACATCCCTGGTGTGACACCCCTGCTGTGACATCCCTGCTGTGACATCCCTGCTGTGACACCCCTGCTGTGACATCCCTGGTGTGACACCCCTGCTGTGACACCCCTGCTGTGACACCCCTGCTGTGACACCCCTGCTGTGACATCCCTGGTGTGACATCCCTGGTGTGACATCCCTGCTGTGACATCCCTGCTGTGACATCCCTGGTGTAACACCCCTGGTGTGACATCCCTGCTGTGACATCCCTGGTGTGACATCCCTGCTGTGACACCCCTGGTGTGACACCCCTGCTGTGACGTCCCCACTCCCCTGTGGTGCTCACCCTCACACTTCTCCATCAGGTTCTGTCTTCACCTTTATATTTTAAATGCTGATCCTTCCCCCCAGTATCAATCCCCGTTCTGCTGGGAAGACAGAGGAGAAGAAAGGATTTGCCTGAATGGTTTTTTGGGATTGCATTGGGAGTATTTGGTTGCATATTTGACTTGTTTGGGCAGTTCCCGACCTCCTGCCTGCTGTCATTTCTCGTTTCTCTGCTGCTAACAGGTGAGGACAAGAGCAGGACAGAGCCACCTGAGCAGGCTGAGGGTGCCTGAGCAGACAGATGGACAGAGCCCCAGAATGTCAGGGCAACGCTAGCTCATGTTGCTGGGGTTTGGAACACTTGAGCCCTCCCCCTCCTCCTCCTCCTTCTCCCCTCTGTGGGACTCTGGTTTTTCCCCACTTCCTACTTTGTTCTGCTCATCCCTTGGAAGATTTAACACCTGCTTCCCCTTCTGTTGAGCTTTATTTGTTTCTTGTCCATATCCTGGCCTCCCCTCCCTGCCACTTTTTCTCTGCTTGCCTTGGAAATTCCTGCATTTCTGGGTTTTCTCCAGTGAAAATATTTTCTTTCTTTTTGTTTGTTTGGGATTTTTTGTTTCATTTTTCCCGTTTTGTTTCGGTTTGGTTTTTACTTGTTTTCAATGGGGTTCTTAGGGGTTTGTTTGGGTTTTTTTTCTATGTTGCAGGCACAGAGGCTGCAGTGTGTGTGCCATCCCCTTTGGGCATTTTGGGGTAACCCTGTCACCCTTCTGCAGCACTTGAGGCTTCCCTGTGTTCCCAGCACATGAACAAGGTGTTTCTGCTTCTTTGCACTTCCCAGGTGAGTGGAATGCAGAGGTTTTGGGCTGGTGGCACCCAGCAGTCTGGAGGAGCACAGTGACTCACTCATTTTAATGCCATTTTTAATGCCTGTGTTTTCCATTCCAGCGCCCCAACTGGAGCTGCTCATGTGTCCTGACCCTGGGGCTGCCTGAATTGCTCTCTGTGCATCCTCCTGGCTCTCCTCTCAGTACAAACCCCCATTATCCTCCCAGCCAGGCCTCCCTGGCCCTGGCTCTTTGTTCTGAAGGAGGCTCCTCTGCTAATTCCTGTGTTTGACCTGGAGCTTTCCATCCTTCAGGGAACCTGTTGTCCATCTTCTGTGGAGGGCTTTCACTTGGCTTTGCCTCTTCATTATAATGAGTTTGTGGTGAGGAACAGCTCGTCTGGGAGCTGCTTTTAATACAAGAGAGGAGAGCAACAAGTGCCTTGTACCTTTTGTTCCACATCCCTGGGACGTGCCAACAACAAGCACTGCAGCTGTTTGCTGGGCTCAGTCGGTCCTGGCCATCCCAGCAGGGTTTGCCACGCTTTTGTGGGTGCTAATCAGGCAGTGAGCACATCCAGCACGCTTCTCCTGCTTCCCTGGGGGCTCAGAGTGCCAGGAAAACACTCCTTGGGCTGGGGGCTGCTTGGAGAGCCCAGCAAACACACACCAAGCCCAGCCCTGCCTTGCCTGGCGCTCCAGAGGGAGGAATTTTCCTTCTCCTGGCTTCAGCTGTCCAGGAGAGCAGGGAGGGGAGCCCTGGCTGTGTGCAGTGGTGCCAGTGGGCTGGAGAAGGGACTGTCTTGCCTGTCCCCTGTCCCAGGCTCCTGGCAGAGGAGCCTCAGCCTGGGGAAGTGGCAGGGAAGGGCTGGCAGAGGGGCTCTGCTCCCTGCCATCACCACGGGATGGCTTCCAGGTGGAAGAGGGCAGGGCTGGATGGGATATTGGGCAGGAATTGTTCCCTGGGAGGGTGGGCAGGCCCTGGCACAGGGTGCCCAGAGCAGCTGTGGCTGCCCCTGGATCCCTGGCAGTGCCCAAGGCCAGGCTGGACACTGGGGCTTGGAGCAGCCTGGGATAGTGGGAGCTGTCCCTGCCATGGCAGGGGTGGCACTGGATGGGCTGTAAGGTCCCTTCCAACCCAAGGAATGTTTTCACAATTCTCTGACTCCACAACCCCCTGTCCAGCTGCCTTTCATGCAAAGTGGGTGTGAAATGACAACAGGACAGAGCTGACATAGAGCTGGGAGTGCTCACAGTGCATTGCTCAAGAAGATAAATCCTGAAATAGAGAGTGGTTTGTTGCTGGCATCAATTAATCAAAACAGACTTTATTAAAAAAAAAAAAATCACATCAGTGATCATGTACCTAATTTTTCACCATGTTGTGCTAAGGCTGCATCAATAAAAATGCAGAAATTGCAAATCCAGCAATATCTGGTGTGAGGCAGTGCCAGAATCATGCATTCACCTCCTGTGAGGTGCTGTGTGAGAATTTGTGACATACACAGATGGGAATTGCCCTCAGACTCCTGAGCTACCTTTCACTTGAATATCACTGAAATTACACCCCAGGGAGGAAAACCAAGGAATTTGGAAGGGAGACATTCCTGCCTTTGGCTGGAAAAGCTTTTCCCAGTGTAAGGCTCTATGAAATACGAAGCAAGGCCAATTAAAATATGAATGCAGGAGGTGCACAAAGCACTAGAGTGACAGTGACAGTAAGAGATGACAATTTGGGTGCTGGGGACAGGAATTCCTGGTGCAGTTCTTTCGTGACCTAGGTGGGAATTCCTTTTTCCATGTGCTGAACCTCTCTGCAGAACAGAGCAGGGAGGGGATAGCTGGGAAGTTGGGACAGCCAGCACTGCCATCAGGAGAGAGCTGCATTCCCAAGGGCTCCTGAGGAACCCAGCCAGGACAAACAGAGCAGCTGCCTCTTTTGGGACACTTTGGAAGTTTCCTCTTTGGGGAAGGGATGGCTTCCAGAAGGGATTCCCAAAGCAGCAGCCTTTACACCTGTGGCTGCAGCCATTCACCTGTTCCTGAGGCTCTCACATTCATTTTCCATCCAGGAGAGATGAACCAAAGGCGCTGCTGACATGGAGTGCTGAGATGTTCCCCAGGAGCAGCACTGCCCAGCCTGGAAGCTCTGGGTTAATTGAACCCCACAGCCTGATTGGAAGAGAGGGTTTGGGGAATTCAGAATTCATTTGAGCAGGTTTTGTTTCTCTCCTGGCTGTGCCTGACCCAGAGCCTTCATTTGCTGTCTGGGTTGAGGGAGGCAGAGGCAGCCTGGTGTCAGGGTGCCCAGGTGGGAGGAGGTCTCTGAAGCCAGGGAAGCTGAGGCCAAATTCCTGGAAATCAAAGCCTGAGTGGTTTGCAGTAAATGTTTTGTGCAGCTTTTGCAGGTGTTTCAGTGCCATAATCCTTTGCTCCAAAGGACCTGGAAGCTCATCCCACTCCAGGCCCTGCCATGGGGACACCTCTCTCTACCCCAGGCTGCTCCAGCCTGGCCTCAAGCACTGCCAGGGGTCTCTGAGCACCCTGTGCCAGGGCCTGCCCACCCTGCCAGGGAGGAATTCCTTCCCAATATCCCATCTAAACCCACCCTCTTGCCTTTGGCAGCCCTTCCCTGTGTCCCAAGCCCTTGTGAACAGCCTCTCTCCTTTTTACCTGCAGGTCCTGGAAGGCTGCAAATATGAAGTCCTTGCTGTCTTTATGAGGAATTCACAATTGACTGCACATTCTGTGGTGTTTTGGTGTCCCAAAAGAAGAGAATTAATATTAATCAACAGCCTGAAATGGGAATTTGTAAAAACCACCAAAAAAAAAAAAAAGAGAAAGAGCTTGTTTGAGATCTGTAATGATAATGTTCTTTCACAGCTGCTTTTGTGAGGGGGGAATAATTTAGCAGCACTAGAGCTGATGTTGACTCTCCAGTTTGTGGTGAAATTATGAAGTGAATGTTCCCTCCCGAGGACTCCAGAGCTGCTGATGGGAGCTGGAGGCACACTCTGGAGAGAGCCTGGAGTCTGCTGTGCTGCAGGATTGTAAATTGCTGCAATTTCACTGCACTGCCTCCATCCCATGGAAAACAGCATTCCACAAAAAAAGAAATTATGTGATTTTTTTTTTCTTTAAACTTTAGGAAAATAAATTTATGCTAAAATGACCTTATCTTTTATTTTTGCCCCCTACATATAACGTTGGATCCTATGTGACAATTTATCCACAGAAACACTTTTTTCTCCCCCTCCCCTACTCCTAATAGGAAATTTCTGCAGACAGAAAATCCTTAAATGTGAAAAGGCCAGAGGCTGGTACAAGCTAAACAGAGGAAGATTAAGATCAAATACAAAACCATGGTGTAACAAGATAAGAGGCAACACAGCTTCAGAGCAAAATATTTAGATAAGGATTATTTGGGACACTGCAGGGAGGGAAGAAAGGGGGTTGGAAGTTGAGGCTGTGCTTTTCCTCCTCGTGTTCCTCGTCCCCTCTCCAGCACCTGCCTTGGTTTGCTGTCCTTGGAGCTGCACAGAAAGTCTGTCCCTGAGCAAGGACAGTGCTGCAGAAGCCACCATGGAAAGGTGGAAACCTGGCTGCTTTTCCATGGGAACAATTCCCTGCTTTCCTACAGAGGGAGAACTGTGGGGTAACGACACCTGTGTCACAAATCTATTTATATACAGATTTTATAGAAAATACAGTTATAGAAATGATTTTACTCTAGATATGTAGAAATGCAAACACAAGACAGAAGAGAGTTGTTGTGGGTGTGAAGGTGTTTCCCAGACATTGCCCATTCAATCCTTAATTTTGTGACAGAAGCCAACATCATTGATTTTGCCTAAGGCATTTGACCAAAAGGGAATTATTTTTTTTTTTTTTAATATCTGCTGAGGAAAGCCATTTTAGGGGTAGCAGTTTCTTAAATAATTGGAGTGGAATTTGTTAGCATTGCCAGAAGGAGTGACCTTGTTGTTGTTATTTGCTAGCACAGAGCTCCAGGAGCATCTCAGGGCAGAGGAGATGTTACTTGTGGGACAATGAATCTGTTCTTTCCTGTGAGACAGGGCTCCCAGGGACAGGGTGGGATTGTTGGGGGTGGGTGTGTGTGCAGGGCTGGATTCGGTGATCCTTCCAGGCTGGGTTATTCTGTGTTCCCGTGGCACAGGAGGCTCAATGGGATGCCAGGAACAGCTGTAAGAGGCTGTGTGAGCCTTCCCAGGTGCAGGGCTGGCTCTGGATCCCTGCTGCAGGTGTACTCCTCATCTGGGGCTGAGGATGGGCTCTCAGATAAAAGCAGAGCTCCCTGCTTCCAGGGCTGAGCCTTAGGAGTGATCACACACATGGACCTGCACTCACAGCAGGGAGGGACCCCACACCTGGAGCCTTTCTGGAAAGGACTTGGACAGGTAAGAACGGCTTCCCTGGGCACCCTGTGCCACACCAGCCTCACAGGGAAGGATTCCTTCCTCAGCATCCACTCTAAATCTACCTTTATTCAGTGGGAAGCCATTCCCTGTGTCCTGTCCCTCCATGCCTTGTCCCCAGTCCCTCTCCAGCTCTCCTGGAGCCCCTTCAGGCCCTGCAAGGGGCTCTGAGCTCTCCCTGAAGCCTTCTCCTCTCCAGGTGAGCACCCCCAGCTCTCCCAGCCTGGCCCCAGAGCAGAGGGGCTCCAGCCCTGGAGCAGCTCCGGGGCCTCCTCTGGACTCTCTGCAGCAGCTCCAGCTCCTTGTGCTGCTGGCCCCAGGGCTGGGGCAGCTCTGCAGGTGGGCTCTCACCTCAGCTCAGGGGCTCTCCACCCATTCCCTGCCCTGGATTTTCCCTGCTGAACTCCACAGGTTCTAGGCAAGCAGGTAAATCAGAAATTTTGCTCTAATTCCCACCTGTGAAATCCTGCTGCAATCATCGAGGCACCTGGGCTGTAACAAGAGCAGCCTTGCCCAGTGGTTTTTATCTTTAATGAACCATCATGTCACGCTTGTGGAAGGGCTGTGAGTCAGGATGGGCAGCCCTTCACAGCAAGAATGGCAGGAATGCTGAATACAAAAGCCTGGGGACCTGTTAGAAAAGAAAATGAAATGTAATGTGGTGCTGCAACCTCCAATAGGTTGGAGCAGAAGGGCCACAAATGATAGGCTTTGTCCAGAGATGTGAAACTTTTAATCAAATCAGCTCAGCAATATTTGTACCCATCTGAGGTTTCAGCTCTCTCTCTCAGAGCCAGAGTTCAGGGAGGTGTAGCCTCTGAAGCTCCTCAGCCACTGTGTACCTACAGAAATCCAGTTTTGGAGCTGCATCCCTGTTCCCAGCCAGGAAAATATCCTGCATTAGCATCTCACCAGTTCAGGGAAACCTGAATTTCCTGCACCACCTGTTCATCCAGGGGGGCATCATCACAGTGCTCTCTGCTTGCTGGGTGGGATTTAAAGCCTGAAGAGCTCCCAGGGGAGCTGTGGCAGGGTTATCTCCTCCCCAGAGAGAGCAGAGGTGCAAGGAAAGCTGTGAGGAGGGGGAGGAACATCCCACACCAGGGGATGAACTGGGAAATGAAGTGTCAAAGGGACAGGGAACAGAATGTCCTGGCCATGGGGACCTGTTTGGAGCAAACCCACACCAAACCAGCCCTGAAATGTTGTGTGTTCCCTGCCCAGGCAATGCTGCAGTTGCTTTAGGCCCATATTTTAAGGATATTTCAGGTCCAAATACACAGAATAAAAATGTCTGCAGCTCTCACCTGCTCTGGGGAGGAGGGCAGAGCTGGGAGCACCGAACAGGAAAACACACAGGAAAGTTGGGAACTGACTTCAGGGGCATTAATTCCTTAATGTAGTGAGAAAGGAGGAGGAAAAGAAAGGTTAAATTATGCCTGCACATATTTGTTTTCTGGCACACTAATAGGATCCTGTGGCTGACAGCAAGCTGTGATTAGCTACTCGCAGGCATTTTTGATATTTCCCCGTGATGAAATGACATGTTTGAATACAGAGGAGAAGAAATAATGAGATTCTTGACTTGCCCCTTTCCTGTGTTTTAATTATAAACGAGCAGATGCAACTCATAACATTAAATAAGATTTCCCCACATTTCCTTCCAAAAACAGTTTTGAGCAAGATAAGGCACTTAAATTTAATCCTTCCAAGAATGCACAAATACTGAATCCTTGATGCAGACACAATCTTACCACGAATTTACACGGAAGCTTTTTCAAAGGAAGGTTTTTCAAATTAATCAATAACGTGCTTAAGTTATATTTGCGCAGCTAATTATTTTCCATGTCCTGTAAATCCGAGCTTCATCAGCCTCAGAGAGAAAGCTGCCCTGCTGTTTGCACCCCGTTTGTGTTTGCCTCCTGATGCATTATTGCAGAGCTTGTTTATTTGTTCTGCTCGGGCTGGCAGCTTTTCCTCTGCTCTTTGAATGGCAACCACGGGGCTGCAGAGCCCAGCAATGATAATTCCATTTCTCTGGGTTCACTCTGTCAAATCCATTCTAGCAGGGAAAGGCTGGGCATTTCTAGGCTCTCCTCAAAGCCTTCCCTGGAGGAGCAGATTTAGCCCCCCTCTTCCCCCAGGAAAACTTGGGGATGTTTTTGATGGTGGAAATGGAGCTGGGCTCTCAGCCTGGGGATTTTGAAGGGCACAGCTTTGAGTGTGGGCTGGATGAGATGATGTTTAGGGGCTCCTTCTGACCTGAATTATTCTGTGATTCCAGGCATCTGCTCATCCAAGAAATTTTCCCCCCTCAGTTTTCCTGAAGCCCTGGACCCAGAGGTGACTGCAGCAGGCAAAGCAGCAAACAAACCCAAAAGGACAAACCAGGGCTCAAAGGGCCAGAAGCAGAAGGAGAGGTGCCCTGCCTTCCCAATTTTCCATGTTTTCATGGGCAGCAGCCAGCTGCAGAGGTTGGGTAAGTCAGTGGAGACGAAAGACAAACTGAATTTGGAAAGATTTGTAGAATGCTTCTTACTTTGCCTCCCCTCCTAACCATGGTTTTGCACACGGGAACACACTTGGGGAACATAAAATATTCCCTGTAAATGGGACTTTTATCCCTTCTCTATCCCTGGCACGTTTAGCACTTCTGCATTTGCTTTCTGCTTTTGAAGAGATATAAATGGCAAGAGAAAAACTGGAGGCAAGAAAGTTCAGATGAATAGCAGCAGGCTTGTATTTCAATATCTAGGTAGTTATATCCTAAATTGTTCTTTTATTGTGTAACAAATTAGGTTTTCTCTTAACATATGGAGTTCAATTTTGCCACAAAAGAATCCTAGTTTATGCCTGGGTTTTTATTTCCCATGCTAGGGCACGTTCAGAGATTAGGCTGAATATTTCATGCATACATTCAAAGCTATAAGAGTCTGTAAAAAGGATCTACTGTTCACTGTCTGTTTGGGGTTTTTTCTTAGTTTTTTTTTTTTACCTATGGTTTCTGTTGTTCTGGTTTTCACAAATGTCTTCACCTGGCATTTTCCAGGTGAAAGATCTTTAAAGAAAGACCACATCACATCACACAAGAAAGCTTCAATGCCTTAAAAAAGGCAAAACCATCTTGCCATAAATGTAAAAGGTTTTTGTTTTGGTTTTTTGAAATAGAAGTGGTGTTTTTCTGATGTAGTTTCAGGTAGAGCTCTCACAGGTCTCGGGGCACCGATGCTTCCCACTGCACTTCCATCAGACTTCTGCAGAGGGAAAGGATTTGTTACATGGCTTAAATCCCATCCTGAGGAGCTGAATGTGCAATCCTTTAAGCACAGGGATGTCTCTGGAGTGCTGCCTATTCCCACAGCTCGCTGTGCAGAAAAAGGAATGTCTAGAGGTGTGTGTATATATTTTTTTATATATTTATTTCTCCCCCTTACACGGTGTTTAGCAGCTTTGCTCATCCCCTGCAGAACTGTCTCAGGTTTGGGGTTACTTCCTCTGCACCCTTCAGATTTGCTTTGTCCCTGGGTCCTGTCTCTGCAGCATCAGAGAGCTGAGGTGGAATATTCCTGTTTTTCCCACAACCCAGGAACAGCACCAGGGTTTCCCTGGTGGGACTGCTCCATCCCTCAGCATGAACACAGCCAAGGGCAGGGCTTGGGGCTTTTTATTAATTTTTAGAAATAATTACCCCACTGCAGAGCATTTGCCTCACAAGGCACATTTATCCCAAGTGGCTCTGGCTGCTCCCAGCTCTTCCAGAGGGATCCAGGATCTGGCACAAAACAGGGATGAAAACCTGCCTTGGCCTCTTGCTGCTCTCTGCTGTGGCTGGGGGCTCAGCCACGCCTGTAGGCTCTGGGTAGTGCTCTTTTGGTGCCACTTTGGGTTATCTTGGCGCCACTTTGGGTTATTTTGGTGTCGCCGTGGGTTATTTTGGTGTCGCCGTGGGTTATTTTGGTGTCGCCGTGGGTTATTTTGGTGTCGCCGTGGGTTATTTTGGTGTCGCCGTGGGTTATTTTGGTGTCGCCGTGGGTTATTTTGGTGTCGCCGTGGGTTATTTTGGTGTCGCCGTGGGTTATTTTGGTGTCGCCGTGGGTTATTTTGGTGTCGCCGTGGGTTATTTTGGTAGCACTTTGGAACAGCTTTCGGGTTGTGTGGCTCGGCTTTTGCTTTGGGGTGCATTTTGTGTGACAAACAGTAACGAAGGGCTTAAAATTAGAGCATGGTATGAAATTCTGGCCTGTTGCAATGAAGAGCAGAGTTAAGTGGCTGAGGGGTTTTTTCTGCCTGGGAAAGGAGGGATAACAGTGAATAAAGACAAGATAATAATGGTTTAAAAGAAAAGCATTCACGAAGGGATTGATTTACTGTAGGCTTAATGGAGGGTTGCGAGGAGAGTTTATCCAGCAGAAGAAGGTAAGCTGGAATACATGAAAAAATATCCCTTATTTCAGAGAATAAACACAAGCTCTCTATGTGCATCCTAATTATCCTCCTTTCAGGGAAAGTTAATATTTCCTTTGTAGCCCATTTAGGTCAAACTCATTCACAAGCTTCTTTTAGAGGCAGCAAACTCGTGGCTTTCAGCATTTCTTTTCCAGCATTGCACAAACCACAAACACTGTGCTGGTCTCTTGCCACAGGACTCTGTGGCTTATATTTAAATTTATATTTACTTTTATTTTTTTACTTTTATTTTTTTTACTTTTTTTTTACTTTTTTTTTAAACTTTTTTATTTATTTATATTTTTATTTTTTATTATTATCATTATTTTTTTAATACAGGGGTCTTTTGTGTAACCAGGCCAAGATTTTTGCTGAGACCCTTCTCTCACACCAGCATAGTTTATAGGCATAATGAACATAAAGAACCATCATAGTATTTGCTCACAGTTCCCATTAAAAGAGGCTAAATTATATTCTTCCCATTAAGACCATGTCACCATGATAGGCAACAATGTAAAGAAACAAAGCCTGGTAAAAATATAAGCAATTCCAGACAAATTGATTTAATGAATGACACAAACCAATCAATAGCAGCAATATTTTAATAGAATTTTGCAACCAATTGATAAAGTGTAACTGCAGACCCACAGAAATCAATGGAATTTTGCCTTCAACTGAACTGGGAACATAATTCAATTTGTGGTGCTTAATGAAGAGCAACATTCTTGTTCTAGAGTTTGGCTGACTGTTTTAAAAATTTCATTGGAAGTTTATGATGTGAAACCCTTTTTTTTCCTGCTTAGGGACAAGAGAAATGATTTGGGGAATAAGTGATGAAACCAAGGGGCTCTGCCCCATCCCCCTCCACTCTGCATTTTGGGCACGAATTCCATGGAAGTGGAGCCTCTGCAGGTGCACCCGGTGCCCTCTGGGTGTGCAAAGAGATGCACACCCTGCAGGTCAGAGGAGAAAAATACTCTTTGGTTCAGGTGGGTGAAGCTCTATCTAGAAAAGCTGATAGCTCTGAACTGCTCCCTCACTCTGCTGGGTGGATAAATTTGCCACAGGTGTTCCTGAGAGTTGTTCCTGCGCTAAAACCTCCAGAGCTGCCATTCTGTGGTGTCCTTGGGAATCTATCCCAGCCCTTAATAATCGTTTTCATTAGAAAGAGTTTTCAGGAAGCTTGAACCGAATCTCCTCGCTGCAGACTGAGGTTCCTTCCCCCAGCCTGCAGCTTTCCTTCAGATCACAAAGCTTTTCCTGACCTGACTCCTTCAGCCTCTCCTGCTCAGCTTCATCACCTCCAGTCCTTTCCCCTCTGTCACTCTCCTTACATTCATCCCCACACTCATTCACCCCCAACCCCAGGTTGGTTTTGGCTGCTTCTCCTCTCCCTTTCCAGGTTTGTTGCCCTAAACCTGCCCAGAGCATCCCAGGGGAAGCTGCCCAGAGCATCCCAGGGGAAGCTGCCCAGAGCATCCCAGGGGAAGCTGCCCAGAGAATTCCAAAGGAAGCTGCCCAGAGCATCCCAGGGGAGCCTCCCCCCTGCAGAGCACTCAGAGCACACTCCCCCAGGTGGTCACAGCTCGGGTAAATGGCTCTCTGAGCCTGCAGAGCCCTTCCCAGGGTGTGTGGGATGCACTGCTCTCCCTTATCCTGGGCTGTGGGGCTCAGCCAGGGACAGCACATCCCCCAGCTGGGAGTCTAAAGCAGATTTCCTTGTTGCTGGATTGCTGAGGGGAGTAGGATGAGACCCCAGAGAAATCCAACAGCAGCTGAAATCAGTGTCTGGAAATAGGAATGTGATAGTTCTCCTCCCAGTACAACCTTTTGTTGTTTGACTGACTGGTGGGTTCTGCCTCTACTTTGCATTCTTGTTACTCTTCTCCATCCCTCCAGTGTCTCTGTTACTTCCCACTGCTGTGCCAGATGCTTTAATAAGGTCCAAATGGATTCGATTTTATCAACTTTTATTTTCTAGAAAATGAAATACCAAACAAAACCTGAACTTATTTTTTTTTTTTTGCTACATCCATGCTGCATTTTATTTTACTTTCCATTTATTTCCTGAGGAATTGTTAAGCCTCCTCCACACTCGCCTCCCTAAGCTGTCCGGTGTAATTAGTAAAGAATAACGAGATCAGATCAGAGGAGCTGTTCTCCCTGGCTGCTCCAGGCTCTCACCTCACTGGCAATGGCCTTGTGTAGAGATGCAGCTCCTCTCATCCTAATGACCCCTCAATTCCATCTTCTGCCTGCAATGTGAGCCCTGCTCCTCTCCAACACAACAGCACCAGGTTTCCTGAGACCTCCTCCTACTCCATCTCATCCTTGGTTTTAAGTCAGTCTGCACACACCAGACTGTTTGCCATCCTTTTTCCTTTCCCTTCCCTAACTTCCAGCCCCCTAACTCCCAGCACAGCGTTGGGATAAATATTTATTAGACATTCCTCCTTCTCCTGAAGTGCTGTCCCTGGTGCCAGCTTCACACCTGGAACGAAAGCAGCAGCTGCTGGACCATGGGCAGAAGAATTCCCATTTTGCCTGGCCAGGAGCAGCTCTGGCTTGTCCCTGAGGAGGAGCCTCAGGAACGGGGTGCCCTGGCAGGCTGGGGGCTGTCCCCATGCAGGGACACGGGTACCAAATGACAGGGAAGCATCTTTGGAGCTGCTCGTGACGCTGGGGAGGAGTTCTGGGAGCAGAACTCCTGCAAAACCCTCCTGCTTTGGTCTGTGAGCTGGGGTCTGGGGTGGCAGTGCTGGAGCTCACTGTGGTGAGGTTCATTTTGGAGGTGGACATTAACAGCATGATTACATGCAGGATGTGTGCTTGGGAGAGGACAAAATGCGAGGGGGGACCAGACTGGACAGGAAAGTGTCCAAATCATGACTAGAAAAGATGAAAAAAGCCTCTTTTCTTCATGGCTTGAGACCTACTGGGTTAGTTGCCAGCAGTGCTTGGCTGCTGGAGAGCTCCACTTGAGGGGGTGTATCATAATGCTGGAGCTCTGAAAACCATCTTGGGAGTCTGAGCCTAAAACCTTGTTGCTGAGGGCATCAGGCAGTCTGATAAGAGCTATCACTTCTTTCTACAAACCTTGCCTCTCACCTATCTTTAGGCTATCAATCTGCCTTCTCTTCCTCTTTGATTCACCCACTGAATGTCACAAACAGAGCAGTTCCCCTGGAATTTGCTCTATTTCCAAGAGCTCAGCACCAGCAGAAGCCCCCAGACGCACTTGGAGGTGCTGTCTGTAAGCAGCAGAGTAAGACAGCAGTTTTCTGGCAGCTTCTGTTTCTGTCAGGTTGTCCTGCTCCCTGTGTGCAGGCAGGAAGGTGACAAATTCCTTGTAAAAGCCTGAAGCGGTTTAGTGGATTAAATACTCGGAGGAGTGTTTAATATTTGATTACTGTAGGGTTTCATTACTCTGCAAGCAGGTTCCTCAGTGTCCAGGAGCCAGGCTCCATCAGACATGGAAGCACTCAGAGCCTGGCAGCGCTGTCAGGCTGGGGATTTGGGGTGTGCTGCAGCAGGTGATAGGAAAGAAATGTGAGTTCTTTCCAATTCCAGTGTCAGTCAGGGCTCGCCTCAAAGCTGGAGCTGGAGGTCAGTGGCCCAGGTGAGCAGGAGAAATCCCTGTCTAAGCAGAGCAGGTGTTCCTCTCACCCCAAAACGCTTGAAGAGAGAGGGGAGGAGAGTCCTTTCATCTTTTAACATTAAAAACATATCAGAAGCGCAGGCAGCAATATTAAAGGTAGCACAAATAAAAAGGCCTCTGTTGGCTTCAGGCCATTCTCTCCTGGAGTAAGAAGAGATTCAAGATCACCTTTTGCCTCACCAGGCTGGAGATGCAGCAGTCAATCAGACTGCCAGAGGAAGCAGTGGAGCCATTGAAGTGGAGTGTGCTTTCCCCGAGCAGCCCTTTGGGGAGCTGAAAACAATGTGGTTAACCCAGCAGGTAATGACTGGAGAGTGAAAGCCACGAGCAGGAAGGACCTGATGCCACTCACCAGCTTCCTAAACAAATGATCACAGCCAGTCCCGAGCTGGAGATCCCTGGCACTGCAGTGAGCACCGATTTGAAGTGTGCCCTTGAGAAATCTCCACGTCTGCCTGCTCCAGAAGTGTTCCTGAGGCTCCAGCTCAGCCCCTTATCCTGCAGCCCAGCCAAGATCCCTGTTGCTGGTGAGGGACTCTGGACATTGTGGCTGGACATTTGTGCAGGATTGGAGCCTCTTCCTTCCTCTATAGGTGCATGTGGATGGATGAGAACTCTGAAATTAAAGGTAGAGAGGTTATTCAAAGAGGAATTAATCCTGCTTTAGGGGTGGAGTTCAGTGTTTGTGTTATTGATGCCTGTAACTGATTAAACACTGAGCCTCATCGACAGGTTCTGCTGATCCTGTGGACTGGGGATGCTCCACTTCTCCCTTTCCAAAGGGAAAGGACACTTTAAGAGGCAGAGAGGGAACAGAAGGTGGTGCCCCAGGGAGAGATTCAAATGAACATCCTGATTTGAAGGGGAGAGCAAATGTAAATCTGAGAGAGATCCTGGGAGAGATGAGGTGTAAAGGCTACGTGCTCCCTCAGCTGCCCATTTTCCTCTTTGAGGGCAGATTTTGGGGTGGGCATGTTTGCATAAGAGCTGGTCTTGTCCTCTTGAGGCAGGGAAGCATTCAAAGAGCACAGCAGAGGGATGATGCACAGTGAGGAGGCTTCCAAAGTCTGGCCAGGTGTAAGCAGGGATTTCCTTTTATTTCCTCACATCTGACCCTAACTCTGTGGTACCTTGCTGTGCCCACCCTGGCAGCATTTGTGTGGTTTCTGCTCTAAGAGAGAGGTGCTGTTCAGGGAGGTTTGGAAATGCCTCAGCCAGCCAAGCCCCTCTCTCTGAGTGCCTTCAAACGGAGCTCCTGTTCTCTGGGGGGCACAGGGATGTAAGAGCCCACTCCAGGCTGACCCAAACTCAGGATTTACCTGCAAAAAATGGGTTTTTCCACAGGTTAGCAAAGCCAGGGACTCGCTGGTATTTGAGAGCTTCAGGAGGTTTTCCATGGTCCAAGATATTTGTAGTGGTTTTGGGTTTTATCCCAGCATGTCTCCTGTAAACTTCTGAAAGCTGTAAAGCTCCTTTAAGCTTCTGAAAATTCACCTTCAGATTTCATTTGGTTCTTTACCTCTGCTGCCTCTTTCCCCTCAGGTTCCAACAAAAGGAGCCCTTCTGCACCTGCAGCAGTGTCCCCTGCGTTTCCCCCTCTCCTGCACAGGATCTCACCTACCAAAAGCTCTAATTCCCACTAAAAATGGACCCATTTTGCCCTCCCTGGATGTATTGCTGCATTTTAATCCTATTTCTCAGAGCAGTTTTCATCTTCTCTGCAGCATGCCCTGGTGATTTTCCACATGGCCTCCACTGCTGACCCCCCCAGAGCATCCAAAGGAGAGTTATTTCCCAGCACCCCTGATGGATAAAGCAGCCAGCAGAATGGATTCAGGGCATTAGGCATGGTCTGTGCTCACCTTCAGGAGCTGCCTGCCTGAAAACATTGCACAAAGAGTTTTTCTGTTAAAAAAAAAAAAGAAAAAAGAAAAAAGAAAGACATTTAAGTGCTGGTTTTAAGAGGGCTTTTCCATCATAAATTGATTTCTGGTTCTGATGTTAAAGTAAGAAATCCAAAAACCAGTTTGGGGAAGTCAGAGGTTAAGGAAGTCCAGCAAGATGGATGGAGACTGTGCTGGAGTTTAATAGCACAGGTTTTGTGTGCAGTGTTCCCCCAAGGGAGCAGTGTCTGCCAGAGAAGGGGGTTTCTTCTAGACCCATCTCTGACTCCTGGTTTCATCTCCTTCTTTGTGGCATGGTGAAAACTGCCTCAAATTTCTGCATCACAGGATTCTTCTTTTCTGTCTGTAGAAGAGTGATGTAAAACTCCTCTCCCTGTAACTACAAACCTGATGATGGATTTATTTCTGTGTTTCCCACCTCAGCTGAAGAATTTTGTTTTCTTTCCAGATTCCTGGTTGTAGACTTGAAGATGAATTGCCCAGATCCCTTGGGAACATCTACCACATAGAAATACAGCATGATACAGAATAATTTGCATTATCTCGTCCTTCCGCCACTTCCTTCCGCCACTTCCTTCCGCCACTTCCTTCCGCCACTTCCTTCCGCCACTTCCTTCCGCCACTTCCTTCCGCCACTTCCTTCCGCCACTTCCTTCCGCCACTTCCTTCCGCCACTTCCTTCCGCCACTTCCTTCCGCCACTTCCTTCCTTCCGCCACTTCCTTCCTTCCGCCACTTCCTTCCTTCCGCCACTTCCTTCCTTCCTTCCGCCACTTCCTTCCTTCCTTCCTTCCTTCCGCCACTTCCTTCCTTCCTTCCTTCCTTCCGCCACTTCCTTCCTTCCGCCACTTCCTTCCGCCACTTCCTTCCGCCACTTCCTTCCGCCACTTCCTTCCTTCCTTCCGCCCCTTCCTTCCGCCCCTTCCTTCCGGCCCTTCCTTCCGGCCCTTCCTTCCGGCCCTTCCTTCCTTCCGGCCCTTCCTTCCTTCCGGCCCTTCCTTCCTTCCGGCCCTTCCTTCCTTCCGGCCCTTCCTTCCTTCCTTCCTTCCGCCCCTTCCTTCCTTCCTTCCTTCCTTCCTTCCGCCCCTTCCTTCCTTCCTTCCGCCCCTTCCTTCCTTCCTTCCGCCCCTTCCTTCCTTCCTTCCGCCCCTTCCTTCCGTCACTTCCTTCCTTCCGCCACTTCCTTCTGCCACTTCCTTCCTTCCTTCCACCACCTCCTTCCCTCCTTCCCTCCTCTCCCTTTCTGTGGATTTAGCTTTGGCTTTGATGGTGTTGTGTAGTTACCTAAAGCTGTAATTAAATTATTACCATCAAAGGCAATGTCTGATATTTCCAAACACAAAGAGTCCACAAGCCAAAAACAAACCCCAGAACAAGTCCTTCTCCAGCAGCACTTCTAGGGGCCTTTATTGCCTTTGGTGGGCCAATTTTTTTTAGCTTGTATTTTGTACCTGGTTCAAGAGCTGGAGTAAGTTGAGCAGCAGCAATCCCTGGGCAGCCTGGGGAGGATCAGCCTCTGGAATGTGTCTGCCCAGGGATCTGCAGGCTGGGCTGTGGCTTTGTGAGAGGAACTCGGGATTTGGGCGTGGTTGCACATCCTTCCCACATTTGGAAATGTCGTTTGGGATCGAACCATTGCCCCCAGCCCCCCTGGGTCACCTGGCCACGATTACCTGTGTGGAACACGATGACAATGCTTTGCTTCTCCCTCTGCTAGAGGATTATCTCCTAACTGTGCCTTTGCTCCTGCATCCAGGGCAGGAGTGGAGTGGCTCAGCCACTTCTTTGCTCTGTTAGCCTTGTGCATTTTGGAGCTGGTAGAGGGAAGCTTTGATGTTGGTGGGAATACTTGACTTTCCTGTACCTGTCTGATATCATGATTAGGCTTTTGTAGTTGATCAAAATGAGAAATCTGCATTAAAGGGCTACATCAAGTACCTGTTGGCTTGATTTAAAGGAAAATAATAACCAGCTGCTTTCCCAGGGCTGCAGCACTTAGAAAATGAGCCCCACTCAAGCCTCAAGTTCAGCTTTTGTTGTAAGAACAACAGTAATGACCCATTTTAAACAGTATTTTAGCAGATGGAAGTTCAGGCTTTCTGTACTGGATTTCAACAGAGCTGCAATCTTGCAGTTAAGAAATTGTTAGCCCTGAAATTAAGCACCTTTAATTGAATCCCTGCCACTTGCTTAATTATAGCAGCACTTGAGACAGGCTGTGAGGAGCAGTGAAATCAGCCCTGCCACACCTCTCCCAGACTGCCATTGGCCACAGACTTGTCGGGCTTGATGGGCTGCACTCAGAGAGGATTTCAAAGCAAATAAATAGCAGGGTTTTGGAGCAGCCAGGAATGGATTTCCACCTGTTTGAACTCCGGGCTGGAGCGAGCCTCGGCCCAGAAACCTAACCTGTCTCCTCAGGAAGCTGCTAGAGCAGAAGTTCCCCATCCCAGTGTCCAGTACCTGTGCGAGTAAGTGGCTTTGGCACCGAGTGGCTTTGGCACCGAGTGACTTTGTAAGTGGATTTGGCACTGAGTGACTTTGTAAGTGGCTTTGGCGGCCCCAGGCAGGAGCTGGAGCAGCTCTGGGAGCAGCAGCATGGATTGCTGCGTGCTCCAGATCACCGGGCTCATTTTCGGTGGTGTGGGCATGGTGGGCACCTTGGCAGCCACGGCCATGCCCCAGTGGAGGGTCTCGGCCTACGTGGACGGCAACATCGTGGTGTTTGAGACCATCTGGGAGGGGCTGTGGATGGACTGCATCAGCCAGCTGGGCCTCAGGCTGCAGTGCAAGTTCTACGACTCGGTGCTGGCGCTGCCGCCGCCGCTCGAGGCCTTGCGGGCCCTGATGTGCCTGGCCGTGGGGCTGGCCGTGCTCTCCTTCCTCACGGCCGTGGCGGGGGTCAAGTACTCCCAGGGCGGCCGGGAGGGGCCCCGGGCCGTCAGCAGCCTCATCCTGGCGGCCGGGGTCGCCTTTCTGCTGACGGGCACCCTGGCCCTGATCCCGGTGTCCTGGACCGGCGGCAGCATCGTCCGGGATTTCTACGACGGCCGGGTGCCGGCGCCGCTGAAGCGGGAGCTGGGGGCAGCCCTGTACGTGGGCTGGGGCAGCGGTGCCCTGCTGCTGGCCGCAGGAGCCATGTACTGCCACGTGTGGTGCCGGGCTGGGCCGCCCGCCGGCCACCGATACCCCCGGCTGGCCCGGGCGGGAGGGCCGGCCCCGGGTGCCCGTGCCTATGTCTAGCTGCCACGGAGTGCTCTGGGCTGCCCGGGACATTCAGGATCATCCCACACCATCCCCTGCCATGGCAGGGACACCTTCCATCATCCCAGGGAACTCCAAGCCCCGTCTGACCCGGTTTTGGACACTTCCAGGGATCCAGGGCCATCCTGTGACCTTCCTACTTGACACGTGCTGATTGACTTCTTCATTTACCTCCAGGCGTGCACTGGAGGAGCAATTGAGTTGCTTGGCTGTTTACTGTGGATATCTGCTCCACAGATATCCTGGCAGCCTGGCAGGAACTGCTCTTACAGGTGTTTGGTTAGAGCCAGAATGGTTAAGTCACCATTTCTTCGGGAATGAGGAACGGCGAGGGGACAGCAGCAGTCAGGAGGCTCTCAGGGAGGATGAACAGGCTGGGCTGGGCTGGGGGGAAGGAGCTGCTGTGCAATATCCCAGTGCCCTTCCCAGAGCCCTGAGGTGCAAAGGGAGCAGGGAATTTCCCTGTGGAGCGGGCTCTGCAAGGAGCGCTCCGGGGGAAGCGTGGAGCTGGCAGCACAGCTCGCTGGCCGGAGAAGCTTCCAGTGCTGGCACTGAGATGTTTGTGCTGAGAGGCCTCCGAGACTGTCCATGGACCTCTCTGATGCTTGTGGAGCTGGTGGATGCTCCTCATCTCCTCAGCAGGGCACGGAATAGGGCTCGTGGGGCAGATTTTTAATCACTTCCCTGGAATGTGCCGTGAGAGTGTTGTCTTCCCTGCTGTTTCCACCCCTCATCTTCTGTGGCTCCTCTGTAAAACCTGGGGCACACCATCAGTCCCTGTGCTGCTGTAAAGCAGAATTAAGCAGGGAAGGCACAGACAACCCCCACCTGCCCCTCGGAGCTGCTGCCCACAGCTCCCAGCACACCCAAAAAGCCCAGCCCTGATGTTGCTCTGGCTGTTTTGTGCTTGCCAGGCTGCTCTGGGAATGCAGCCCGATCCTGTCTGTCCGTCCTGCAGGATCCAACAGTGCTTGCAGCCGGGAATTTTGTTATTCCCAGCTGCAAACCTTGGAGTCTGCACTTGGTGTCCGTGCTGCTGCTGAACACCCAAAGGAGGTCCAGTCCAGAAGGGTTGTCTGGTTCTTTACCCAGCAGTGATGGATGGCAGCGTTTAAGGGATCATTTCATGGCACAGGCTCAGCCTGACCCTTTTCTGTGCCCGTGGCTGGTGCTGAGAAAAGGCTGTAATGACTGGGCTGAGGAGAGCAGTGTCTCTGTGTATTCATTTGACTGCTCCATTTGAAAGAGAACATGGAAAGCTGCATTTAATTAAAGAAGCCTTTTATTAACTTGGCTTCAGATGAACTTAGATGAGACGGTGCTCCACAGAAATTCATTCCATGTATTAACCCACGAGCATTTGCACTGAAGGCAACCAGCTCAGATCTCGCAGTGGGAATTTTCGAGGCACCACAGAACAGGTTTCATGTCTCTGTGTTTCACCTGAGCAGTCAAATCAGCACTTGGTAATTCTCGATGGAAATGGAAGAAAACAGTCATAAATAGGCTTTGTAGCACTAAACCTTATATTTTTTCTGTTTCCTTATGAAGTCTGTCACGGCAGCTGTCACTGACAGCTGATTTCAGTGGAGTCATTCTGGTGACTCTGGTAATAATTTCCACTACCCTGAGGAACTCCACCTCCTATTTTATTGTAATTTTGCCCTATAATGCGTATTTTGTTTAATATGGAACTATTTGGTGAGTAAGCCAGAACTGCACATTTTGGAGTAATTTAGATGTGACACTTGTGATTAACAAAGCAGAGCATGAAGACATTTGCAATGCAAATTTGATACGTATTTATGTGGAGGTAATGGATTTAAATGATGTTGTATTCAGTCTAATGCAACTTTATGCAGATGTAAGTGCTTAAGAAGTAATTAAGTACAGTTTTCTATAACATTAATTAGAGGATCCTGAATGCTCCCACTATCAGTGGGCTCATCTAGGAATCAAATTGGAACAGGGTGTGCCATTTGCACTGGTAACTTTATTTTGAAAGAGTAGGAAGATAAAAGTGTTTTATTTGAGCATTTAACATCACTTTCAAAGAAAACCTGAGCATTTAATGTCTGACATTAGCACCTGATGACTACATATTGCCCCATTTCTCTCTTTTACCAGCAGATCAAAAGAGGAGCTCAGACAAAATCTCTTGAGTGGCCACATGGCAATTCCTGGGGATGTGATGGAGCATTGGAGGCTCTCAGGAATGCGTTTAAGCCTCTGTTAACATTATTTAACATTAACATTTCTGAGTTTGGTGCAGGAGCAGCTCTCTAATCTTCGGGAGGGGTAACGTGGGGATGCCTCCTCCTGCTGAGCAGGACTGACATTCCCACGCTGTGGATTCTGGCAGGGAAACGCCCAGTTAGAGGATTAGCAGATGTTTTATCTCTGAGTGCAAGGAAGGTGTTGGGCACTGAATGGGGCTAAGGGACACAGAGTTTTTCCTTTTCCTTTACCCGGTTCGGATGCTCTGAACTGACGTGGGAGCTGCAGCCTGGGAGAAGGAAAAGGAAGCTGTAAGACTTCCCTGCAGTTGAACTTTGAAATGGAACTGCTGCTGTGGATGAGTTTTGTGAGGGTAACAGAAAAGTCTGGCTGGAGGAGCTAGGACACATCCCTATGCCCAAAGCTGCACCTGCTCTGGAAAATCTCCAGCTCCTGCTGGCTTTTCTCCAGTAACCCCGAGTGCCCAAGGGGATTCCTGCAGCTGATTTGGATGGCTGAACTGTCCTTCCACGAGACAGGTGAGGATGCTCAGGAACAAGAGTAGTGCAGCAAAGACTTGGGGAAGGAGCCGCCTCTGTGCTTTGGGAGAGCCCTGGAGGCAGAGCTCGGTCACGGCGCTGGAGGGAGGGAGCAGGCTGGGAATCATCACAGCCTGGGAATCACTCTTCTCTGGCAAGGACAGAAACTCTCCTTGGCTCCACTCTGGCCTGTGGCTGGAATTTGCTGGGGAGTGGGCCAGGGGTGGCTAAAACATTGTCAGGCTGTGAGTGCTGCAGCTCTGCTCTCCTGGAGGAGGCCGGGGGAAGCTGCCCTGGTGCCCCAGGCAGAACTGGCAGAGCCTGCCCAGACTGCTTTGAGAGAGCTGATTAAATACCCTGGTTCCACCTCTGCTGTGATACCCTGCTGCTTTTATTTGCTTTAGTCTTGGTGACTGCGGGACAAAGTGGAAACAAACGTGCCTAGCTGAGACCTGGCTGTGTAGTCAAAATAAACACGTGGCCTTGCTGGGAAAATCCACAGCTGCTGGAGGTTTATGTCCTAATAGGGGCCAGAGGAGTCCTGCAACTTTATTGGAGTAAAGGCAGAGGGACCCAGCCCTCGGGGTTTTGGCTACTGATAGCTGAGTTCTCCCATCCTTCTCGTCCAGCTGAGAAGTCCAAATCTCCAGGGCCCCAGAGACCCTGCCCTGAGTGTGAGGGGCTGTGCCCAGCTGTCCTGGCTGCTGGCCCTGCACTCCTGGCTGGCTGGTACTGGCAGCAAAGCCAAATTCATTCCCAAATGAAGCCAGGTAGCCCCAAAGGAACTCAAGTAACCTCGGATCAATTAAAAAAGACTCAAATGACCTCAAGTAACCCTCAGCAGGACCGCAAATGAACCCTGTGAACTCAAGTAATCCCAATTGTGACCTCAAATGACCCTGTGACCTCAAGTAACCCTGATTGTGACCTCAAATGACCCCTGTGACCTCAAGCAACCCTGATCAGGGTTCTCAAATGACCTAAAGTAACCTCTGGAAAAACAAAAAAATTCTCAAATGACCTCAAGTAACCTCTGTAACCTCAAATGACCCCTGTGACCTCAAATAACCCTGAATGAGGCCTCAAATGACCCCTGTGACCTCAAGTAACCCCAATAGGGACCTCAAATGACCCCTGTGACCTCAAATAACCCCAATTGAGGCCTCAAATGACCCCTATGACCCCTATGACCTCAAGTAACCCCGACTGGGACCCCAAGGGACTCCTCGTCTGCCCAGTTCCCAGCTCCCCAATCATCTCACAGAGACAAGTTCAGACAAGTCTTATTTAGGTGTTTGCTTTAATTAAGGGGGAAAAAACTCAATACAAAAGGTGCCCTGTCCTTGCTGAGCTGTTGTGCAGCACGTTTTGAGGATGGTGAAGAGTGGCTGAGGCCATTGGGACCTGCTGTTCTCCAGCCCCCAGCAGTCCCACAGCACAGCTGAGAGACCAGGCAGCCATCCCCAAAGCCCCAGGTGTCCCTTTGAGGTTCTGAAATCCCCATTTCTGACAGGGCCCATGCAGGGCCTCTGGGCCGGTCCCGGTGGGGGTTTCTGCCACTCCTTCCCAGCTGGACTCACTCCAGCTGCTGGCATCCTCCTGCCCCCAGAACCTGAGTTTATTTGCAGTTCACATACCAGGCTGCTAAGGAGGAGGTGGGTTTTCCATCCCATGTTCCTGAAGGAAAAGCCATTGTGGATGGAGTGTATCCTCTCTCCCTGGCTGGCTGCTCCTGGTACCAGAGACTCTTGTTGGTTGAAAGGCTGGAAGAAGAAACCACTCTCCACTCTTCCCCCCAGGGGCTGGGGGTGGTTGCTGAGGGGGAGCCAGATGTGGCAGCCCAGATGAGGACAAGCAGACAGAACTGATAATAAACCAATAAAGCAATTTTCATCCCATTCCTTGGTCTCAATGGGAGCGTTACAGCAGGCAGCTCCACCTGTGCAGAAAAATACAGAGAGCAAGGTACAAGACCCGTGTAAGCACGGTGAGCATCGTGAATAGGTGGTTTTAGTCATACAGAATTGCAATTCTGACTTCTCTCACACTGGGAGCCAAAATATGTGCCAGCTTGAAAATAAAGCAGTGGGAGATTCCAAGTCAGAACTACAATTTAATAGGAAAATTAAAATAAATGCAGTAATACAGAAACACATTTAATAATATAAATTAAATATTATTTCATTAAATAATAGAAAATACTTTATTTATGTTATTTATATTTAAATAATAATATTTAATTAAATAATATAAAATAAATAGAGTAATACAGAGTTGGGATACAACCTGACACCCAGGTGTTGGTAGCACTCTCACTTAATGGTGCCTGCAGTCCTCCTGCAGTGACAGATGGGCTTCTGCTGAAGCAATGATCCTGTACAAAGGGTCTGGTCTTCCTCTGAAGGTGATTATGGAGCTCTTCTCCTCTGGGAATCCATAGACAAGGTGCTTGTGGTGTTCCAAATCTCAGATTCTATCCAGCTCCTCCCCCTGGGCAGAGCATCTCCCAATGGGTGATGGAATCTGAGTCATACAGAGAGATCTGGTGGCCATTAACGGAGAGATGGCCCCGAGGGAGTTATCAGAGCTGTCCTGGAAAAGAGAGAGAGAGAGAGCACTGCCCCACCTGGTTTAACAGCTCATGGAGATGGTGACAGCATTCATTCCTTCAGTTTCATCTTCTATTGTAACCTAAAACACAGCTCTGCCCAGGGGGTCCCTCAAGTAACCCCAACCAGGGGCTGCAGTGACCTCAATGAACCCCAAATGACCTCAAGAAACCCCTCCCAGGGGCTGCAGTGACCTCAGTGAACCCCAAATGACCTCAAGAAACCCCTCCCAGGGGCTGCAGTGACCTCAGTGAACCCCAAATGACCTCAAGAAACCCCTCCCGGGGGCTGCAGTGACCTCAGTGAACCCCAAGCATCCCCTGGGGTTCTGCAGCCTCAGCTCCCAGGGAAGAGCAGCATGCAGCACCCCAGAGCAGCACACCAGACCCAGGCTGGCAGGGACAGGGATGTGAACCAGACTCTCCCACAGCTTCCCTCCCTGCCTGGTCCCTCCATTCACCTTCTCCAGGAGTTGGCTCCTCTGCAGCAGGATCTGAGCAAGCCAGAGAACCCACCTGGCTTATGGTGGCCCTTCAGTTTTGCTGTACAGAGTCAGCACAGGATCTTAAACTGGGTTAAAAAAACCCAAAAGTGACGAATATTGTTCCACAAAACAACCCAGTGGGCACAGGCCAACTGACTGCTCATGTCTTTTTCCTCCTGGCCTCTCCCAGCCCTGTACAGCGAGTCTGAGGGGCGTGAGCAGAGGTACATATTTATATATCCATGTATCTATGGATATAACACACACAGTGCTAATTCCCATCCACACACACCAACAGTGCCTGAATCAATGCACCTGCTCGTGGTCCCCATGAGCAAAAGAACACCTGAGCAGTTGTTCCCCTTTTGGCATAAAATTCCGATCAGAGAAGTTCCCATGTCTGCCAGGACACATTTCTGGGCTCAGCAAGAGCTCCAGTGTGGTGAGCCTGGGTACAGCAGCGGATCCTGACACCCCTGACAATCCATTTCCAATGTTCTTTTCTACATCTGGCACATTGATTCCTTCCCAATCACTGTCCTGGTGGCTGTCCCCTTCCCTTCAGTCCTCGGGGCTCCCTGCACTTTTCCCCATCAGGTGTTGTAAAAACTGTGCATTATCCTTGCCAGTACCTTTGCCTTTTCCTCATCCCTTCTCTCACATATTTCATATCCCTGATGTGCCTTTGTGCTGTTCCTGGAGCACTCAGCCACGCTCCATCCCCTTCTCCCACTGCCTGTGGGCTCTCACCCTCCCACAGACACCAAAATCTTTGCAAAATCACTCTTCTTCCCAGTGACCCAAACAAAATCCCTTCGTGTGTCAGGCCAGGCTTTGGTGACACATTGTCTCCTACAGAGCACACCAAAGGCTGTCCCTGTGCCTTACAGGACTTTTTCCTTTCCTTTCCTTCTTTCCTTTCCTTTTTCCCTTTTCCCTTTTCCCTTTTCCTTTTCCTTTTCCTTTTCCTTTTCCTTTTCCTTTTCCTTTTCCTTTTCCTTTTCCTTTTCCTTTTCCTTTTCCTTTTCCTTTTCCTTTTCCTTTTCCTTTTCCTTTTCCTTTTCCTTTTCCTTTCCTTTTCCTTTTCCTCTTTCTCTCTCTCTTTCTCCCTCTCCCTCTCCCTCTCCCATTTCTTTTCCCTCTCTTTCTTTCCCTCCCCCCCTCCCTCCCTCTCTCAGGGTTTCAGCCTCCTTTCATCCCAAACTCCCAGCCACATCGGCTGAGCTACCAGGATGGTGCAGCCTTCCCAAACCACCTACCACACCAAAGACCCAAAACTTCAGAGATTCAGCCTTGTGCAAACCCACTTGTCTGTTCCAGGAGCCAAACTGGCTCCAGGTACCAAACCCGCTGCCCAAAGTCAGCAGGGACACTGAGCCCCATTTCAGACCTTCCCAGACACTGAGCCCCATTTCAGAGATGTTCACAGACACTGAGCCCCATTTCAGGGATGTTCACAGACACTGAGCCCCATTTCAGAGATGTTCACAGACACTGAGCCCCATTTCAGACCTTCCCAGACACTGAGCCCCATTTCAGAGATGTTCACAGACACTGAGCCCCATTTCAGACCTTCCCAGACACTGAGCCCCATTTCAGAGATGTTCACAGACACTGAGCCCCATTTCAGAGATGTTCACAGACACTGAGCCCCATTTCAGAGATGTTCACAGACACTGAGCCCCATTTCAGAGATGTTCACAGACACTGAGCCCCATTTCAGAGATGTTCACAGACACTGAGCCCCATTTCAGACCTTCCCAGACACTGAGCCCCATTTCAGAGATGTTCACAGACACTGAGCCCCATTTCAGACCTTCCCAGACACTGAGCCCCATTTCAGGGATGTTCACAGACACTGAGCCCCATTTCAGGGATGTTCACAGACACTGAGCCCCATTTCAGAGATGTTCCCAGACACTGAGCCCCATTTCAGGGATGTTCCCAGACACTGAGCCCCATTTCAGAGATGTTCACAGACACTGAGCCCCATTTCAGACCTTCCCAGACACTGAGCCCCATTTCAGGGATGTTCACAGACACTGAGCCCCATTTCAGGGATGTTCCCAGACACTGAGCCCCATTTCAGAGATGTTCACAGACACTGAGCCCCATTTCAGAGATGTTCACAGACACTGAGCCCCATTTCAGAGATGTTCACAGACACTGAGCCCCATTTCAGAGATGTTCACAGACACTGAGCATCATTTCAGACCTTCCCAGACACTGAACCCCATTTCAGAGATGTTCACAGACACTGAGCCCCATTTCAGGGATGTTCACAGACACTGAGCCCCATTTCAGGGATGTTCACAGACACTGAGCCCCATTTCAGAGATGTTCCCAGACACTGAGCCCCATTTCAGAGATGTTCACAGACACTGAGCCCCATTTCAGAGATGTTCACAGACACTGAGCCCCATTTCAGACCTTCCCAGACACTGAGCCCCATTTCAGGGATGTTCACAGACACTGAGCCCCATTTCAGAGATGTTCACAGACACTGAGCCCCATTTCAGAGATGTTCACAGACACTGAGCCCCATTTCAGGGATGTTCACAGACACTGAGCCCCATTTCAGAGATGTTCACAGACACTGAGCCCCATTTCAGAGATGTTCACAGACACTGAGCCCCAATTCAGGGATGTTCACAGACACTGAGTCCCAATTCAGGGATGTTCCCAGACACTGAGCCCCATTTCAGAGATGTTCACAGACACTGAGCCCCATTTCAGGGATGTTCACAGACACTGAGCCCCATTTCAGGGATGTTCCCAGACACTGAGCCCCATTTCAGAGATGTTCACAGACACTGAGCCCCATTTCAGAGATGTTCACAGACACTGAGCCCCATTTCAGACCTTCCCAGACACTGAGCCCCATTTCAGAGATGTTCACAGACACCAAGACCCATTTCAGAGATGTTCACACCCCTAGCTTCACCCATCGAGGTGTTTGTAAAGACATCAGCTTTCCTCTCAGACTCTTCAGCTGCTTTTGGTTTTATTTCTTTACCATTGTATCATTTCTTTGTCATATTAAAGTGAAGGAATGTATTTCCCCATTGCCAGGGAAAGACAGCTTCAGTATTTCTATAATGCTCCTTTTCTGATTCAGTGTTGGTTTTTACATTCTGCTTGGGGTTTTGCTAGACAATAAACAAAGTGGATCTGATTCCTTGGGAAATAAAATATACAAAAGTGATTTAGTGTTGGCTTCCCAGACTTGCTCATAAGAAGTTTCCTGAAGCAAACTGGTATTTCAAAACCTGAATGTCCCGAAATGTATATTCATCTCTGAGATGAAAATAAAAGATTCTGGAGCGAATAATCCACCACAAAGATACAGCCAAGGGAATAGATTTATGGTGAATACAATGGCTTAGCAAAACACTTCATTACAGCAGAGAGAGGAATCAGACAGGCTTTGGGACAAATAAATACTCACAGTCCTCAGGCCTGAGGTGTGAGGGGCATGAAGACTAGAGGAGTTTTCGCTCAGAAATGTCACATATCCCCTGCAGAAGTGGCTGGGGAAAGGGCTGTGACAGGAGGGTTTACAAGGCATGTACAGCCACAGATTTTGTTCCATTCTAGGGATCAGGAGGGGCTGAAGCCAGTGTGTTCTCAGGGACAGTAAATACAACCAATTGCCTCATTTTAAAAGCAGTTAAGGGGGACAGAGAAGATGCTACACTGAACTCAGCTGTCTGCACCAGAACAAAAGCAGAGCACAAATGGTTACCTGGGATCTCAGCCCTCCACTCCCAGCCCTTTAAAAATGAAAGAGGGAGCTAATTTTACCATTAGGCTTTTTATTCTTTTGTCTCCTCTTCTGCCTGTCCCTCCAAAAAGGCTCCTCACACCAATGTGTCACCACCTGAGCAGTGGCAAATTTGGAGGCATTACAGAAAAGTAAATTTTGCTGTAAACTTTTACTTTTCTGTTGCCAGGCCCTGGAGGCAGCGAGCCACACCAGGGTCTGGGCCAGTGATGCTGCTCCTCAGCACCTCCCTGCACCTCAGAACAAATCCTGCTGCTGACAGGAGTTTTTTGAGGTGTAATTCTAATCAAACACTATCTGTGTATCAATGAACACATCATACAGCTCCCTTCAGCACCCCCCACCCTTTTTAAAATAAAAAAATAAATGAAACATTTCTCTTCACTTGAACAACAGCAGAAAATTAAGAGCTCGCAGCAATTGAAGCGACAAATCCAACGCCTTTGTGCAAAAAAGACACTTCCAAAAGAGAAAAGGCAAACTGACCTGCTCCCTGCATCAGCAGCAACTGAAATAAGTGCACTGATCTCTGCTGTGGGCTGCTCCTGGTGCCAGCTGCTGTGGATGCTGCCTGATTGCCAGGTGACAATGGGGATGAGTTCAGCAGCAGCTCTGATGTTCATAAGAAGTTTCCTGAAGCAAACTGAGCAGCTGGCAGAGCAATGGTCAACATTTGGAGTTTCTGCTGGGGGTGGGAATGGCCTCGAACATCTCCTCAAATGCTGTCACATGCAGGGATTCTGCACAAAGTGCATGTGTGGAGGTGCCCAGAGCTTTCTGCAGGGCCAGCCTGGTCTCTGCTGGAACATCCAAAAGCCCTGTGAGCTGGGCATCACTCACAGGCTGGACCTGGGGATCCTCGAGGTCTCTTCCAGCCTAAATGAGGCTGGGATTCCAAGAGGTTCCAGAGCTCCTGGTGAGCAGAGAGACCATGCAGGTTTCCAGATGCCCGTGCACGTCTCTTGAAGCAGCAAAGTGCAGCGATTCTCCTGGAAACCCTCAGGAAATGGAGTTTGTGGAGCAAGGGCTGCTGTCTCTGATTTCCTCTGCCCGAGCTCAGCCCAGCCAGCAGTGGGTTGTGTGACACCCCAAAGCTGTCTGCACCCTGGCTTTGGGAACCCTCCCCTGCCCAGAACCAGCCACTCACACAAAATCCACAACAAATTTCACCTGCCTTGACGTGGCCAGAGCTACTTCTGGGAGCCAAAACATCCCTGCAAGGCCGAGGAAAAATGCCCTGAAACAAAGCCAGGGCCATGCAGGGCTGCTCTGGTGGCTCCTGAGGAGGGGACTGCAGCCCCTGGAAAGGTTCTGGTTGGGACCAGTTGATCTTTTAACAGGTCAGCCCGAGTCAGAGTCAGCCAGGGTGAGCTGCCAGGAGCCCTGGAGATGTTTGGTGGTTGGGTGGGGATGGCCAATGGAGCCCAGCACCAAAAAACTCTTCCTGGGTTGCACAACCTCTTGTGTCACTGGTGGAGCAAGTGTTGCTAACCATGGAGCTCTGCCAAAGGTTAGAAGGAAAAAACCAAGCACAGATTACTCACTGTGTGCATTTACTTCCCCAACAAGGGACTGAAAATCCACCCCTACCTTTAAGGTGCATTTGGGGACTTCCAAAATTATTATCATCATGTTGTCTTTCTTTTGCTTTCTTATGGTTTTTTTTTTTACTCCCTTTCAACATCTTCCCTGAAATCTGTTGTTACTAATTTGTCTCTGAGGTTTGACCCCCATGGAACAGGAGGAGAGCTGAAAATATCTGTTTAATGAGGTTTGATGCTGCCATGGTTGTTATTTATGTGGTAGCAAATGAAGTTCCTAGAAAAAATCTTAGTTAATGCCAACAGTAACACTCCCAGGATGAGTACTAACATTCCATACTAAGAGAAGGAAGCACAGAAAAAAAGAAATGGCCAGGGCTTGGTTTTAGTGGCCTTCTGTGCTCCATTTTATCTTTTCTATCTGCTTTGGCAGCGTGTCTCAAAGGGATAGCCCATCCTAAATGTCTCTCTAAAGCCCTGAAACAACACCACACACTCAAACTTGACTGACAACAACATTCTCCCAGAATATTCAGGGCTTGCTTTGTGCTTTTCATAGGATTCTTTCACTTGCTGTAATTAATTCTCTGCATCTGGCCAAAGATTGCATTTTTTATCTTCCTGAGCATTAAGTTACGCTATTAATATGCAAATCAGCAGGTTGTGGTTTTCTTGGGGACTTTTTCAACATTTTAATGCTGATTTCACCACTGTGATCCCTTTCTGTGCTTCAAAAGTGTAAGTTTTGCTCATATTTCACTTCAGAAAGCCAAAGTGAAAATCAGATTCCACTACAGCAGGGAACACTGACACTGGGCAGCCTTATCCCCTGCCAGGGCCAGAGGGCAGATGCTGGAGAAACAGGAATAATTGTGCTGGAAATGAGTGAATTTGGGGAGGTAAATCCTGAACTCTGCAAGGAAAGGAACAATATGTGGAGTAGGAGTCAGAATGGTCCAGCAGACAGTCACAGAATCCCAGAATCCCATCCCTGGAAGTGTCCAAGGCCAGGCTGGATGAGGTTTGGGGCAACCTGGTCTAGTGGAAGGTGTCCCTGCTGGAGACACAGTTTTAGATTTAAATTTGACATATACCATGCCACTTGCACTCCAGGAAATTCCAAGGGGAGATCCTTTTGTGTGTAAAACAAATAATAAAAATTTTCTAAACAAATAAAAAACAGTTTTCCCATGTTTTAAGTTCTGGATAAACTCATTGTCATGACTTTAGGAGCAGAAGAGTTTGGCTTTCCAGGAGAGTTAGAATTTAGCAAGTTTAATTTCATCCACAGGCATATCCAGCTTTGTTTGTCCTTCATTACTCAGCTTGGAGGGGGATTGGGGCAAGAAAACACAATTACTGCAGTCATTGTAAGCTGAGTGAAACCACAGATTTCAGTGCTGGATTAATAAACCACTTTGCTGTGAGGAGAGAGGTTGTTAAATCCACTTCTCCTTTCTGTTCTACTGCACAAGGCCACGCGTGCAGGACACCCTGTTCCTTGGGCTATTTGCTTCCCCCAGATGCAGTTTGCTAATATTTGACAGGGATTTTTCCCTACCTGCACTGGAAGCCCTCTGTGCCATGTGTGGAGCAGGGTTCTGTGGCAGTACCTTGCTCCTGCTTCCCATTTGTTCAACCTGAGGGCTGTGTGCATTTGTCTGAAGCAAACACTGACAAACCTCACAGCAGGAATCCATCCTGCCAGCTTTAGAGCCGAGTTTATGCCCTGTGGCTCCACACTAAGCAGCCCTGGACAGCACAACCCTTCTGCTGGGTGTCTCTCATGTAAAGATTCAGAAAACCTGGGCTGTTCTGTACACTTTGGTTTCTGGAGCTGTGCTCTTGGCATTTTCCCCAGCTGTCTTCCCCTTTATTTCCCCCTCCCCATCTGCTTTCCCCTGCCTTTCAGCCCTTCCCCGAATTTTGTTCTGCCAGGATGATTGGGATTTTCCTGTGAAGCCAGGTTGCCATTTGGCTCCTGCAGCTGGAATAGGATGCACTCTGCTATTCCTTGGGTGACCTGGAGTATAGGATGGGGAGCTACAGACACTCCTCAAGTGTCCTTTTGCCCTATTTCCCAGGATAAAAATTTAAATTTCCTTAAAAATTCATAACTCTGCAGGGCAGGGGAATACAGACAAATGCATTTATTTGTGCCATGGAGGGATAGGACAGGGGGGAACGGCTTCACACAGAAAAAAAAAAATAGATTTAGAATGGATACTAAGGAAGCAATTCCCCCCTGGGAGGGTGGGGAGCCCTGGCACAGCGTGCCCAGAGAAGCTGTGGCTGCCCCGGGTCCCTGGAAGTGTCCAAGGCTGGATTGGACAGGGCTTGGAGCAGCCTGGGATGGTGGAAGGTGCCCCTGCCCATGGGTGGAAGATCTTTAAGGTGCCTCCCAGCCCACAGCACCCTGTGATTCTGTGAGAGATCATCCAGGTGCCACGGGGAGCTCCTGCGTGGCCCCTGAGCCAGCTCAGGGAGGTCCCTGGGCTGAAAGCTGCTGCTGAAGTTAATCCACTAAAAAAGGCAGAGTCAGTTCTCGGCCAGCTCAGCCCTGAAAGGAGGTTCCCTCTGCTTAAATCCACACAAACACAGCCCGAGGGAAGGCTGGAGGGCTGGGAGAGTCTGAGCAGCCTGAGATGCCTCACCCTGAGCCGCTGTGTGTGCCCTGCACATCACCTTCATCCTTCGTGCCAGCTCAGGCAGGAAAATGAACACCAGCATGGAGAGCAATCAGCTCACTCCTCAGCATCCTGCTGTATGTGAACCTCAGATTCCTGGAGAGATGGACACAGCCAGTGTGGATGCTCTGATGTTAAACACAGCTAAAGAAACAGGAACGTTGGCCCCACTAAATATGGGAGGTTCTGAAGGCTGGGAATCAGAGTCTGGGACCTAAACCAAACACCAAAGTGGCTGGAATTTTTCACCACCACCATGAAATTTTTCAAATTGGCTTAAAATCCTATTTTAAACCCAAATGACAGACTTAGACTTTTTGTATATGTTCTGGATCTCAAAGTCCTTAGGTTCTTCATGAATTTTGCATTAAATCATAAAAGCTGGAGTTATGTTTTAAGTTAGGAAGAACTTCAAAAGTTTGGATTCTTCCTTAATCCATCGACTCAAAGGATTTTAAGAACATCAAACACAGCTACACTTTCAACTAAATTCTAATAGCTGGAGTAATAAAATCGTATATATATATTTATATACATGTATATATATGCATACATATTTGCATATAGGCACATAACTATAATAAAAATCCTTATTCCTTTCCTTAAAGGAATTTCTGATTTTGAATTCCTGTATATCATCTCTGGCATAAACAGTCCATGAACGTTTGCAACAAGGTCCTTTGATCAGTTCTTGATCTCTTTGTTTGTTTCCCCCAGGGCTCATTTGCTTTTTGTTCTCATTTTGTCTGACACTGCTCCGCTCCAGCCACGGGAACTGAGCTTTAACATTGGTTCATTCTGCAGTGGCTCTGGAGCTTCATGGAAGGCTGGATCTCCATCTCTGCTGCCTGCAGAGAGAGCAGAGGTTATTTCCCCTGTGCTTGCTCCTGGGACCTTGCCAGGAGGGTTTTCCTCAGCTGCTAATTTGGGTGAGATGCTCTATCCTGAGCCCAGGACTGCTCCGAGGAGCAGCTACTGCTGGCTGTGCACCTCGCTCCTTGCCGAGCTCTGTGAACACAAATCCTTAGCCAAAGCCCTATTTTAAACTAATTTCCCCTGGGAACTTAAAATTTTCCAGCTCTGATATCAAAAGGTGAAATATTTGGAAAGCATTAAGAAGGTGGAAGGGCCTGTGTGAAACCTCGGGAGGAATGAGAGCTGCACTTGACACTTTTCTGTGTTACGCTGCTTGTTAAGGACGATATTTTTAGAGCTGGGAACACATCCCTGCTCCAAAGCTGTCCCATTTCCTCAACTGCAACTGTTTCCTTATGCTCTGCATGTGCACGGCAGGACAGCCAGAGCTTCTAGCAGAGTTCAGTTCTCTGTGAAAATATTTGGCTGAAATTTGTGTCCCAGGCCCTGCCAGCAACACGACAACAAAACCCAGTTTTGCCTTAGTGACCTCCAGAAGCTCCTGCAGCACAGAGAGCTCTGTTTTCTCTGGGAGCTGCTTCCTGTGCTCAGACAATGAGGATGGTGATGTGAAAGAAATAAATCTTCGGCCACACACACAAAACAGGTTATTGCCTCAGTTTGGGTGGGAGCTGGATGTCACCTCTGGCTTCCTCTATCAAACCTGTTTTTCCTTCCCTCTGAGCAGACAGAAATGCACCGCGTTTGTTGTGAAATAGCAGCTTGGCAGTAAAGGATCCCGAGTTTTCAGTCACGCCAAAAGGATGGGGAGGGCCAAATTCGGGAAGGAAAGGGGTTTGGGAGAGGTTTCCAAATGTACAAGGGATGCTCGGGGACTGCCAGGAGTGGCCGCCTTTGGGGCTCAGAGAGGACGAGCCTGTCTGGGCTCCCCGAATCAGCCGGGCTGGAACATTTGGAGCGGGGCAGGGGCTCTGTTCCTGCAGGAGCCGGGCACGGGAGGATCGCCCCCCGCTCCCTGCGCCAGCCGCCGGGGCTGCGGCAGCACAGCCCCGCTCCCCGAGCATCCCGGCCGGGACACACCCAGCCCCGAGCCCCGGCTCCGGGAATTCGGGACTTGGGACCGTCCCCATCCCTGGGACCGTCCCCATCCCTGTTTCCCATTCCCCGCGTTCTGCAGGAGCCGCTCGGTCGCAGCGAGAGGAGAGGAGAGGAGAGGAGAGGAGAGGAGAGGAGAGGAGAGGAGAGGAGAGGAGAGGAGAGGAGAGGAGAGGAGAGGAGAGGAGGAGGAGAGGAGAGGAGAGGAGAGGAGAGGAGAGGAGAGGAGAGGAGAGGAGAGGAGAGAGGAGAGGAGAGGAGAGGAGAGGAGAGGAGAGGAGAGGAGGAGGAGAGGAGAGGAGAGGAGAGGAGAGGAGAGGAGAGGAGAGGAGAGGAGAGGAGAGGAGAGGAGAGGAGAGGAGAGGAGAGGAAGAGGAGAGGAGAGGAGAGGAGAGGAGAGGAGAGGAGAGGAGAGGAGAGGAGAGGAGAGGAGAGGAGAGGAGAGGAGAGGAGAGGAGAGGAGAGGAGAGGAGAGGAGAGGAGAGGAGAGAGGAGAGGAGAGGAGAGGAGAGAGAGGAGAGGAGAGGAGAGGAGAGGAGAGGAGAGGAGAGGAGAGGAGAGGAGAGGAGAGGAGAGGAGAGGAGAGGAGAGGAGAGGAGAGGAGAGGAGAGGAGAGGAGAGGAGGAGAGGAGAGGGAGAGGAGAGGAGAGGAGAGGAGAGGAGAGGAGAGGAGAGGAGAGGAGAGGAGAGGAGAGGAGAGGAGAGGAGAGGAGAGGAGAGGAGAGGAGAGGAGAGGAGAGGAGAGGAGAGGAGAGGAGAGGAGAGGAGAGGAGAGGAGAGGAGAGGAGAGGAGAGGAGAGGAGAGGAGAGGAGAGGAGAGGAGAGGAGAGGAGAGGAGAGGAGAGGAGAGGAGAGGAGAGGAGAGGAGAGGAGGAATCCCCTGCCCAGTCAGCAGCCATTTGCCAGGCGTGTTACAGACCTGTGCCACCGCCTTTGTGTAGGGTGAGATGTCCTACTTTCCTGATTAAAACCAGCTCCTGATTTGCAATTCTGAACGGAGATAATTGCTTCAGCAGCATTCCAAAGCGAGCTGCAATTACGGAGTGGGCACGCATTAACAGCGGTAATTTAATTTGTGTCTCCATTTGTAACACAAGGGAAGAGTCTTTCAGGCACTACTGTCAGTGATATTTTTTGCCTCCAACACATATTGGAGGCTACATTCACAAGAAATACTTGCATGAATAAAACATGAGAGCAGCGATTCCTCTGTCTAGCCAAACCAAGGAAACAAACATTGCCTTTGGGACACCGAGTTCAAACAGATGCATCGGGGCCTGCACGCAAGTGCCTCACCTGAGGAGGGGAGTGGAGCTGCCTGAAACAAATACTGTATTTGGGAAGAACTGCCAGAATCCTGACACTAAGTGGTCTTGAACATCAGCTAATCAAAATAGCTGCTAACCAGCTCAGGAGAGGAACTTATAATTAGCAGCATAATGAAATTTGCACTCGAGGCTTCCACTTCCTCTCTCCTTCAGAGGAAAAAATGCCTCCAGTGGTCAATGACATCTATTTGTTTTTTAAGAGATGGGAATTTTCAAAGGTGCTGGAGGGAATTTCTTGTTCACTTCTACAGAGAATCACAGCCATGGATGAGCTTCTGTCTCCCAGAAACAAAAGTTGTGCCTGTTTCCCACAGACCACAGCTTAAAATGCTCCTGCTCAATTCCCTCCAAGTATTGTGGCTTGAGCTCACTGGGTTTTCATGGTTTCTGAGCTATATATAGGAGTTTTCACCCCCAAAATGTGTTCTCAGGTAGTTTTCAGTGAAGTATTCCAGAGGGATGTTGTAGCTGCTCATTCCAGGGGCTTCATTCCTTGCTCTCCAGCCAGCAGCTGCCATCCCAGACAGGCTGGGAACTCGGCTCCCCATCACACTGGTATTAATCTGCTATAACTGCCCTGATGTCACACTGAAACTGGTATAATTCCCCTGATGTCACACTGATATCACTCTGATGTAACACTGTGTCACACTGATATTAATCTGATATAATTCCCTTGATGTCACACTGATGTCACTCTGATGTCACACTGATATCACCCTGATGTCACCCTGATTTTGGTATAATTCCCCTGATACCACTCTGATTTAACTCTCTGATATCACACTGATATTAATCTGATATAATTCCCCTGATGTCACACTGATATTGGTACAACTCCCTGGACTCTGAGCCGTCTCCTTTGCCCACCACCCCACCCTCCTGAGCTCAGAGGGAGTTTCACAAAGAAGAGATTTTGCCTGGCTGGTGAAGGCCCCACTTTGGAGTTTTGGGTGGAGACCTCAGCTCAGGAGCAGTAAAATGATCAGTGCATCAATGACTGGCCACATTCCCCACTCCAGAGCCTGGAGCAGAGTCATTAACCCGAGCATGTAATTAACTTGGACAAGGGACACATTGCATTTAAACTGATCATGGAATAAAAACCCCAAAAGACACATGCCAAGTAACAAAAAACCTCCAAGGACTCGGTATGAAATAAAGCAGAATGCAGCACACAAGGATTCCCAAGTGCTCTGCAAGTCATCCACAGACATTTGCTGGTGGCAGAAATCCACTTGGAGGTGAGTGCAGCACCCACCTGGCAAAGGGCATGAGCTCTGCAGTGTGAGGGACAGCCAGGG
Organism: Pseudopodoces humilis; assembly: GCF_049639895.1. Taxonomy (NCBI): domain Eukaryota; kingdom Metazoa; phylum Chordata; class Aves; order Passeriformes; family Paridae; genus Pseudopodoces; species Pseudopodoces humilis. The sequence continues at coordinate 114,044,467 of NC_142201.1, forward strand.
ATAATTGTTTTGACTGGAAAAATCTGCATTCTGAACAGGACCCGTGGATTTCCTGTTTCCAAGGAAAGCAGAGAGGGATAATGTCTTCCCTCAGATGGGAGGTGCAGCTTTGCATTTGCAGTGAGAGTGAGACGTGTCAGCCCCTTATTACTGTGATTCTTGTTCCAGCTGGCCTTTGAGGATGGACCTAAATCGATCATTTCTTGCTTTTCCATCACTGGGAATCTCATGTTGTATCACTTGGCATTGCCTTGGTGAGTGCATGAAGCAGATTTTGGAAAACTTGACAAAAGAAACCTTTCCATAACGTGAAGGAAGCTTAGGAGAGGGTGTCATGGACCATGCAGAGATATCCAAAGTGTGTGTGAACATTTGTGTTTGTGCTACATTCCAGGGGAGCTAGACACCACAGCTAGGGAAGGAAAAGGGTACGTGGGGCTTGGAAAAGCAGCCTGCTTTCCAAAGAAATCCTGAGAATCATCTGTGCACCTGTGTGGCCACCTGAACCCCCCTGGAACCCTCAGGGTGATGCCTGAGGTCCCCCACTCTGCCCTGGCACCTGCATTCAGAACAAGCTGGGGCCAGGGGCAGAGGAGATGGGCCAAAGCCTCCACAAAGGGCAGATTTCTGCCCCAGGAATGGCCTTTATTTGCCTTGTGTCCACTTAAACCTGGGAGCATTCAGATCAGCAGAACTGGCCCAAATTTCCCCATTTTTCCCTGGAATTAAGCGGGGTGGTGAACTGGTCTCTTTCAGAAGCACTGCCCCAAATCCCTGCTCACTGTTCTCTGCTGCTCACACCTCTGCTTTTGGCCAAGGTCACAGGAAAAGCCCTGGGAATCTCTGTGTCAACACCCAGAGCACCTGGAACACACACAGAGGGAGCTGCTGGAGCTGCAGGGCAGGGCTGGGGCGAGGGAAGCAGGAATTGTTGAGAATTGTTCTGATAAAACCCATCTAATTATTGCACACTGGGGGTTTTTTATTATTTACATAGTCATGTTACATGCAAAATGAGTGAAGAAGGGCAGAAATAAATTTGGAAGTCTGTTAAAACCACAGTGTGATTTTCATTTGCACCAGACAGATAATGACAATTATTAGTGGACTGTACTCTGCCCCCTTGCAGCAAAGCAGCAATGCCAGGCACCCTGGTTGCTAAATCCTGAGAATCAAGAATTATTGCAATAATAATAAATAAAAAAGCACGACAGCTTTCCTGGGGTTCACCATTACAAGTTCCATCTGCCCAACTGCCAGAGGAGAAACCAAAGACAGTCACTGGAAAATCTGATTTGGACATGTCAAGACACAAAGAACAAAAACATATTTAGGAAGTATTTGTTTAGGACACGTTCAGAAATCACTCTTTGGGTGCACTGATGGTCCATGCTTCAGTTTGTTAGCAGGAAAACCACACCAGCCTGAATCAAACACTCTTCAGAAGCAAATAACACCAAGCAAGGATCTGTCCCTGTGAGAAAAGGGAAAAATTAACTCCCTCAATTTAGCCTAAAGGGAGCTTTCACCCAAAGGTGAGAAGAGAGAGTGTCGGGCTCGTAAATGTATGAATAATTTCATGGCTCCTGTTGATTTGGTGTAGGAGGTGCTGGAACATAACAGTGTTGGGTGGCAAAGTGACACAAATGAGGAAGGGACTGCTGTCACTCCAGATGTAAAAAATGGTAGTGGCAAATTACTGCTTATATCCAGCTTGGATGAAGTGCATTTGCTAAAACCCATCTCAAAACTGCATGAAAACCAGAAACAGAGGAAGACTTAGGGAATGGGAAACCAGTAATCACACAGATGGATTCACATTTCAGAGTGACTTTGACTCATGGCCATAGACCCATCAGGAGGAAAATCCAAACTCTACTCCAAAAGCACACAGTTGTGGAGGGCTTCACAAAGCCCTGGGCCTGGCCAGTGTGGGCAAGGGAAGGCTGAGAGGGGATCCCTCAGTGCACACCAACATCCCCTCAGTGACACCAACACCCCCTCAGTGCACACCAACATCCCCTCAGTGCACACCAACACCCCCTCAGTGCACACCAACATCCCCTCAGTGCACACCAACATCCCCTCAGTGCACACCAACATCCCCTCAGTGCACACCAACATCCCCTCAGTGCACACCAACATCCCCTCAGTGACACCAACATCCCCTCAGTGCACACCATCCCCTCAGTGCACACCACCATCCCCTCAGTGCACACCACCATCCCCTCAGTGCACACCAACATCCCCTCAGTGCACACCAACATCCCCTCAGTGCACACCAACATCCCCTCAGTGACACCAACACCCCCTCAGTGCACACCAACATCCCCTCAGTGCACACCAACACCCCCAGGGCTCTCAGAGGATGGTGCCAGACTCTGCTCAGTGGTGCCAGTGACAGGATGAGGAGCAGTGGCTGTGAACTGAAACACAAGTTCCACCTCAGCCTGAGGAAGAACTTCTGGCCATGGAGGGGCAGAGCCCTGGGACAGCTGCCCAGGGAGGGCCTGGAGTCTCCCTCTCTGGGGACATCCCAAAATCCCAAATTCCTGTGTCACCTGCTCCAGGTGGCCCTGCCCTGTGACCTGGGTGATCTCCAGAGGTCCCTTCCAAGCCCAGCGTGCCGAGGTTGAGCAGATGTGCTGCAGATCCTGGAAGTGTAGCAGCTCTGAAATGTTGGAAGTCCAGCAAGCAATTATTGGCTTCATGGAGTGGGCACTAACCATAAAACCTGGTGAAGGAAATTGGGTGCATTTATTGCAAACACTGCAACCTCTAAAGCCAAATGTTTGATCCTCATTTTCAAAAGGTGACCTGAATCCTCAGTGCAGGGATGCATTGCACTGGAATTGGGGCAAACAGCCCTAACAGGGATGGAAATCCAGAAATGTCCAGTGCTCCCTGGAAGGGCTGTGGGTCACAGGCTGCTGGGGTCCTGTGCTGAGGGGAATGGTGACCAGTGCCATGGGAACACAATTCCAGCCAGGGTCCTGTGAGCTGGGCTGGTGAGACACAGGCACAATTCCTCTTCTGGCAAAGGCAGCCCTCAATATCACCACCTAATTCCCTCACCTGGCTTTCCAGAGGCACAGGAGGAAGACAAGAGCACGTGAAGTGCTCCTGTTGCCTTTCTCTGGAAACAAAAAGGCTTCTCTTGCTTTTTGTAGCAAACCAAAGCACTCGTTTATTTGGAATATCTGTCATTTTATCTCCACTGCTTCTGGGAGAACAGAGAGAGCAGCAGAGGAACAACCCAGCTGACTGCTTCATCAGAAGATGCTGTGAGATGCATAGAAAGGGAATCAGGCTCATGTTCTGTGTCTGGAGAGGCAGATGGGGTCTGGGCTGGCCTAGAGGGAGACACCAGCTGTTCCAAACAGTGCTGGGGTCAGCTTCTGTGACACTCCACTGCCGTGTACCAGCAGATTCTGGTTTCTTAGCTGGAACGCCAAAAGTGCTCAATCTTTTACAGAACAATGGGCAGATAATTAGAGAAACCAGAAGCATTATTAATAAGAGAAGCTTGTTTTAAAAAGAGCTCAGCTCACTCCTGTCAAGCAGCTGACAGCCTCTGCAGATCACTAAATGGGGCTTTTTGATGCTGCTCTCTAAAATCCTGCTCCGCTTCCTTCAGCCTGACTGACAGTGCAGACTCAATTAACCTTTGATTAGACCAAAGGGTGCCACTGGTTTTATCCTGGGAATCTCTGCCTTGCTGGTGGACATTCAAAAACCGAGATTGTTGCAGGTTTTCTGTTTTCTAAAGCACCTCTTGAGATAACACCATTTTTTTCAGAGCACCCTCTCTGTACCTGTCTCAAAGGTCACCTGGAAAAGGAAGCAGTGCAAAGCAAAGGCAGACTCATGCCCCAAAGCAAAGGGGGGACCGAATTTCCTGAGCTGAAGCAAAATCCCTGCAGTTAATCCTGCAAGAAGCATCCCCTCCCTCGTGTGGGTGCAGCCACACACTCCTGCAGGCGTGCTCTCCTGCTCTCCTTCTGACCAGAGACATTTTTGGGAAGCGTGCTTGATTATGCCGTGTGTCTAAAGGCACCTTAGATAGGCAGAGAATATTAAAAGTGGCAGCAAAAAAAGGGAGAGAATCTTTGAACCGAGCAGAAACATGTTCTGAAATCTTCTTGCAGCCAAAAGCCGCAGGAATATTTTTGTTTACAGCCCCGACCCCTCCCCAAAAAAGCCCTCATCAGCATTCCGTGCAAGGAGGTGAAAAGCAGCAAAGTTCCCTCTGAGGTGTTTGCTGCCCTTGTTTCCCCATTTACCTTTTTTAAGCAGCCCCACACAGATTGCCAGCTTGCTTTTTATTCCTTCTCCTGCTGCTGTTGTTTGCTGTGCAGTTGTCAGGGCAGGTTTGGTGTGAACCCAGCCAGGAAAATCCCTGGGATGCTGCTGAGCATCTCAGGGGGCTCTGGTCAGGAGCAGGAGGTCTCACAGGAGGTCTCACAGGAGGTCTCACAGGAGGTCTCACAGGAGGGACAGTGAGAAGCAGCTGAGGTGACATCCATTTGTGGCGGCTCCTGGGTGATTTCTGGCCCCTCTGTGCTCGCTCCAAGCCCATGTCCGAGGGCAGGGACTCGCTCAGGGAGGGATTCCCAGCCCCACAAGGGCTGTGGACACTCCAGGGTCACTTTGGCTGTTTGCAGCAGTCCAAGAGCCACTGCCCAATTTCCTACTGAGTGGAACTGGAGGAGCTTTGAGGTCCCTTCCAGCCCAAACCATTCCATGATCCTTAAACGTGCCAAGAAACACAAACCAAAGGAAAGGCTGCTGTTCTGTCCTTTCTCCAGGACACAGCACAGGCTCACAGAAGGGGGATTGTGCAGCAGCAACTGTGGAAGCACAATAAACAGAGACCTCCCTCAAGGTCTAGAGAAGAAAAACCACTGATTTTCAGTATGTGGGAATCCTTATTGTGAAGATATATGACTTTCAAATCATTTTAGGAAGCAAAGGCTGGAAGAGACCTCCAGAGGCCACCTGATCTGGCTTCCTGCTCAGCACTGGATCAGCTGCTTTCTGTAAGCAGAATAACTCAAAGGACAGACACTCTAGAGCTTCTCCACTTCAGTGCTGTGCCAGGGAAAAAAAAAAAAAAAAGAAAAAAAGAAGGATGTCTGCAGCTATTTCTGCTCACTTTTTGGACTCTGACTCTTGAAAGTTCTTGTATTGAAACACTTATTTAAAATGCTGAACACTACAACCAGAATTCTTCAGAAAAAAACACTTCAGCTCTTCCTGCAGGGGGGTGACTCCACCAGTTCAGGAAAAACTGCAAGATTGTGCAAGGCCACCTTTATGAAATACCATTTTTACTCATTTTTTGCTGAAATTGTACAAGCCTAGCAACAGCCTCTGCTGTTCTGAAAGAGTCTGAGGTGGAATTTCACCTCTCCAGCCTCAGCAGCCAGAGTGACAGATACCTCATGTCACAACCAACACAGATTAGTTGTACTAAAACACTCCTATGAATTTTAAAGAGCCTTTTCCAAAAATCAAGATGGTGGTTTATAGCTAAAAATATATCTATCCAAATTAAATATTTGCATGACAAGGGTGACTTTAATTAAAAACCTTTGGCATAATTTAAATCACATCCATGAAAACAGTCATTGCAGAATGAAATGACTCAGAGCAATTGAGCCTTCCAGTTCAGGGTAATTGGAAGGGAATGTCTGGGGCATGGCTCCCTGCAGTGATTTTACACCCCTGAAAAAAGCTGATTGTGAGATCCTTTTAATAAACACTGAAGCAGCTGAGCCCAGACTGATACACAATTCTGAAAAGTCATAGATTTCTATTTGCTGAAAATGAAAATGATTTTGATCTGGTCCAGATGGATTGGGATAAAAAAGCCCCGGGGTGCAATGGAAGCTGCTCCCAGGAGGATGCTCAGGAGCTCAGCTGAAGGAAACATGTCAACATGCACAAGTTCCTTTTTCTTCACTCACTCTCCCTGGGCATTTCCCAGCTGGCTCTTCCCTGCAGTCTGGGCAATATTGGAGTGTGCACACCTCATTTCTTCCCTAGAACTGCTCGGGATCTGTCAGAGCTCTCTGAAAACGTGGGCAGAGGCACTGAGCCCAAATCTCAGGCAGGCCTGACCTCTGCTTGTTTGCCTGAATTGTGCCTTGCAGCCAGCAGCCATCCTCCTGAGAGACAACCTGGGGCCAAAAGCTGAGCATTTTAGGAACTGTAAAGCTGCCTTTTCTTCACTCTGACCCCCCAGTGCCACAGCAAACCTGCACAGGGAATGTGCACACAGTAGAGCAACAGCCGAGGAGCTGCTGCTCTTGAAATCACTGTGCACACAGCTGTGGGATGTCTGACAGGCCTGAGTTTGCTGAGTCTCAGGAACAAATTTAGTGGGTTTCTATTCCTCAGCCAGGCACCAGGAGGGTTTTTGTCCTTTCCTCCCACCTGACAAGTTCCTGAGTGCCCAGGGAGACTTAGGCTGGGAACCTGCAACCAGTACCACCCCTGCACAGGAGCTTCCTCCTGATCCTCCCTTCTCCCCAGCCAGAGCATCATCTCCCCATCCCTGTCCTCCCACCTGATGGGATTTAGGAGGAGCACCCAGATTTAAGACTTGTGCTGGGCAAAAAGGCCCAGAGGAATACCCAGGTTTAGGATTTGAACTGAGCACAGAGGGTCAGGAACACTCAGGTTTAGGATTTGAACTGAGCACAGAGGGTCAGGAACACTCAGGTTTCGGATTTGAACTGAGCACAGAGGGTCAGGAACACTCAGGTTTAGGATTTGAGCTGAGCACAGAGGGTCAGGAACACTCAGGTTTAGGATTTGAACTGAGCACAGAGGGTCAGGAACACTCAGGTTTAGGATTTGAACTGAGCACAGAGGGTCAGGAACACTCAGGTTTCGGATTTGAACTGAGCACAGAGGGTCAGGAACACTCAGGTTTAGGATTTGAACTGAGCACAGAGGGTCAGGAACACTCAGGTTTAGGATTTGAACTGAGCACAGAGGGTCAGGAACACTCAGGTTTCGGATTTGAACTGAGCACAGAGGGTCAGGAACACTCAGGTTTAGGATTTGAACTGAGCACAGAGGGTCAGGAACACTCAGGTTTAGGATTTGAACTGAGCACAGAGGGTCAGGAACACTCAGGTTTAGGATTTGAACTGAGCACAGAGGGTCAGGAACACTCAGGTTTAGGATTTGAGCTGAGCACAGAGGGTCAGGAACACTTAGGTTTAGGATTTGAGCTGAGCACAGAGGGTCAGGAACACTCAGGTTTAGGATTTGAGCTGAACACAGGGTCAGGAACACTCAGGTTTAGGATTTGAGCTGAACACAAAGTCTGAGAGGAGCAAGCAACCTCTGATAATGCAGGAGGTGGAACACAAAGCACAGCACGTTGCTGTATCCCAAGGAATAACCCAGACTCTCCAGAATGCAAATCAGGCAAGAAAAGAACATCATGTTGCTGTCAGAACTTTGTCTGCAGCTTGTGTGACTGCAAGAGGTTGTAATTATTTAACATTTTGATTTCAACTTCCCCGAGTGGTGAAGCCCTTCCTGCCCGAGCAGCTGCTGCAGCTCCACGGCACATTGACAGAGCAAATTTCAACTCAACAGCAGCTGAGGAGTCACAGGGCTGTCAGAAATGTGTTCATCTGTTTGCCAGGCTCTGCATGCACGCAGGAGCACGAGGGTGGGCTTTGTGCAGACCATTCACATACACACAGCTGCATTTCCCAGCTCTTTCGGTCTCTCCCCAGAGATGCTCCGGACCCCTCAGCATCTTTGTGGCCTCCATTGGGCCCCAGCAGCTCCTTGTCTTTTGATCTCCTTGTTAATTATGCTGCACTTTCCAAGGAAAAAGGGGGAAAACCCTACTCTCCCCTCACCCAAATAAAAATATCTGCACTTCTCAGAGCTGCCAGCTGCCCTCCACAGCTCTCTGGTGGGTACATTCCCTCTCTGCTCCCGTGGTTCCTCGGGAAGAGGAAGGGTCAGAGCTGCCTCCCTGGACTCCAGGACATGGCCAGGAGTGCTGGCTGTGAAATGCCAGGGGAAGGAAAGCAGCTGGGTGTGTTTTCAGAATGGAGCATCTTTTCTGGGAGCACCTTGTAATCCTTTCCATTAAAAGAATTTCCCTGCAGCTGAAGACAAAGCTCTGTGGGATGGTTGTGCCTTCCCTGATGTCACACAGAGTAAACACAGCACCAAATGAGTGCTTTAGGTCACAGGAAATTTTACATCCTTTGAACAGGACAGCTGAAAATGTGACTATTATTACTTTAACTTCAGGAGTTTAAAAGTTTATAGTGCTATTTCTTCCTTTCCTGTGAGTATCTTCCCATTTCTGGCAGATTCCCTTCCTTCCTGCTCTGGCCAGTGGGAAGCTCCAGATGTGGCTGCATTTTGGGATTTGGGGATTTGTTACCTACAAAACCCTTATAAATCCCCCCGGGCTTGCTGAAGACCCAACATTTTCAAAAGAAGGGCAACAAGTTTTTCCTTTTTGCTAAATGTTGAGGCTCAGATTTGACAAATCATCTTTTCCAGGGAAGCAGTTGGCCATTGGAAAGGCCACATTTCTTCTCAGTGACAGCACATTACTTGGAGAAAGACCAATATAAATGCATATGCAGATTATGCAGCAATTTTGGCCCATGTTGGCCTCTGAATTTGCTGACCCAGCCACCCACTTATTGGAAGTGATATCTGATCATTCCACAAATTTTCGGATTTCTGGTTGTCTGCTTAGACTTTTTTTGGTGTGTGTGTGTGTGTAAGATGTGTCCTTGAAAGCAGCCAGGAGACACTAGGGAAAAACTCAACACAGGAAACAAAAAACCTTTCTGTTGCTCCATCAGCTCTCTTTGGTTCTCACCTGCTCAGATGCTTCAACCTTGTTCCTGTGGAAAAGCAAATACCTGCTTGATAATGGGGAAGTGTTGCTAATTTTAGACTGAAAAGGCTCAGAATCTGCAGCCCCAAAATTCCTGCACCTGAGTGGGCTGAGAAAGAGGATCTCAGCACACAAGCCTGCCAGAATTCCCAAATATTTGTGAATTTTGACACTCGTGCAGGCTGTGTCATGGAGATGTTTGTTTTAAATGCCAGCTGGTGCAGTCTGAACAACACACACAATTTTCAAGCCAAAGAATAATGAGCCTAAAGCAACTTGGAGAAAAAGAAATATCCTGCCATGTTCTTCACCTCTGATTGCAGCAGGTCAAAGGCTGAACTTATTGGAAATGAAGTGGGGCACTGTCCAAATTTTTCCTTCCTTTTTATGCTTTTTATGCTTTCTCATTTGGCTAAGGGGTGCTGGACAGAACAAAAAGACAATGAAAGGATTTGAGAAAGATCACAGATGCATCTCTAAAACAAAAATATAATCAAAGGCTAATTCAGAGGTTTTGTGGAAAAATAAAAAAGGTTACATCTTTCTGTATTCATATGTCAGAGTTGCAAAAGAATTGGGAAAGCAAAAGGATCTGACAATAGACTGGAGATGCTCATCAGCTGCTAAGCCAGATTAGCTGGTTTTTGGGGTTTTTTTGCACCCCCACAGAGATCATTTCACCTGCACATCCCGTCTGCAAAGCAGAAATCCAGCTGTTCCCACCCCTGGCAGCAGCAGTGGGGGATATTGCACCTCCTGGCACACACAGGGACATCTTGCATTTCCCTCTTTGTCTTTTCAGACATTCTGGAGCGTGGAACCCCCAAACCCCTGGTTGGTTCTGCGGGTTCTTTAACCACTGAAAGTCACCTGCAGTCAGGAGACTGGAAACACAAAACTGAAGTACAGAATGTGAGCCTGAATTCAGAGACTGAAATAAAGGCCCTAAAACCATCCAACCCAGAAATCAGAGATTTTCTTGCTTTACCTAAATAAGAATGATGGAAAAATCTTGGGGAGTTTGGTTGATTGGTGTTTCCTCTGGGCAAACAATGTTTGAGAAAAGAACTTTGAGCCCCTAAATGATGCTGAGGTCTGTCCAAAAGGAACATGACCTTCCTAGGTGGGGCAGCTCCTGCAGGGATCACTGAGACCTTCCATGAGACATTTGAATCTCCTTACTGGCTACAGGGTTAGTGCAATGAATCTTCTGCAGTGTTTTAGGGTTACAGAGATCTTTCTATACTGAACAGCAGTGCCTGCCTCACACCAGAGAGAATTATCTATAGTACCTGAGTAGAAAGGAACTGAGCTGGCTTAAAAAACAGCTTTAAATCAAAATAAACACCGAGTCATTAAAATGCTGCAATGAATTAAGAAATTATTTGCTTTAATACATTGACTTTTGTGGTTTACTAAATCAAGAGCTGTTGTAGTCTCCATGGAGAAACAAGCTCCATTTGTCGACCTTTGTATTTATGTGCAAAAATACTGGAAAGGGACCAGAACACTGTCTGCCTGTAAATCAGCTTTTTCTCATTCTGAACTTTTACAAAAGAAATCCATGACTTTGACACCTTTAGCATTTATCCAGGTAACGAGTCCTGCACACTCCTTACCCAGCCATAAATTCGGGATAACGCAGCTGATGGCAAATCCATTTCTGACAGGGATGGAGCTCCCTTGGGCTGCTGGGGAGGGGCTGCTGAGAGCAGAACAGGGGTGCCATGCTCAGGGATATTGCCATGCTCAGGGATATTGCCATGCTCAGGGATATTGCCACAGACAGGGATATTGCCAAGTCATTGATATTGCCACAGACAGGGATATTGCCACAGACAGGGATATTGCCACAGACAGGGATATTGCCAAGTCATTGATATTGCCACAGACAGGGATATTGCCACAGACAGGGATATTGCCACAGACAGGGATATTGCCAAGTCATTGATATTGCCACAGACAGGGATATTGCCATGCTCAGGGATATTGCCAAGGTCATTGATATTGCCACAGACAGGGATATTGCCATGGACAGGGATATTGCCACAGACAGGGATATTGCCATGCTCAGCCCCCTCTGGGAGCCCCCATGGCTCTTCCCTGGGGTGGATCCTGCCAGGTTCCAGAGGTAGCATCAATCCCTCAGGAGGGCTTCCCGAGCTGCTCCTGCTCTTCCCTGCCTCCTGCTGCACAGGAACCATGGCTGGTGCCTCATCCTGAGCCAATCCATCATCCTGAGCACTGCTCAGGGCCCTTTTTTCACTCTTCTCCCCGTTCCCTTTAATTTCTGTCAGAGCACATGTATGACTACATTTGTCACATCAAAGCTACGACAGAGGAGCTCCCGAGGCAGGCCCTGAGGCTGCTCCCAAAAGCTGGAGCTACAACCTGAAGTCAAGCTTGTGTGGATCCATCTGCACAGGCTGAGTATTCCCAGTTTTACCCACCACAGCCTTGGAAAAGCCAGGAGACAGAGGCACCTCCTGCTGCTTCCCCTGCCAGGTGCTGTGCAGGGAAACACCTTTCAAATCAGCCTAAAAGGGGATCCAGGCATCACTCCTGTCTCAGGCTGCTCTACTCCTCCTGCTCACACAGCCCTGCTCTTGGGCACTGCTTTATTTCACATTTACCCACAGCCTCACTGTAAAAGTGATTAAACCCCATGCTGAGGCTGTTTAGGTTAGGACTAAACAACCACAGTTTTTCCTGGCCTGTTACAGTGTGGGGGAAAGGTGTTGCTCAGCACCAAACATTAGCATTGTTTGCTTCACCAGTTACAAAGAGCTGTACCTGGCAGAAATCATCAAGTTATCACTTAGGAAGAGGAAATCTGTTTCATAGCACAGGCTTTGCTAAGCTAAAGGAACTGGGCATTGTGCATGAGAAGAGTGGAGTCAATGCATTTTTGTTAATTGCACCTTTTATAAGAGCACTTAGACAATGCATTGGAATAATTATTTCCTGTGAAGCAGCATTTAACATGCTTCTCACTTTTGCTTTTGTGCTGAGAAATCTCACTGACAGCAGGCAACCAGAGCTCCTCACAGCAGCATTTCTCTGAAACAGCAGAAGGAATTGTTTTTAAAAGGGTACCTGGAGGAGGAAACTATCCCCTCCTTTTGTGCTTTGAGGCCCTCTCAGCAAACAGCCAGATGTTTAAGCCCGTGCTTGCTCCTGGAGTGTGCCCTGGTTAAACCACGGTGGGTCCAGGAGGAATCCCCTCTGTGTCTCCTGGAGATGTCCCAGTGGAGACTGGGAGCAGCAGGAGTGGTGCACCATGAAGGTGGCACTTGGGAGGCAGAGCTGGCTGCACTGCTGGAAGGAGGAATTCCATCTGCCACGAGGCATCTCCAGGAGATGGGGAATGGGGAAAGCACCAGGTTCCTGCTCCCAGCCAGGGAATCTGCCAGCTGCTCCATCAGCTGGGTGCTCAAACCCCAATTCCAAACCCCAGCTGTGGAGAAATGAGCTCTGAGGGAAGCCCAGAGGGAAGGGCCTGGTGGATTCTAGTTCACCATCCTCACTCCGGCCTTTCAGGGGCTCTGCCGGGCTCATCCTGCTGGTCAGCAGCATCCCAGGGAGCTTCCTGCCTCTCCAGCTGTGCAGAGGCATGCTTGTGGAGCTCCTTCATTTCCAGTGTGCTCCAATTGGAACCCAGCACGATGGAAAAGCAGCTGGATGAATCATTTACAGCCCCATTTCCTCATTTCCATACTGTGATGCAGGTGAGAGCTGAAAAAATAAACCCCAAAGGTGCATATATTTTTAAAACACACGGTAAGATTAAAGCTCCTTTTCTCTCCCCTTCCCATGTATATAATGTTTAGCTGGAATATTTTAAACATGATGAAGGGCTTAGGAGCGGGGATGAATGACAGCAGGAGAGCTGGGATTCCAAACAAGTTGCAAGCCCGTCTCATCTCCCAGGTGGCTGGAAGTGTTTCACATCCCAGATTCACCAGAGGAACGGAGCAGACTCGCTTGGCACCTCGGGTCCTGCACTAGGGAAGCGTTCCTGTGGCTGCACCAACTCACTCAAGTGGCTTACTGAGGCACTTTGCAGTATCCATGGAAAATGAAAGCCTGAAGTGCCAGCTGTGCTGAATTCAAAGGGAAGGTACAGCTTGGGGTGCGCTCGCCAGCTCGGGTACAGCTGTGGCTTCTCAAAGAACCTGATTTCAGAAAAGAGCCAAATAAATCTTTGATATCTTCCCCTTTTCAAAAGCATGATGCCCACATCTCTTCCTCTTCTCACAAGTGTCTAAAGGGGGCTGTAAAGCCAGCCTTCATTTTAAAGCCACCTTGCTTGGTTTGGGTTCTTTACTGGAGTGTTTCCTTTGGGTGCATCCTGTTTGCTCCATTTCACTTTTTAAAGCATGGCCTCACCAGTGCTGAGGAGATGGCAAGAAGTTTGATTCCAATTCCCTCCACATCTGCATGTGCAATGAAAACATGCCCATTGTTGGAGGGATGCAACAAGAAATGAATCCTGGGGATATGAAACTCAGTTTTCATATATCATATATTATATCATATAGATGAGGTCAATGCTGAACCGTTTCAGGAAGACACTTTTGCTTTAGTTATTGCAAACAAAATGCTGTGCAGGATTTTAGCGTCTCCTCTTGTGCCTTTTTAGCTATTTATGGTTAGGAGCAGGCAGAACTCCCCCTATTCCTCCCTGTCTCAGCAGCAGCTCTCACAAATACACCTGGTAGCCGATGGCAAGTGTGGCATAACTTAACATCACTTGGTTCAATCGTGTAAAATTTTGTCCATTGCTGTGCCACCTGCAAAGGAAGTATTTCCACTCCAGTCTTTCCTCCAGAGTGTCCTTCTGGTCCCAGCAGAAGGGACAGGGAGCTTTTTTTTGTAAGGTACTTCAGCACCGCAGCTCCTTGGAATAATGAAGGATGAAAATGAGGATTCAGCTGTCAGTGTCTCTCTGCTGCTGGCCAAATGCCCTCAGTGGGGTGGTTTTGTTCTCCTTTTGCTGCTCTCTGTACACAACAATGGGTTGGAGCTTTATGGCAAAAACATTTTTCATCTGGAAACGAGTTTTAACATTCTGGGTGGAGGAAGCACAGGAGGGGAAGCACAGGAGGGATGAGGAAGCACAGGAAGGATGAGAAAGCACAGGAGGGATGGGGAAGCACAGGAGGGATGGGGAAGCACAGGAGGGATGGGGAAGCACAGGAGGGATGGGGAAGCACAGGAGGGATGAGGAAGCACAGGAAGGATGAGGAAGCACAGGAGGGATGGGGAAGCACAGGAAGGATGAGGAAGCACAGGAAGGATGAGGAAGCACAGGAGGGGAAGCACAGGAGGGATGAGGAAGCACAGGAAGGATGAGGAAGCACAGGAGGGATGAGGAAGCACAGGAGGGATGGGGAAGCACAGGAAGGATGAGAAAGCACAGGAGGGATGGGGAAGCACAGGAGGGATGAGGAAGCACAGGAGGGATGGGGAAGCACAGGAGGGATGGGGAAGCACAGGAGGGATGGGGAAGCACAGGAGGGGAAGCACAGGAGGGATGAGGAAGCACAGGAAGGATGAGGAAGCACAGGAGGGATGGGGAAGCACAGGAGGGATGGGGAAGCACAGGAGGGATGGGGAAGCACAGGAGGGATGGGGAAGCACAGGAGGGGAAGCACAGGAGGGATGAGGAAGCACAGGAAGGATGAGGAAGCACAGGAGGGATGGGGAAGCACAGGAGGGATGGGGAAGCACAGGAGGGGAAGCACAGGAGGGATGAGGAAGCACAGGAGGGATGGGGAAGCACAGGAGGGATGAGGAAGCACAGGAAGGATGAGGAAGCACAGGAGGGATGGGGATCAATGGCAGCAGGGCTGTGCTGGGAGCTGGGGAGGCAGGAGAAAGCTCTCAGGATGGAGGGCAGAGTGTCAGTCCTGCATGGAAAACACAGGATAGGGACAGGAGGTGATCCCAGGAGGGTCCCAGAGCTGTGTCTGAGAATTAAAACCAAAAAGTGAAAGGGGAAATCCAAAGCTGAGGCTGGGAGAAAGGCAGGGCATGGATGAGCATGTTCACTGCAGGACTGTCCTGCCCAGTGGTGGAGAACTGGATTCTCAGGGAAAGGATGGGCTGAAACAGACCCCAGAGACAGCAAAGCCCAGCTCAGCAAGGCCATTCCCAGCCCAGGCAGAACGCAGGGAAGCAGCCTCAGAGGGAGTAGCTGTGCCTGTGTGCACAGTGCCACAGCTCCCAGCCACACTGAAGAGCAGAAACGAGGCTTCAAATCAGAACATCTCAGAAAACTGGGGTAATAAGGCCAGGTCTGGTTTAGGGGAGGAAAATAAGGATTTCAGGAGTGTTTGGAATCAAAAAAGACAAATGTTCTGCGTGTAGTGGCGCGGCTGGGATGGAGTTGAATTCTGGCCTTGGCTTTGTGCTGACAAAGACCCAGAGCCCATCAGGACAGAGCCTCTTACAGCCAGTATTAATTTAAACACTGCAAAGGATCGCTTCTTCAATTAATTGGCCCCAAAACCACAAAGGAAAAGCCATTCTTGATTTAGTTTTGAGTGGAGTGTGTGACCTGTTTCAAGATGCTTCCACCGAACTTCTTCTTGGCAAAGAGGCCATAAAGCATTCAAATCTGACCTTTTGGGAGGTGGAAAAGTCAAAACATAAATCCACAATAACTAACAACATGCAACTTAAGAAGTGGATTTGCAATCAAGGGGGGGAAAAAAAAAAGAAGATTGAGAAGCCATAAAAAGGAGGCACTGAAAAGATAAAATATTTGCAGGTAACCTAAAGACCACTTCAGGACATCACCACATTCCAGGCTGGAAATAACATTAGAAAAAGATTTCCAGAGGCAGAAAAACCCACCCCAAATGCATCCCTAGCAGGAATGATTCACAGCTTGGGGAAGGAATTTAAAAACCTGTGCTCAGAAATGGGAGTTTTATCAGTTTTTGGGAAATAATTACTGAATTAATTCTTGGCATCCAGCACAAGATATTCCAGAGAAGCTCCAGAGTTTTGTAACCTTCCCAGGAGGGTCACGGTGAGAGCAGGGTGGGGAACTGGATTCCAAAGGGATTCAGACACAGCAGATCCCTGTTCCCTAAAGTGGCCTTGAGGCCACAGCAAGAGACAGGGATGTATGTAAAGACACTTACAATAAACACAAAATTAATCCTGGACAGGAGAAATTCAGGAATTTCTCCAAAGAAAACCCCTAATCCCCTCCAGTTTCTGTGTTGGTAAATTAGTCAGAACAAGGATAAAACCAATTCTGTACATGAATAAATGGATATTGGGCTCATCTCCCCCTGGCTTCTGTGCAGGGAAGAAACGCCTTGTGAATTTGTGAGATTCTTTTCAAATTAGCAATAACTGTAATGCCAGATAACAAAAGACAGATGACTTCTTGTCTTTTTGGTTTTTTTCAGCTGGCTGGCAGAGAATCTGAATCTCTGCACATTTCTGATTTCATTTGGAAGAGTTTCTAAAACAGCTCAGCATTTCAGAACTGCCCCAGAATACACCAGGCTGGCAACAAAACCCTGACACATCACAAGCAAACATATGTCTGCTCTGAAAAACACAGCCCACATCTTCCCCAGTGCAGCACTGGAGGGATGGCAGAGTCTGCTGGGAACCACATGGAATAAAATCACACTTCGGGAATTGAAATTTTTTAAGATTTTTGTAATAAACTTAGAATTCATCACCAATTTAACCCTCTCTTTTTTTTAACCCCCCCACCAACTGCACTATCTAATTATTTAGTTTTAGTATTTTTTGATCAAGACTTTGATTTTATTTTCTTTCTATGTCTGAAGCTCTTTTCTGGTCTTTTCTTATCCCAGGAGCTTGGAAAATTCCTGTTGTCAAACTTTCCTGAAGTTGTTTTGTTTTTTATTTCTCCAAGGAGACTACAGATTGCAGCAGACTCATTGATTTAATTTGTGGATCCTATAATTCCAAATCAAACCTAAGTAGACTATTTCATCAGGGGGAAAGAAGAACATTGCTAAAAAAAATACCCAAAAAGCCAAAAGAATAATGGCAAACCCAACAAATAGTTTCGTAAGGGGCTTTAAATGTTTACTCCAGCATGCTCTGATTGTGCCTAGGAGCAGTAAAATGCAAATTAAATTAGTACTCAAGCTTATCATTAGGAAATAAGCCATTTTTTTTAAAGACAAGGAGAAAACACCGTAAATTAAGCCCGATGTGGGTTAGGCCCACACGTTACATAAGC
The DNA here is from genome assembly GCF_049639895.1 of Pseudopodoces humilis. NCBI lineage: Eukaryota > Metazoa > Chordata > Aves > Passeriformes > Paridae > Pseudopodoces > Pseudopodoces humilis. The sequence continues at coordinate 114,061,605 of NC_142201.1, forward strand.
CCCTAATCCACATTAAAACCCTTTCAGTAACATATGGGCCATAATAATTCCCAGTGCTGTTTGTTCCTTCAGCATAACAAGCTGTTAACTCAGAGGGCTCTGCACTGGCCCTGGGAGCTCCTGGCAGGGCCAAGGCTGGAATTTTCCCATGGGGATCCTAAGAGCCCAATGAAGGGTCTGGGAGTCTCAGTTCCCAGTGTCAGTGTTGGGGCACCAGGAATGGGGAATCCCAACCACAGCCACGGAATTGTGGGGTCACAGATGGTTTGGGTAGGGGGGGACACGAGGATTCTCTCATTCCACCCCTGCCATGGCAGGGACACTTCCCACTATCCCAGGCTGCTCCCAGCCCCAGTGTCCATCCTGGCCCTGGGCACTGCCAGGGAGCCAGGGGCAGCCACAGCTGCTCTGGGCACCTCTGCCAGGGCCTGCCCATCCTCACAGGGAACAATTCCTTCCTGATATCAAATCTAAACCTACTCTGCCAGTCTGAGTCCATTCCCTGTGTCCTGTCCCTCCAGGCCTTGTCCCCAGTCCCTCTCCAGCTCTCCTGGAGCCCCTTCAGGCCCTGCAAGGGGCTCTGAGCTCTCCCTGGAGCCTTCTCCTCTCCAGGTGAGCACCCCCAGCTCTCCCAGCCTGGCCCCAGAGCAGAGGGGCTCCAGCCCTGGAGCAGCTCCGGGGCCTCCTCTGGACTCTCTGCAGCAGCTCCAGCTCCTTGTGCTGCTGGCCCCAGGGCTGGGGCAGCTCTGCAGGTGGGCTCTCACCTCAGCTCAGGGGCAGAGGGGCACAATCCCCCTCCCCTGCTGCCCACGGGCACACAAGAACACTTCAGGGGGTTGCTGTTTTCCTCTGGGTTTTAAAATAAAAATGCATTGAGTGAGAATGGTCCTGGGGCATCCGACAGCATGTCTGGATTCCTGTCCTTTGGAACACAGCCTTTGTTTTACAAACAGTACTTCATGTGAGAGTACCCAATTAATTGCTCACTTCCTAAGCATTCAGGAAATAATTAATGTGCAGGAGCGTGGAACAACAAAGCAATATTCATGCTTAGTGTAATCCCACTAATGATGGGAGCAGGTTTCAGTTCTGCCTCGCTCCACTATTCAGACCGCCCGTTCTCCTTCCCTTGATTCTTTTGCACCTCTCAGACCTTCTCTGGTGGCCAAGCAGCCTCCTGGAAACAGCCCCTCATTAAGGCAGAGCTAATCCCAAGGCTCAGATGAACGCAGCGACCACTGCTCCTCACCAACGCCAGGATTCACTTTAAAAGCTGAAATATTTGTAAGAGCAGCTTGAACAAGGCGTTTTCTTTTCTGAAGCTGTTCAGGGACATCACTGAAACATTTAATGTGTCCCTGCAGGGAGGAGAGCCCAGGTCTTTGCTCTGTGTTCTGTACAGAATGGGAGCTCCACGCTGAAATGTTGAGCTCTGCAGAGAAGAGGTGGCTTTTTTATTCACCCACAAAGGGCCAGGCCCACCTACAGGGCTGCACACAGCACAATAATAGTCATGATTGAAAAAGGAAAATATAGGCCAGAACCTGGCATTAACAAAACTCTAAAAGCAGCTGCACTGACTGCAAAACCCAGACAAAGGAGATGAAGCCTGGTCACAGCGGTGAGGAAGTAGAGGGCCTCCAGGCACAAAGCTGATTTTTGCCCTTTATTGGTATTTAGCTCATCTGAAGGGAAGCTGAAGGTTTAAAAGCCGTTTGGTGTTTTTTTTTTTTCAAATGGGAAGTGATTCATTTCTTTTTCCCCCCAACAATATGTTCTAATCTTGTTCACTTCACTGAGAACACGGTGACACATCGGGGAGGACTGCGCGGCCGTGGCGTTCCTGAATGGAAAGGAAATGTCAAATGGGATTTTTCTGCAGCACACGTGACATCTTCCTGCCCTCCTCCAGCAGAAAAAGCAATCAATTCACAGCTGATGGCCTTGGCCACATCTTCCCAGGAATGCTGGGTTCCTCTAACATCACCTTGAGCACGGACCTCCTCTTCCTCATTTCCGAAGTACAAACTCAGCCTCAGCTGATGCAAAATTCTGGCCATTGGGTCTTCTTTAGATATCAGGAATTGCACACACACACAAAAAAAGGCCTTTTTTGCTTCTTATATCTCCTCTCAGGAAGTCCCCAGCACCCTCTTCCCTTCCTCTGCCACCTTAGGGCTCCCTGTGGAAACACAGCCCTCCCTACAGAAATATCAGGTGCCCCCAGAGAAGTTCCACGCTCTGTAGAAATCCCCTTCTCGTTTTCCTTCCATCCCCTGCTAGTCTCTGAAAAAACCCTCTGAGTGAACCAAAGAGAAGGAGGCAAAGTTTTGCCACCACACGGCCAAGGGATGATCAGATGCTGCAGAAATGAGACATAAATGAGAATAAAAGTGGGATAAATAACCAGGCCAAGCCTTAAGCATGAGAGATCATTTAGGGGGATAAAAGAAGCTTTATCTTTGCCCTGAAGTGGTTTATGAGAGCAGCCTTTAGGCTGCAAAACAGATAAATTTTCTAGGAAAGGTTTCATTCTGTAGCAAAGTAATAAAAATCAAGCTCCCCAACAAATCTCTTTTCCTCTGAGAAGAGAATCCCAAAGAGCCACTTGCTCTGTGTTTTGGAAATTTCCTAATGAGCACATGCCACATGCTACACGATGTGTGTTCTCTCAGCACGGGAGGAAAAGAGGCTGCAAAGAGCAAAGCCAGCATTCCCTGTTCCCTGAGCACACAGAGCCAGGGAACAGATTCCCAGCTGCCCATCCCAGCCACGCCAAAGGCTTTTGGGGCTGGCAGAGTCACAGGGAGACACAAACAGCTCAGGAACTGTGTGATGCAACCATCCGCCATCAGGGCAGGGTCCAAGCAGATGTGTTATCCCTGGTTGGGGAATACTGCTGCCCTCTGCAATGTGTCTGAACAAATTCCCACTTGGCAGAGAGCTCTGCCACAGGGGCTGCCTCCCCCTGCTGCTGCAGGAGGGGCTGGGGCCACATCACCTGCAGGGAAGGAGAGGAACCAGGAGAGTGCCCGTGGAGCTCTGGGAGCCGCGCGTGGACGCGAGGGTTTTATCTCCGGGGCCTCAGCAGGGCCTGTGCTCCTGCCCTGGATACTCATCACCACCAAACCAGGCTGACTGCATTTGCTGGAGGCTCCTGCAGAGCTCACATGCTGCCTGCACTTGGAGCAGAGGGTTTTTATGTCTCCCAGCTGGCTATTTGAAGGTCCTGCACTGATCCCAGATCAGTGGAGAGGATGCCCAGCCTGGATCCCAGCACCCACAGACACACAGAACAAAAACTGAGTCTGGATTTCAAATTCCTGCACACCTGCCATCTTAATACATCAAAAAGATATAATTGAAATGACAACAAGTAATTATGACATGAAGATAAAACACATTTTAATGAATGCGCATCTACTGAAAGTTCAGCTTCAAGGAATGTCACTGACTGAAGCGAGTTCTGGCGCTGTCCATCTGTAACACCATTCCCTCCCACCCTTTCCTCCTGTCAGCAACTCTTCCCTTGCCTCAGACACTTCAGATGGAGATAACAGGAGTGAATAAAACACCCCAAATTGTTATGATAACGCAGTTCAGCAGAAATGGAATATTTCACTGATTTTTCTGCTTGCTCAGGGAGAGCCACCCTGTTCAAGGATTCACAGGATGGACACATAATGAGAATTTTGTGTGCTCCAGTCACTCAGTGCATCCAAATCCTCGTAACAAAATTAAATGACCCTTCTTACCTCTCTTACCCCCTTCAATTCCCAGCACAGCATTTAACAGTTTCAATCATTGTAAGAATACCTGATTTCTTTCTAACACAAAAGATGGTGAAGTTACAACAGTGATGCCACTAACAACCAACCCTTCTTTTTCAGAGAAGTGCTGTTCTTCACCCAATCCCTGAAAACCTCTAGAAGTTTCTCAAGTTTATTTTAAGCGTGGGTTTGGAAAAGCCACTCCCCGTGTGGTGCCTCAGAGTGTGGCTGAGGCAAAGGAGAGACAATAAAGAACAAAAATAAAGAACAATAAAGAACAGAAATAATAAAATGGCATTTTCCATCGACATCTCTCTGCAGAGGGTGCTCCTGTCAGTCAGACCTGAGGACTTCCCCACTTCACCTGAATTTTTGTCGCCATCTGAGGTGTCAGCACAACGTCCTGCCGTGGGTGCTTTCGATAAACACGGGTTGGGCTTGATGAGCTCAAAGGTCTTTTCCAACCTAGTTCATTCTGTGATTCCTCAGGGTCATTATGAATTCCACTAAACCTCAGCATGGATTCAGCTCCTCTCTGGAAGCGTGGTTAGAAGGTCTCTGAACACAATTCATTGTTACAAATAACCCCATTACAAACAGCCAAGGTCTTCCAATTAAGTAAGTGCAGGATAATAGCAGAGCACATTTTCCTGAGGTTATGTGGCAAATGGCAAAGTTTTGTCATTGTCTTCGTGTCTCTCAATGCTGCTGACATCCCAGTACACTAAAATAAATTCCCTGTTGGAGTATTTTGAGCCTTTGCCCCCTGCAATGGGAATTTCACCAGGCTGACAAAGCATGAATTAAATCTCACCTCTCTGGCACGCGGCTGCAGAGTGCTTTTGTGCAAGAAAATATTTCTTTTGATATTTTCCATGAAAGGGACGCATTTGGGATTGTTCTACAGGTATTTCACACAAGGGCAAAGTGCTGCTGGACCCACAGAGTTCAGGGGTTTTACAATTCCCTTTTCCTTCTCTGGAACAGCATCCAGAGTCCTTCTGCCACAAGCAAGACCCGGGTTATTTTTGTGGCAGCAGAAAGCTTTGCTTTCTTACTTTGTTTAGGATTAAAATAGCCTGACTCAGTTGCAAAAGTCACAAATTGTTATGTCTGACAGGTTATTCAGGTAAAAACACCAAGAGTCCTGTGCTGGAGAAGAAAAGGAATAGCTTCTGAAACAGCACACCAAACTTCCCTCCAGATTATGGAATGGTTTAGGTGGGAAGGGACCTTAAAGCCCATCCAGTGCCACCCTGCCATGGCAGGGACATTTTCCACTATCCCAGAAAGAAGCAGCTAAAAAGGAAATTTATTCAAGCCCTAAGAAATTGCCTTTAGAATTTTACCTGTATCTCTACTAGACCATCATTAGTGACAAAAGTAAATCTTCAGTGATTGCCGAATCCCTGTTTAATTTATGGACATCTTTTTGAAAAATGAAGGCTAAAATATACACAGGTACAGGATAATAAATTATAGATTTGAAAAGGGATATGCAAAGGCAGGAATCTGAGCAATCATTTTTCTCTTTTCCTTTGTTTCAGATGGAGAATCACCAAACTACAATGAGCTCTACATATCACAACTCTGCCCGGGAAACTTTTTAACTATAATTATTCAAATTAAGAAATATTAAACAATGCAAATGTCTTCCCCTTACTCTCTGCATGCCACACTATTGCACACAGTCAATTTATTTGTGCGGTAATCCTTTTTTTTATACCCAATTCCTTGCTGCCCACTCTGGTTTTCCTTCTCATGTGTTTATAGGGATTTCATCCACATGAGCACTGCTCCACTGAGGTCACTCTCTCCACAACCTACAACAGATTTGCTGTGGACTCCCTGCACTGAGGGTTCTTCTCTGGAACTGGAGTGCTAAAAAGCTGTTTTAAAGCTGCACAATACCCTGACAGCCCCTCCTCCAAGGCAAAAGGATGTCTCTCCCACCTGGGCTTTTTTTAGCAGATGTCCCAAGCCTCCAAGCCCTGATCCCAGAATTGTTGCCCTGGTGCCACTTCCAAAAGATGCCAAACCTTTGTGTTCATGTCCCAGGTCTCTGGATTTGTCTTGGAATGCCTCTGGGACTAGGAATTGCTGCTCCTGGTACTCCCCTGCACTCAACAGGTTGCTAAAAGTCAAATTTTACACAGGGCACTTATTCTGTAAAACACAGGAAGAGCCCTAACTTCAGCTTTTGTTTTTTAATAGAAATGCTGTCCACAATTTTGGTGGGTATTTTTTCCCTCCTCTGTCAATTCAAGATTAATGAGGTTCAATATGAATTTATGTGGCTACTTAAGAAACTCATGGAGGACTCTGTGATCTTGGAAGTCTTTTCAAACCTAAATGATTCTGATTTATGGGATGTGAGCAAAGGTTTTGAGCTCGACAAACAAGCAAGTGCATATGTAGGTCACCCCTCGTGGAGCTCACGCTTTTCCTGCTGAATAAAGGAAGAAAATACTTTCTAACTCATTTTTGCTGTTGCACAGAGGAAATTTTAAATATATTTAGAAGATCTTGCAGCACAAACCCTTTGTCCCATTTTTAATCTGGTTTAAGATGGCTTCTTACTTGGCTCTGACTTCTGAGCATAGGAAAAGATGTTTTCCCTGGCAGAGTCACCAAGTTCTGGCACAGGCTGTCCCTGTCCTGGGAGATACTGAAAAGCTGGCTGGAAGTTACCTGAGCACTCTGGTTTGGGTGGAGCCAGAGGATTCCCAGGGATGTCCCCCAAGTTCAGCCACTCTGATCCAGAGGGGATCCCTGGTTGTGCCTGTGGATCCCCCATCCCTGAATTTAGTGGGAACCTTTGTTAAACACACCGCTAAAAGTGACTATTTTTGCAAGCCAGATGGAAACACAAACATGGGAACATGACTTGTCATCCTGGCACAGCCTTCCCAAGCTTTCTCCTCCAAGAAATCCCAGGTGGTTTTCAGCAGGGGACCTGCTAGCCAGAGCACCTTAACAATGCCATCACTTCCATTTCCTTTTGTCAATATTTTTAATCAGGAATCTCCCCTAAAATATGTACACGTGGAGATGGCCCAGCAAGGTTATCATCAAATTAAGTAAAGCTGATAAATATCATTGTGCAGGAGCTAATGCCACCATAAATAACAGCAGGGTGAAGGTGCATTTAATCAGCAACTCAGAATAAACCCAGCCCCACTGAGGCTGAAATCCACTGCAGTGAACACCAGGTGAGGACACCCAGTGTAAAATACCAGAAGAACATGTGAAGAATTTTGCCTGTTCTGAGTGCTGTATCTAATCTGAGGGGAAAAAAAAATAAAAAATAAAGATCTTTTGAGTCCAGTGCCAGCAATTTAATCCCAAATGGCCAGAAGGAAAGCCCTCACTGTTTCTGGTGAGGATGGATTTATTTGGGTTTTTGACTGCCCCACAGCTAAACTTTGGTGTTGGATCCAGGACCCTGGGAATTCCCTGCCACGGGGGACAACAGCAGCTCATTATTTTTATGGCACTCCTCCAGGGACAGAGGTTGGATTTTTGGGTCCCTGGACTGTGCTGCAGCTCAGGATAAGAATCTGATGGATTTCACATCATTATGTGTAGCTTTCAAGTTGTTCTGGCTTGTAGCACTAAAATCTGACATCAAATGGGCAAATTCCATGGGTTTGGGAGAGGGAATATTCCCCCCCACACAGCCCCAGAATAATGAAGCTGTCTCTGCTGCTTTGGGGTTTTTTCCCAATATTTTGTGTGATACCTCTCCATTCTTCTTCCCTCCTTGGTCAAACACATAAAACCAGGAGTGAGGAACAATTTATTTATCGCAGTGAGAAAATCAGATTTGTATAAATTACATGAGTAGGAGAGAATTGGGAATTAGTGCTGGAAGGAAGACTTAGGTAACCCAAAGCAATAAAAATAACTGTGCTGATTAACTTCTCAGCTGGGGCAAGCATTTCATTCATTCCTGAAAGACATCAGCTGCTGCCCTACATCAACTGGAATATTTCAATTGTGCTTCAAGCTACTTAAGAACCACAAAAAAAGTGATCTAGGAATGCTGGCCTTGGGTTTCTCAGTTACAGCTTCATGGTTTCAGAGCTGATCATCTCCTCCTGCCCCTGCCTTGGGTCACAGAATATCAGTGCTGAGGCTGGAGAGGGAAAAGATGCTCAGAGACATCCAAGTTTGTCATGGCAGGGCTTTTCCCAAAGGGAAATTTCAGCAATTGATGATGCCAGCCCTAATTTTTTGACGCAGCACAGGGGGAAAAAAGGAGGGAGTTGGGCTGAAATGTATTATCCTGCCCTGTTTCCAGCAGAAAAGTGCCTCTGGTTGGTCAGATCATGGTCTCTCATCAGCTCGCTGCAGAGAGCATTCAAGCAGCAACACAATGGAGTGGGCAGAATGTGAATTAGCCAGGACAAAAAAAATAAAAAAAGCCCCAAACCAAACCAAAGCAGGCAGGAACAGAGGGCAGAGGGAATTGAATCTTTACACCTCACGACACAACGCTAATACCAAAGTCTGCAGCATCACCAAAGGCGTCAGGGGCAAAAGGCAAAAGGTGCAAGGGCCTGGTTTGAGGTGCACAGAGCAGCTGGAGATAGGTGTGAGCTCTGCAGAGGAGAGGCACCTGAGGAACACGCTCAGAACCATGCTCAGGGTGTGGCAGAAATGCAGCTCGGGCTGCAGCAGGAGTGTCACACACAGCTTTTAGGGTAACACATCTGGAACTTTGCACTGCTTGATGCTGCACTTCTCAAAACACATTTCTTGGTCTCCTCTGAGCTGAGCTCCTTCAGGATATTCCTACACGGTGAGTCCCATTTATCTCAGTTCTCTGAGTCAGGAATAAAACTCCCAAAGCTCGTTAGGATCTTGTTTTTCATGTTTATTAGGATGTTATCACAAAACTTGGCAGGCCTTCCCAGACTTTCTGCACCATAACCTGCCTCACCTTGGCTCTGAATGCACAAAAAGGCCCCGAACCAAGGGGATGTTTCATCTTTATATCCATTTTTACCCAATTAACAATGGACACATGTATTGTTTTTATATATTAACAAGTAAGTTTTCTGTATCTACTTACATAACTAAAATTGGGATTAACTTTCAACCAATCACTCTTGGTGCTCCTAAAAACTGCAGAATCGTAGAGAAGGAAGAAGGAGAGCTAAAAACCACACCCTATTCCCTCCATTTTTACTCCATGTATTAAACACTCTAAAATCTATATTTTTTACTTCAGTGACATACTAAACATTATACCACTTTCTATTTAATTTTCCATAAATCCTGGTTTACCCAGGGATATTTGGAAGCCCTTCTGCCAGTAAGAAATAGGATTAATACCTTTTTGGAGAACAGGACAAACAGAGAAATGTTTCTCCATGTCTGGACTCCTACACACACCGGGGCTCCGTTCCCTCCTGGCTGCCTCTGGAAGGAGCTCTGCTCATCCCCAGGGCCCTGGACACAGCTCCTGTGCAGCCCTGCTGCAGTTCCAGGGGGTGCAGGAGGCCAGAAGATCTTCACACAGCATAACATGGAAGAGCTCGGTGCAGCCCAGGGAAGGGGCACAGCAGGAAGGAGAAGGCTCAGCCCCATCCCCTGGAGCTGCCAGGGAGGGACCAGGAGTCCCTGCACGCTGTCTGGGTCCCCTGGAGCTGGGGCAAGCACCCCCAGGCTGAGCTGTGGCCTGGGGAAGGGTCAGGAGACCCAGGGGGTTCCTCACACCAAACCACAAACGGGAGTGCAAGTGAGACTCCCTCTTCTTTCTCCGAGGAATAAAATCCTTCTCCCTCCTCCCTGCCACGTGCCAACCTCTGCACCCAGCCCAGGGCTTCCTCCACCCTTGAGATGTTCCTGAGATGCCAAAAATCTCCTGCCTCCTCATGGCCTCCCCGCTTCCCCTTCCTCCTTCACCTTTCCTTCTCGGATCCAGCCCACGGTGATAGTAAAAGATTTTAAAATCAGAAAATTCGGGGAGTTAAAAATAAACTTAGGCTTGGCAAGCCCTGGGAAAAGTAGGCCCTGAGAAATGTTAGGCCTCGTGCTTGCTAAGATCATGTCAAACTGCACCTGTGTAATCAATGTATGATAAATGATACAATTGTTAGATGTGATTAGATATAATTATTGTTTAAAGAACATGAGGAACAATGTTAGGGGGTTGGGGGGATCACGAGAAATCCATGCTTGGGTAAAAACAATGCTTACAATAAGTTTAATAATTAATGTAAGTTTAATAATTAATATGTAAGTTTAATAATTAATATGTAAGTTGTATAAGGATAGAGTATAAAAACATGTTCAACTCAAAACCAAGATGGGTCAGATTTGGGTCTGTGTACCCCTGACACCCAGAGCTCTTCCATAAAGCACCTTCATATAATCATTCTGTGATTATGTGTGTTCCTGAATGCTAACAATGGGATTAAAAGGACACATTTCTATGTAATATATACACAGATTACATTATATATTGGTGCAAGCTATAGATCTTAAAATATTCTAAGTATCCTTTCAGTTGTGTGCTGACACCTAAATTTAAACCTGTTAATACACATACTCAAAGCCCCATCTATTGTTTTTATGAGATATTTTATTTTGTGTGGGTACATAAAATAGATCATGCAAGTGCCAAGGGAGAGACAAAACATCCACAGTCATCCCTAGAATGCAGAGATTTAAACCCAAAAGCTGCAGCTGTCTGTGGGTTTAGTTTTGCCAGGTGCTATGTAAATGATGATACAGGCTATCAAAACATGTATTACACATGTTTAAATTGAAACATTCCTCCTTGGGAGCAAACTTTTAGTAGTTCTTAAGCAGTGGAGTCCTGCCCCACATCTGTGGAGTGGTGGAAAAGGGTCTACAATGCCAGGACCAAGGTGAACAAAGTTAATAAGGTGAAATACTCTCTTGTTGACATTTAAGTCACTCTCCTGAAGTAAGTGTGGAAGGAGAAAAATTAGTTAGGACACATTGAAATGAATGCTGGCAGAGATTTGGGACAGTCATAATTAATAACAACTAATGGCAGAAAAGAGAAATATGCACTGGGAAAACAGAGCAGTGGAATAAAAAAAATAAAATTCATTCTGCTCCCCTCCTCATTATCTGCTCAAAGGTTTGGGGCTTTATTTGGCATTCCTGTAAAAAGGAGCTATGGAAAGAGCTCCTTGGAGCAGAAACCCTGCCCCAGTCAGAAGTTGGAGGTTCCCACTCATGTTGTGGAGCTTCCCAGGTTCCTGCAAGTGTGACTAACCAGAATTTCACAGCAGTCCCTTCTGGGGTGGGGGAGTGCCAGCACTCTTGTGGGGATACAGGGGGCTTTCTTTTCCAAAGGTCTCTGGCTTTTCTTATACATTGGAGAAAGAAAAAAGGCAGCAAGGCCCTGGCTGAGAGAGGTTTGCAGTGAGTTGTGCTGGAGTCGTGGGTTATTTGTGCCTTTAAGCTGAATTTTGTGGGGCAGAAAAGTCCCCCCAGTGCAGGGAGAGGCAATTCTGCACATTGATGCTACCCTGGGCCAGTGGGGGAGGCCAGAGCTGGTTTGTTCTGAGCTTCACTGTGGCATTTTTAGTGAAAAGGGGCTGCATTAATGGGTCTGGGGACATAAATAAAGGCAGCACTTCAGCCAAAAAGAGCTTTTTAAAATGGGGTGATTAAACTTGCTGGGATCACAGCGATCTTTTTGTTTGTATTTGCCTTCTTATGTGTTATGGTGCTCCAGAAAAAGTACTTGGGTCTTAACATTTTTGAGTTTAAAAAGGAATTTTGCCTCCTCACACACATGGAATTCAGGGGTGGTTTGGTGTAGTTAGAGACAAAAATATTCTGTTGTACCTTAAACTGGGCAGGGTCTGGTTAAAGTCCCGAGGGCACCAGAGTTAAAATTTCTCAGAACTTGACAGAGAAATTGAGAAAACTTCCAGGGTTTGGTTGTTTGCTTCTTTTTATTTAAACTTTCACATTACCCTACACATTTGAATACACTTTTTTTTCTGATTTTATAGCTGCTTCCAAACTCAAACCAGAATTCTGGAAGGAGACAGAGTGGGAAGAAGGTGTTTTACATCCTAAATTATGTCATGAGGCCCTGATATCAGGCAAGGTTTTAGCTATCAGCCAAACAGCATTATATAAGCTGCAATTTGTGCAATAATCACACATTACGTGCAACTGGAATTCCATCTTGTGGAACAAGAATAAAGACTGGTGAACCCAAACATGTCCTGAGAAACACAAAGTGGGGCTCTGAACACCCCAAACATGGCCTGAGAAACACAAAGTGGGGCTCTGAACACCCCAAACATGGCCTGAGAAACACAAAGTGGGGCTCTGAACACCCCAAACATGGCCTGAGAAACACAAAGTGGGGCTCTGAACACCCCAAACATGGCCTGAGAAACACAAAGTGGGGCTCTGACCCAACTGACCGTGCTTAAGAGTGCTCAAAAATTCAACGGTATGAGGAAAAGTCAGATTCAATATCAAACTGCAAAGCACAACAGATTTGTTGGCAAGATTCACCCTGCTTACAAAGGACAACAAAGGCACAAGAAGGAAAGCAAGCAACAACCAAACCAAACAAAATCCAGGCAATCAAAGCAGAAATTAATGGAAACATCCTAGAGGGGGGATGTGTGTGCAAAGAGGGTAAACAAGGATGAAAAGGAAAGAGGCCTAAAGCCTAACAAAACTTAAATTTAGCAGCACCTTCACTTAATTACACCTCAATTTATGGCTTGACCACCACAGTGTAACAGAGAAATGATATTTAACATGAGGACCAGCCATTCTCAACTTGTGCTGCATCCCACAGAGGATTTAAAGGGGAAAGCACCACCCAAAACACTCCTGGGAAACACAAAGTTGGGCTCCAGCTGGGAATCTGAGTGCTGGGAACCCCTGCACAGCCTGGACTGCTCTGTGAACAGGAGGCAGCTCTTTCCAGATCCATTTGAGGCTGATTGGGAGACATAATGTGGATGTTTTCCTTCCCGTGGCACTGCAGTGTGTGCTGCCGCTGCTCGGAGGAGTTAATTTCTGCAACAATAGTTAGGCAGGCTGGAGAGGAATACTAAGTAAACAAATCTAAATGATTTCAGTTTTGGATCTCAGCTATGCAATTTTAGTCCTGTTGCTAGGTGGGAGTCATTCTCCTCCGGTGGTGTTTTCTTTTTTCAGAGCAGCTCAGGACCCATATGTTTGCTTTATGGTGAAGCACTCTGAGTTTCAAAGTGCCTTCAAAAAGCAGATTTTAAAAATCACTTGAGAGCTCCAAGTCACCAGGGGGAAGCGCTCTGGTGGCCAGGCCAAGGCCAGGGGACATTGCAATCCCTGTGGCTGAGGGTTCAGTGTCGGCCTGGAGGATCCATCACATCATGGACACCTGGCCCCAGCCCTGCTGTCCCCTTCTGAGGCTCCTGTAGTGCTTGGGGACAGGCAGAGGGACAGAGCCACCCTGCACAGGACACCCCTCCAAACCCTCCAAAAACCCAGGAGCTGCGGGGCTGGAGGGCACTGGGGGAAAAGCTTCTGCAGCTCCAAGGAGGGGCTGCAGGGAGAGAGCCACGGGGGCTGGAGGGACGGTGACAGGGACAGCTCTGCCACCGTCCCTGTCCCTGTCCCTGTCCCTGTCCCTGTCCCTGTCCCTGTCCCTGTCCCTGTCCCTGTCCCCATCCCAGTGACACCTTGTCCCTGTCCCTGTCCCCATCCCAGTGACACCACTGACACCTTGTCCCTGTCTCTGTCCCTGTCCGCATCCCAGTGACACCTTGTCCCTGTCCGCATCCCTGTCCCTGTCCCCATCCCAGTGACACCAGTGACACTCTGTCCCTGTCCCTGTCCCCATCCCAGTGACACCAGTGACACTCTGTCCCTGTCCCTGTCCCCATCCCAGTGACACCAGTGACACCCTGTCCCTGTCCCTGTCCCTGTCCCAGAGCCCCCGGACAGTTCCTCGCGTGTGCGCGCTCGTGTCCCCGTGTGCGCGCTCATGTCCCCGTGTGCGCGCTCATGTCCCCGTGTGCGCGCTCGTGTCCCCGTGCCCGTGGAGCCCGGAGCCGCCTGGCCCCGCCCGGGGCCGCCCCGTGGGAGGATCCTCCCGCTCCATCCCTCCCTCCGTCCCTCCGTCCCTCGGGCGCGGGGGGCGCGGGCAGCGGCGGCAGCGCGGAGCCCCCGCGCCATGGGCGGGCGCGGAGCGGCTCGGAGCCGGCCCGCCCGGGGGTAGCCGGCATGAACTGAGCATGGCGAGCGGCCTCGGCCCGAGCTGGCCCCGCCGAGCGGCCCCGGGCGGCGGCGGGGGGCTCCTGCTGCTGCTGCTCTGCGCCGCGGCGGGGCTGCCCCGGAGCGCACAGCAGGTGCTGCGGATCGGTGAGTACCGCCGGGGCGCGGCGGGGCCGGGAGGGGGCTCCGGGCATCTCCCGGGCCGCGGGGAGCTCGCAGCCGCCGCTCCCGAGCCGAGGATGCTCGGGGTTCTCGGGGATGTTCTGGGATGCTCGGGGTGCTCGGGGATGCTCAGGGTGCTCAGGGATGTTCTGGGATGCTCGGGGGTGCTCGGGGATGCTCGGGGCGCTCGGGGATGCTCAGGGATGTTCAGGATGCTCGGGATGCTCGGGGTTCTCGGGGATGTTCAGGGATGTTCTGGGATGCTCGGGGTGCTCGGGGATGCTCAGGGATGTTCAGGGGTGCTCGGGGATGCTCAGGGATGTTCAGGGGTGCTCGGGGATGCTCACGATGCTCGGGGTGCTCGGGGATGCTCAGGATGCTCGGGGATGCTCAGGATGCTCGGGGTGCTCGGGGATGCTCGAGGTGCTCGGGGATGCTCGAGGTGCTCGGGGATGCTCAGGATGCTCGGGGATGCTCAGGATGCTCGGGATGCTCAGGATGCTCGGGGATGCTCGGGGTGCTCGGGGATGCTGTGCTGCCGGGGCTCCGCGGGGTCGCTGCCCAAAGTTGACCCCGGTGAGCGGGGCCAGGGAAGTTGGGCGAGGGGAACCCGGCCGAGCATCCCCGGAACCTGAGGGGTGTCGGCTCCGGGCGCTCCGCGGGGCACGGTGCGAGGAGCCCCCAAAACCGAGCGGCCACCTCTGTCTCCACCGCAGGAAGGGTCGGGTGACCCTAAAATCTGTGCCGAGGGGTGTGGAGTGTGGCGGCTCGGAGCGCAGGGCTGTGGTTCCGGAGGGCACCTGGGGGGATGCGGGACGCGTTTGCCCCCGGGCACGGGCACGTCCGCGGGGCTGCGCGGAAAACTCCTGGAAACGGGATTTTATTTCTTATAAAGTAGAAAACTCCGCACCATGGAAACGGGGCTCGGCTCGCAGGAAGCCTCTCTTCCTACAGTGGGTTTCTTGTGTCAGTCAAGTGAGACGGTAAATGCAAAGTATCGGAAGAGTTCGGGGTTAGGAGAGACTGTGGGAAAGATGTAGGCAGAACCTGGCACGCCGCTGTTTCTGTCTATCCCTCTTTCGCTTGGCAAACACTGAGCATTGCGGGGGGAGGAAATAAACAAAATAAAAAGAAAAACAAAAATAAAACCCGCAAAGAAGCTGTTTATGGCGCTGGGGAGAGCATCCCGCAATTCCCAAAGGCGCTAAAGATCGATGCTTTTTGACCCGGCCAGCCTTAACCCCGCGGAGCTCCCCCAGAGCGGCGCTCCCTGAAACACCACGGGAAGGTTCCCGGTGCCCGGAACATTTAAAGGAAGGGAAGGATCGGCCCTTGGAGGCGCTGGGATCTTCCCTCAGCTCCCGGCTGTCCCCGTCCGGGGTGTGCTCCCCTTTCCCAGGGGGTTCAGGTGCGCCTCGCTGTTCCCTGCTCACCCCTGCCGGGGAGCCGTGCCACAAACACGGGGGAATTCAGGGAAATCTCCCCCAGCGGAACCCGGGGCAGAAAGCCGTGTCCAAATCCCTGGAGCGCAGACACCAGCGGGATGCTCTGGAAATGCACAAAAACGCCGTCACCGCCAGGACAGAAAGAGCCATAAAGCTGACAAAGCGCTCCCCTTTCAATCGCACCCGTGCAGAGGGAAATCGACGCTCCGGGTGTGTTCCGGGGCTGGCAATGCATAAAACATTGAGTGCACTCTTACTGCCGTGCTTATGCTGCCGATAAAGTAATGATGTTATAAAATATTAATCCTTCCCATCCGTTAACAGCGGCAAAGTTTCTCCGCGGAATCTGTCACTCCTGGAGGTGGCAGAGAGGAGTAATGGCAGCAGCTCCTCCAAATCTCTTTGTGATAACATCATAAAATCATCCCCAAGCCTTTCTGACAGTGAAGGAAGTGCCATCAAGCCATCAGATTGCCTTCCCCGTGTTTTAGTTAATTAAGGGAGGAAAAGCGCTGCCGTATGACGGTGAGGCACTTGGATCCATACCCCAAGAGTTTAATTGCATTTGCCACTGTCAGGGAGCTTTCAGATTTATTTCTTATTAATATTTGTTTCCTGGTTTGTAACAGAAATGAATGGGTTGTCTTGCTGGTGGTTAATTAGTTGAGAAAGGACGTGTGAGTGATATGAATTCTAGTTATTCCTCAGCATCTGACAAAGAACTCCTTTTCCAGCTCTCTAAAGGGAAAATGAGGCACGGCAATGCGACAGTAAAACTGACTCATTAGGATAAAAGTAATGGATTTTGAGATAAGATAAAGTTTTAAGTTTCAGTAATAAAATAAAATGTTGGTGTCTTACTGGGTATTTCTTCCCCACTGCTGTTCAAAAGCTTTTCCCCTGACACACGAGCTAATGGGGCTGCCCAGGAAAATATCATCTTTATCTGCACATTACCCACCAGACTGTATTATATAAAAGTGTACTTAAAGTTCACCACCCCAATATTTTTTGTTGAATTCCAAGGAACTTTCAGTTTTTACACCAAGTCCTTCTTATCTATGCTACTTGTGGCACTTGTATATAATAAATGATCTCCAAGGAAGAATAGTCATGAACTGGAGCAGATGCTCAGGTGCAGAAACAGCTTCCAAAGACATCTCAGCAGCAACAGAATAATCCATTTGTTAGTGCTGGATGCAGAGCTCTCATTCCTGGACATGCATTACAGATTCTGAATAAGTTAGAAGGGTAAAATTGAGTGATACTTTGTGAAAATTTACAAATACTCATCACCTGAGCTCCATTCTGGGTTAGAACAGCAAGTTATTAACAAAGCACTGGAGCTACCCAAAACAGAGAGGAAGTTGATTGGATGGATCTTGGAATTGTCTCTGAAATTACCAGTTCCTGGAAATGAACAAATGGGCAGGTTTCAGGGTTTGTAGGAATTGCTCAGGGTGAGGAGATAGAAACCAAAAGGGTTTTCAGTATTTTGTGTGTTTCTCTAAATGGAATATTTACGTAAGGGTTCGTCTTTTGCACTTATTTACTCCTTACTCCAGCAAAATTCCCAAATTCAGTGAATTGTGTTTTCCACAATCCAGGATTAGCCCCATAACATTTATCTTCAACTGAGAAATAGCAGATTTAAACCAAACACATGCAAGTCAACCACAAAATATCAATTTCTAATAACTTGAAATTTCTAATAACTTGAAATTTTCAATATAGATTTAAAAATCTCTGTTGGATTTCCCCAAGCAGGGCTAAAGCTGTGAGCTGTCTGAAATTGCCGTTTTCCCCTCTCAAGAATGATGAAGACAGGAACCTCATTAATTTCTCTGCAAATCTTCTACTGTTTGTGAACTCTTCTTGAGATTTTGTTTGTGAAGGGAATGATACTAACACACATCTGAGCTTCATCAGTGTGAAATGGCAAAAACCCTTCCTGGAAAGTCTCTTCTCATATTTGAACATCATGAAAAAATGTTCATTTACAGAATTTCTTACTAGACATCTACAAATTATTCTATTTTATGATATTATAGGAAGTGGAACTGCATTTTTCTCACTGGGTGATGAGACATTAAATAATTTTTTTTCACTAGACTCTGAATGCTCAGAGGTTTATCAATTCTTTGTGATACCAAAGTTTCCTTATTGTACACTTAGGGAAAACTATTTTGCTGCAAATATTTCTAAAGGATTGCTACCAAAGCATCCAAAATTTGATTTTCACGCCTCTCCCTCCTCGCTGGATTTGAGAGCACTGTACAAGTGGGAGGCAGGGCAACGTTTGCTTGGCTTCAAATGGGTAATTGAGTTAAAAATCCCTAAAAAAAAGGCTGGTGCAAGATGCTCTGCAGCCCCTCAGCGAGGGAACTGCTGCTGCCTCCCTCGGTGAGTGGCTGGGCTGGCGAGGGGGAAAGGGCTACTTGGGCTTTGGGGAAACTGCCAGGGGACTCCAAAAACCAGCAGGTTGGCCCTCCCTCATCAGAACACCTTAAATACCCTACCTCCTTGGGCAGGGGGTAGGTGAGCTGGAAAGGTGCAGGATAGCCCCAAACATGCCATGCTGCAGGTGAGTTTGCAGAGCCAGCCAGGGTTTAACAAAAAGCGAAGGGTGCGGTGTCCTGTGCCCCCTGTCCCCAAAGGGGAGGTCCCGAGGCCAGGAAAGGCAAACTGAGCCAGGCAGGCCAGCTTTGTCCAGCTTGGACCAGAGCTGGGCTGGTTTAGGCAGGGCTGAGGGAGAGAAAACCCCACAAAAACGTGTGATGAAGTCCAAGAGAAGCGTGGCAGTGCTGCATTTCCCGGGGGCTCGGCGGTGAGCGTGGCGAGTCCCCTCGCTGTCTCTGAGCAGCCACTGGACCGTGGGATGGGAACTGGTGCCTGTTCTGGGGCAGTTCCTGGCTTCCCCCTCACCCACATGGGATTTTCCCCTCCAGGAGGGACATGGGACCCCTGGGAGCCTCCCTTGTGTGGCCCCAGGAGCGGCTCCCAAGCTCCATGGAGTCCCGGCAGCGACAGGATTGCCCAAATTCCTCCCAGGGAGGAAAGTTTGGCGTCAGGTGCTTTGGGCAGGAGGAACCTTCCTTACAAACAGGATGAAAAGCGGTTCCCCAGAGCTTCTCTCTTGCCCAGCAGCCCGTGTGTGGTGTTCAGGTGTGGTGACCAGCTCTTAGTTCCCCTGGCTTCCCCACAGCACCCAACTCACGGGGCATTTCCCTCAGCAGCTCTAAGCTCCTCCATATGGCCCTGTCCTCTCTCAACATTTTCCATTTGGGCTGGAAGTACAATCCCAATGCTGTTTTTTCATTACAGTCTGTTTGTATGTCCTGGTCAGTAATAAAGCTTAAATCCTGCTCCCCCCTCAATACTTTAAACAACTGCCTCTAATCTTCTTTTCTCAGAAAGGCTTGATTTGACCAACTAAACTATAGATTGTACTGCAGCAAAAGAAACAAATCCCATCCCAGAACTGATTACTTTTACTGCACAGCTTTGGGGCTGTTAGCAGCAAGCCCAGTCTGTCCTAGTTTGGGTTGACTTTAGATTTTAGTTTGCAGTAATGAGTTTATGATCTTGGGCAAGCTTTGCAGTGAGAGGTTATTACCCTTCCCTCTCTCTCCCTGCTGAAGGTTATAGGGTATTTTCCAGGAAATGATGAGCTCTCAAACCATGAATTTGCTTTCTCAGGACAAAATCAAAATTCCAAATTAAAACAGCTTCATTATTCCACATTGGCATTGTTTTCACCTCAGCTACAGGAGCCAGTATCTGATAGGGCTGTTAAAGTAACTTCTTTTCTTTTCTTTTCTTTTCTTTCCTTTCCTTTTCTTTTTTTTTTTTTTAATTCCTCTGACAGTGCAGAAGGTTCCTTAAATAGCCTTAGAGCTTCACTAAATTAGGGTGGCACAAAATGGCACGGGAAGTGGGAATCGGTTCTGTGGCCAAAGAGGCAGAGCTGGTGTCAAAGGCTCAGTTTTGAGCTTCTTTTCTCGCTCCATCAGGCTTTTTGCAATCACACCTCCCAGTTAGGTTGTTTAGGTTGGTTTTTTTTCCTCCTTTGAGCTTTCAGACCGCACAAGTTTAAGAGAGGAGAGTTATAAATTCTTTTAGCACTGAGACTGTTCCCACGTCCTGCCCCCGGCTCTGCACACCCAAACCTGGCCTAGTTCAAGGCAAATCCAAAAAATTCTGCTTGCAGCACACAGGTTCTGCCTGGGCTCCAGGAGCAGCCCCCTCCTGGTGCCACCAGGGTCCTGGTGGAGCCTGCCTGCATGGAAGTGACACTCAGAGAGCAGAGGCACCTCCCAAAATGCAGAGTTTGGGTGAACAAACAGCACAAATCCCCAGGCTGGGGCACTGGAGACATCCCACAGCTCCTGGGCTCTGCTCTGGCTCTCGGCTGGGGCAGCACCGCTTCAGACATGGCAAAACACAGCCAGAGCCTCTCAGGGAAATAACACAGGCTGCTCAGTTCCACGTGCTCAGGGCACACCAGCAGGGACAGACATTCAGCTGTGCTCTTCATCCAAGAGTTTGGGGGCAAGAAATCTGTTTTAGAAGGATAACATCTGGCAGCTGTAAGAAAAAAACTGTTTGAAGATACCAGTTTATTGTCCCCCTCCTGTGGGGAGAGGGAAGGAGCAGAGCCCTGCCAGGTTGTTCTGGATTGGAGAAGTCAGGTTTAGTGTGGTTTGACCAGACAGTGCTGAGAAGAAAAACTTCACCTGAAATGCTTGGATGGCACAATTAGAAGGCAAATCCACGGAAATTTGGGCTTTTGGGGTCTTACAGTGCAAATCTTTTCCCCCATTTTGACATTTCCACAGACTTCTCCACTATGGCACACAGGCCCTCTGTATTTTGGACACAGCAGCAGTGTTTTGGGTTTGGAGCCCTTTCCAGAAGGGTGTTGTGCACTTTGGGAATGATAGTAGGGAAGGATTTTCCTGGCCTGTAGCTCACTGGCAAACACAGAATTGCCCTGACTTGTTCTCTTACACCGTGCCTGTTCCAGCACAGGGCTTCCCTCTTCTGCTCCAGGCAGGATCTGAGCAGAGGCTTTTGGAGCACCCACAGGGATGGGGGATGTGCCTCCAAATCCTGAAATCTCCACCAAAGCTGCACATGTGCTCGTGCACTGCTCCAGCCAGGCTGGCTGGGGTGAGCTGTGGCTTTGGGAAAGGCTCAGCCCAGCGCTCACAGACCCCGGCTTTCACCTCCTGGTGAAGATCTGGAGAACTGGAAACTGGATGCACTGACATGTAAACACCCAGAGGGAAAACAACCCCAAAAAAGCAGCTCCTGCTTCCCCAAAAGTAACCCTTTCTGCACTCACACTCAGGAGAAAATCCAATAAAAGCAAATCCATCTCAGAACTCCTTGCTGTGGCACAAGGAGCTTTCTCCTGAGCGTCCTGGGGCACAGCCATTCCCACAAAGGTTGTGGATGAGGGAGGGGGAACGGGAGGAATTTCAGGAGGAACAGTCACTTCATTTTCCAGGATCTGCCAATGAATCCCGATTTGCCTGGCACAGCCCCAGGGGATTAATGGGAGCCATGTGAGCCAGGATCAGGCAGAGCTGTGCCTATCAGCAGTCAGAGCAGACTCAGAACTCCCTTTGATCGTGCCACTGTCACACAGAGCCTGGTTGGGAGTTAGGTCGGGTTTGGAACTGTCCTACACTTTTCCAGGGACTGAAAATGCTGGGGCTGGGCACTTGAGATGCCTTGTGAATAACCTGAGCAGTGGGTCACAGCTCAGCTGGCTGCAGGAAATAACACAGCAAAAACCACCAAGAACTGTTAAGCAAACCACAAATAAGCCATATCAGAATTCCTCCCTGCAATTTGGAGAAGGAATTACAATTTCTGACCAAAATATTTTTGTTTTGCTTTGGTTTTGATTGCTTTTCTTCATCTTAGAATTCAGAAAGAGAATAGGAAATGACTTTGAAATCACAGGGATGATCCTTCCCAGCCTGTTGGAATGGGAATGAGCAAATACAGGGCACAAGAAGGACGTGGAGTCACTGCTGGGCTGTTTCCACTCAGAATTGTTCAAACGTGTTTGGTGTGATAAACTGGGTTTGTGCCAAGCAGCTCGGAACCTGTGTGAGTGCAGGGAGTGTTTGGGCTCCTGGGTGTCAGTGCAAGGGCAGCAGTCAGACTGGTTGATCCCCATGGAGCCCTTCCAGCTCAGCATGTTCTGTGATTCCCAGCAAAATGGCCTCACAGGGTGCTGAACCCCCCAGTTATTTGCCTGTACTTGCAAATATTAAATGCAAAATGCCACAGCAAAAAGCTGCAGTTAAAGGAGGCAGGAATCTGGTGGGATTGGTGCACAGCTGGGTGACAGAAGTGGGATTTTGGAGTTGCTCAGTCAACATTAGTGTGGTGTCTCCCCATCCTCTGGGCTTTCTTTTAAATCTTTTGTGTTTATAGAAAAAGTTTGAGTCCAGCTCTGTGTGGAACACAGCCAGAAATGTCCTCTGAGCTTCCCAGCCTGTCCCTGCTGCCCCTTCCCTCCTCAGCTGCCCTGTCACCTGCTCCGTGCCTGAGCTGCGCCCTGCCACCGAGGCCACTTCCAGAGTTCTGGAAAAATGATGTCTTTCTTCTCGCTATCTCTGATCCAACAACTTGTACACAAAAAGCTTTTTATTCTTCCGGCTCCACTTCCTTTCAGCTGTGCCAAACCACCCCAAAACCTTATCAGTGGGGCACTGCAGCTGCAGTTTAATGTGAGCTCCCTCTTCCCTGACTGTGACTATCTCAGAAAGTTCCAAATTGTTTACTTATCTGCCAGAAACACACACCGAGGGGAGTTCAGGCTCTGCTGCCCAAGGTGCATTTTAAATTACGGGGAGAACTGCTTCAGATATTTCACATTACATCTCCCAGCTTTATCTGCCACTGTAAATGATGAGGCTGCTCCATTGAGCTGAATGAAGATGAAATTTTTGAGCAGTGTTTTCTGAAGAATGGAGATTTTTCTCTCTGAAATGAAGAGCCTGTCAAGCCCCAGCGTGGCTGCCCAAGCCTTTCCTTCCCCATCAGGCACAGGCAGCTCCCAGGGGCTGAGCCTGTCCTGACATTAAAGGCATCTGCAGATGGAGTGAGGGTGGGATGTGCCCTGCACAGCAAGTGCTCTGGGGAGCTGCAATCCCTCTGCTGACCTGCAGACATCCCAGCTGCCGTGAGGGAGAGGTAGCTGGGGAAATGTACCCTGGGCTGTGTGCAGCCCTTCCCTTCACACACCCCAGGGACGTGGATTTTTAAATAAACCATTTTTAAATAAACCATTGCTTGCAGCAGCTCACACCCAGGCTGAATTCCTGGCTCCAGCCCTCTCCTCTGAGCTCTCCGGTATGGGGAGATCCCAGCCTGGCTTTGCTTGCTTTGTGCCCGACACACACCCCTGGGAGAGAGGTGAGTGGGTGCCTCCTTTAAAAATACACAGCATCAATGGGATCCAGTGTGGGAACAGTTTTGTTGCCTCTTTTGGAGCTGAATTTAGTGCCTGGTCTCCCATGGGTGCCCACAAAAGCCAGAGAACGCAGCAGCCCCCAGTGCTGCTGGCTGGAAACTGCAGCACAATCCTGAGCTGGGCAGGTCCTGGTGCTCAGAGGGTGGGAAGGGCTCCCCATGGCCATTTCTGGGCTCCCCATGGCCACTTCTGGGCTCCCCACTCCCACCCAGCCCAGAGCCCTCTGCGGAGCTGCCCCAGCCCCAGCCCCAGCACAGCCAAGAGGGGGCACCAGGATGGGCAGAGGGATGGAGCAGCTCTGCTGGCAGGGATGGGATTGCTCAGCCTGGACACAGGGCTTTGGGGTGACCTCACTGTGGCCTTGCAGTGCCTGAAGGGAGTCCACAGGAAAGATGGAGAGAGACTTTGGAAAAGAGCCTGGAGTGCCAGGACACAGGGAACAGCTTCCCACTGCCAGAGGGCAGGGCTAGATGGGATATTGGGAATTGTTCCCTGTGGGAGTGGTGAGACCCTGGCATGAATGGAATTTCCCCAGAAGCTGTGGCTGCCCCTGGATCCCTGGCAGGGTCCAAGGCCAGGTTGGACAGGGCTTGAAGCAGCCTGGGACAGTGAAAGTGTCCCTGCCATGGCAGGGGATGGGATAGGATGGGAATCAGGCTGCTCCACAGACAGGAGCTCACCCGGTTTTCCAGGGTGTACTGAAATACCTTGCACAGCAGAGGAAGAACAATTCTCTCCTTCCCTCCTCAGCCTTTAATTCCCCCCGCTCGGTGTGACAGCTGCTGCTTTAGGATGACTCGTGTGCTAATCGATTTCTACAGGTCCTTGAGCGAGGGTGAGGAGATCCCACCTTCCTCACTCTGCCCAGAGGGGATTTCAGGGAGCTGCTGCAGGAATCTCTGCAGGACTGAGCAGGAAGGGGTGGCAGAGAGGAGCTGCCCCCATCACCTCTGTGCTGCTCAGGCAGGGGAGGTGTGAAGCTTAGCCCAGGGAAAGGTGGTGCTTTAATTTGTTTTGTTTCTCGCTACCCAAACCTATTTCCATTGGAAAAAAATTCAATTAGTGTTGCCCCAGCTGAGCCTGCTTTGCCCATGGCAGTAGCCATTGAACCATCTCTCTGTCTTAATCCTGACCCAGCTTTTCCATCCAGGTTTTGTCCTTGTGTCCTGGCGAGGAGAGGCAGTGAAAGAGCCCTCGGGAGGCCGTCACCCCTCCACAATTAGGAACAATTGAGAGCTGTTCTTTCCCTGGCATGTTTATTGGAGTTGATGACTTTCAGCAAGTCCCTAATAAGAAGAGTGTGAAGCTTTTAGCTGGGGCTGAGCTGCTCTGTGGTACCAGAGCATCTGCACAGTGAGAACTGGGGGGTTCAAAGGATTTAAATAAGGTAATTTAGGAGATGTGGAGCAAACTTTGCTGGGGAGCTTTAATTAATGCTAAAATTCCAGACTTTTATGTCTGCACTCATCTGTTTGCAACACCAAGAGTGTATTTTATGGCAGTTCTTACAACGAGGCTCAATCCCCACTAAGGAAAGCGGTGCCAACAAGCTCATGCCTCATATTTAAAATCACTTTTTACTGTGCCAGTGCTAAAGAAAGGGGGCACAGGCTTTCAAAGAGCCGAAACTTGGTCCTTGTCCCATGGGAGTCACCTTGTTAAAAACTTCATTGGCCACAGGTAGAGCTCAATGAATTCACATCCAGCTTCTCCAGGAAACTTCAGTGATGGGAGCTTTAAATTTAGCAAATTTAACTGCAAAACTTCTTTCAAATCCAAGCCCTCGCTCTTATCTGTGAGTGCTTAGAGAAAATCTGTGAGAAAATTGGGTACAAAATCATCTCTTCTGGCTCCCTGCCCTTTGTCTTAAGTGGCAGAACACTTTTTCTCCAAAAAAAAAAAAAGAACAAATGACCCAAAGACTCCTTTAGCTCTGCCTGTGCCAGAGTCAATGGAGCTGCAGCAGTTTATAGTGATGAGGTTCTGGCAAGTGCATTATTCTGGCAGAAGAGAACAGTTGGGCAATTTACTGCAGCTCATCCAAACTGCAAATGAAGGTTCTGTATTCCCTCAGTTTGAGGAAATCAGCAGGAAAAGACCTCCTCCTATTTTTTTATCTCCAGATGCTGATTTTGCCAAGGTTTCCCACTTCTGCAAAGGTTTCCTTCTCTGTCCTGCCTTTCTCACCACAGCAGAGGCAGGGAAAGGACACCAAAATTCCCTGGCTTGTAGGAAGAACCAGTGCTGTTGGGTGTGAGCTATTCCAGCTAGGATGGAATGAAGAGGCTGGAATGTCTTTTAGCCACAGTCTTTAGAAATAACATTGTTGTTGTTGTTGTTGTTGTTGTTGTGGTTGTTGTTGTTGTTGTTGATGATGATGATGATTATTATTGTTGTTATTATTATATTGTTTATTATTATTATTATTATTATTATTATTATTATTATATCCCATGGCAGGGCAGTGAGCAGTAAAAGCACAAACCTTTCTTTAGATAGAAAAAAGGTATTATTAGGAAAGATTGTGTCCCTGCTCAGTGCAGCTCGGCACAGAGCTGCCGGTCCTGTACACAAATATATCAAACAGGGTCAAGCATGACACAGTTCTGGTGTCATGCTGAATTCATGCTGGAGCTAATATTGTTACAGCCCCGTTGTGGCTGACATAAACCTGTCACTTCTTCAGGAGGGTGATTCATGAGAGACATGGGAGAATCAATGGAGATAAAAATAGGGAATGCAGTAACAGCATCCATCTCATCACCATTTCGCTCGTATTACACTGAGTAACCTGATTAAAAGGGTCATATTTAAACATCATCTGGCACAACTGCTCAGAGAAGTGAGAGTGGGAGAGGAGGAGCCCAAAGTGGGGAGCCTGGGAGGTGGGGAATCCATCAGCCTGCACAGGGCAGCAGCAGCAGAGGAGGAAAGGGGGCAGTGGGCATCCCCCACCATTCCCAAAGCCTGGACTCAGCTGAAGAACTGCTGGCACATCCCTGCTTGGACAGAGCCAAAGTGAAACAAAAAAGGCTCAGAGAGGTGTGCTACAAAGTAGAAAATCCCCTTTGTATTCATGCCTAGTGAATATTCAAAGAAAACAAAACTCTCCAGAATCAATCTCTAAATGCGCACGGATAATTTTCCCTAGAAAATCTGTCTGCAAAAGGCACTTAAAGTGTTTGGATTAACCTTGCCCATGAATTAGCTTGTCCTAGAACAGCCAAAAGGCAGGTTTTCCCATTCTGCACTCTCTGAAGATGTAGAATCAGAACCAAAGTTGCACATGAAGCTTGTGCTTTTGCTGAAGATTAGGTGTGGGGGGATCCTCCTTCCTGCAGGGTTAAGGTGTGGGGCTTCCATCTGAGCCATGCAGAAATACAGCAAGACCCCCTTCCTTTCCTGCTGCCTGGGAAGAGCTTGGACAGCAACTCCTGGAGCATCAGGAGCTCAGCTCTCTCTTCATTAGAGGCAAACCTGTCCCAGGATCTGAGCACGGGCAGCTCAGGTGTGCGCTGGTGCTGGTTATTCCCGAAGTGGGATCTGAATCCTCCCTGGAGCTCAGTTTGCACCCATCAGTTGGGGATGATGAGCACGAAATGGAAGAGAGAATTTCCCTCTCCCCTTCTGGAGGTGCTGTTTTTTCTGGTATTCAGGATGGGAGTCCTGCAGTAGCTCTGAAATGCAGGATTGCGATCTCCTGTCATCATGGGCTCAAGCACCGGCACACAAAGGGGATAAAGAGAAGGAGATAGAAGGGAAAAAGTCTCAGATAAGAGGGAATTGGCAGGTTGATGATAATCTTAAATATGCGGGACTGTGTTTGTGCCTGGTTTCTAGTGGAACTCCAGTGCTTTCCAGCACGCAGCACAATTAACAGATTACAGGGTGTGGGATTTAGTGCCAGAACTGTCAGGAAATTCTCAAACACTCTTCTCTTATCCTGGCACATGGTGCTGTGCCCCAAACTTGAGAGAACACTGCAGTGGCAACTCATGGGGATGTGCTCTGAAAACCTCCAAGGCAGTACCAGAAACCAGGAGGATTTCTCCATTTCCCTTTCCGGGATACCTTGGAATTAAGACTCAAAGATGTTCCGCGTTTCTTGCCAGGGTGAGGAAAAGCTGTGGCCCAGCTCTGGGGAAAACAGGGAGTTTCCTGCCTTTGGAAGGGTTAGAACTGAGGTGAGTGGCAGTGCCAGGCAGGGCAGCTCCTGTCACTTACGGTCACCTTGCTGTGTGGCAGCTGGAACAGACGGCTTGCTGCAGATGACAGGATCTTTACAAGGGGCAATCGTGATGGCATCAGTGTTTATCCTCTGCAGCAGGTGGATAAATCACAGCAAATGGGCATCCCCTCTGAGCTGGAACCTGCTGGGTTATTTCTGGGTTATTTCTGCTTAGCCACAAATATTTCTCTGGCCCGTGGTGGAAGTGCCAGGCGCATCCCGTGAGATGCCAGAAGCTCCTGCCCCGAGCACACAGCTGGGACAGAGGCACTGCAGACACAGATGCTTAGTCAAAGGTGGCTTGGGCAGTTCTTGAGAGGCCTGCCACGTTCCTGGGAGCCAGAGGTGATTTGCAGGGTGTCAGGGTGAGTGAACACGGGTTTCACAGGGGCTCCTCTCTTACGAGGTCCTGGGGGAAGCTGAGGTCACACACCCTGGCCAAGGGGCTGCAAGTGGGCCCCAGGGCACGGATCACATTCACTGTTGGCTCAGAAACAGAAGGTTAATTTTACCCAGGTAAATACTGAAATGCAGTTTTACCTCCACGCTCAGGCAGTTTGTTTTCAGAGAATAGGCACTTCCCAGAAATGGTTACATAAATCAGAGGAATTACAATATGAGCATCCTCCAGAGCTTTTTCATTTCAGTTTTCAATGTCAAACAAGTGTTCAGTGTTAGAGGTTTGAAAGGATGAAATTAGAAACCCTGTAATGGAGTACTGTGGAAAGATATCCCTCAAGAAAGCTCATTCTCAGCTCCTCACCCTCTGGTGTTTCGACCATTACCAGTTCTGCATTTAATCTTATCTGATGTAATCGGAGCTATTCTCACTCTCCCCGAGTTTCCTCCTTTCCCCAATCCCCTGAACCCTCAGCTCTCAGGATCACCTTGCAGCCACACGTTCCCCGAGTTAATTATCCCTTGTATCAAACTGCATTTTCTTTTATCCCTTTCAAATTCGGTGCTTTCCCATTCCTGCGAGCATCTGCCTGTATCCACACAAATGAAAAGGATCAACTGGAGAGGATAATCTTCTGCCTGCATCCCTCTTGCTATTTTCTGTATCTGCATCCCGTTTTCTCTGCTCTGTTCCATCTGTTGGCTGCTCCATCCCCAAAGGCTGGGAGGCTCCGTTCCCCTCACTATTAATTTGGACCCCAATTTTAGTTGTGGTTAAACCTCTCTGCTGAGAGGGAAGGAAAGAACCAGCTAAGAGAACAGAGGGAGGTTGCTTTTCCTTCTGGAGTCATCCTAATGGGAATTTTTTGGTCCTGAAGGGGGATTCCAAGGTTAAACAACAGCAGCAGGAATTTCACAGCTTGGGGTGTGCATCTGTGCTTTTGGTTGTGCTCTCTCTCCTCCCTTTGCCAGAAAAGGATGTCCTGAGAGGAGCAGCATCTCCTGATCTCCCAAAAAGTCCCCCTTCCCAGAGTTTCCAGAGTGAGATGAAGTCTCTCCTTGGCTTTGTAGATTTTTGGCCACAGCCCTTGAAGGTCACCCAGCAAGGTAAAGGAAGTGCTCATTTTCCATGTGTGAATCAGGACATCAGGGACAACACCAAGCTTTGCAGCCCACACAGAATTCCTTCCCTCTTCTCCAAGTGGGCTGTCCCACCTGCCAGGCAAGGTTTCCCTCAAAAACAACCCCCTGCCTTTCATCCAGCACTCTGCTTTCTGGAGCTCTCTGCATTCTCCTGATCTGAAGGGGTTTGGTCACTCTGTGAGAAAGAAAAGTTGGACTCTGGCTCGCTGTGTTTGCCCTCAGATAATGCTGTAATGGGTATTTATGCACCTACATAAAAAAGAAACAGGGACTTTGTGGTTGTCCAGTCCTATCCAGCTATATGAATATTTACCAATGCCATTGCTTTTAATTCCCATGCAGGAATTCTGACAACTGCAGGGCTGCTGAGAATCCTTTTTTTTACATAAAAAGAAGAGCAGTTCTTTAAATCCTGAAAGCCACGTCAGGAAGCGATTCTTGGATTTGTTGTTGTGGGGTTTTTTTGGGAAGAGGGATAATAGCAGGAGGAATTTATATGGAAAGATTCCTGACAGTCGATTATGTACCTAGTCCCAAAGGATTAGGTGTTTGAAACTGCATTTTACAGCCCCAGTGAGGGGCGAGTGCTCCTTTCTTTCCTGACAAGAGAACTGGAATGGTGAATCAGGGAATGAGTGATGGGGGTTCCTTTTTCCCCTGGGTGGGAGGACTGCATAGCAAGGAGCAAATTCCCTGAGGAATGCACACACACACACACTGGGGACATCCACTGCTGTGTGCCAAAGAATCACAGAATTATTCAGTCTGGGAAAGGTCTCTGAAAGAATCAAGTTCAACCCCTAACCCAGAACTGCCCAGCCCACCACTAATCCATGGGTGGTAAAATCACCTTTACTTCCTTTGCCTTTCACTTCCCTGAAAAACCTGGCTTTTCTGCCCTCTGAGAAGCAGGAAATATTCCAGGTTTCCCTGTGCCTGTTCCCAGAGGGCTATAAGGACGCACTTGCTCGGATGAGCACACTCAGACCAAAGGAGGTGTCGGTAAATCACTGCAGGACAGCCCAGGCTGAGAAGGGAGCGCTTCCCTGGCTCCACTCCAATCCCTGCTTTTATTCCCCCACTTGGGACACTGATAAAGATGTTTAATATCTGTTGGAGAAGCCCTAACAGGATGTCTGCTGAGCAAGGGGCTGGCCAGGCACACACTCCTCAAAGAAGCAAATGTGAAATGCAATTCAAACCTGCAGTGAAATCCAACAGTGTTGAGTTTCTATCCCTTCATGGTGTAAAGATTGCAAATCAATGGAAATGGAGATTCCTGTGTCACTGGGTGGCCTTGACCCACGTCAGCACAGGGTAGTTAGAGACAGAACACTGGGGAGTTGCTTCATTTCTACCTATTGGAAACAGAAATAACCCTGTGCTGGAAATAGAAACAACCCTGTACTGTTTCTTTACTGGAAACAGAAATAACCCTTCACTGCCCAGACCCATTTATCCAATAGCTCGTTCTGATTTCTCAGAAGTTTCTGTCTCCCTTAGGAGGAGGTACATGAGGGCTGAAAGAGACAGAAGCCTCTGTGTATTTTCATTTTTGATTCCCAGGCTCAAGGACAGTGAGCCAGGGAGCAAGTTCCTCACCCAATCCAGCTTTCCTTCCCTTAGGGTAAATTTAGGAGATTTCTGGTGCCCTGTTTGGGATTTAGCCCCACGTCAGGGCAGTTGCAGTGGGGTGGATTCTTGAGCTTCCCAACAATTTCTCCTGCAGGCTGTTCCTACAGGGAGCACTTGGAGAAAGGAGAACACAAACCAGGCTGTTTGCCTTCATTCGTGTCCCTGGCTCATGGGGCTTTCAGAGGTGTTCAGGTTCAGGGCATCCTAAAAAAATCCTCCCTTGCCCTTTAATTTTTTCCCTTGTCACAGTATAAGATGCTAGTTGGGACACTTTCTTCTTCTTTGCTTTATGTATTTCCTAAAATAAGCTCAGCAAGGAGCTGGGAACTTTCCCCTGTTGAAAATCCAGCACAATGTGAATGCAGGGGTGTTTTTTCCCTAGGAAGCTGACCCAGGAAGCCGCTTGCTGCTCCCTGTGCTTCAGCCACACAGAAACTGAAAAAATGGAAGTTTTATTCATGCCTAGAAGATTAAACCCCTATTTATATATCTCAATCCTATGAGCTATGAAGATCTCTTTTTTTTTTTTTTTTTTTTCCCTTCCTCTAAGCTTTGTTTTTACTGTTTTGTGGGTTTTCTTGAGGTGTCAGTCACTCAGGTTTGGGAAATGTGCTGGAGTTTTTTGTTGTACAAAGGAGAGCATTGTGGGGAAACTCTGAGAGGAGAAGCTTCAGACAGAAGCTGGCCACAAGTGCCTTTGCAATGTGCAGACGCATTATCCCCCCTCCCCCAAGCCTGTCTACATAGAGAGGGAAAAATAATGGTTAAATAAACAAATAAAAATCCAAGCAGGCAAATAAAACATTTAATGAGCCTCTAGAGAATATCCATCCTTCTCCTGAACCCTGCACTGGGTGGCTCAGCACTGTCTGGCCTGATGTAGTTTTAAGCACTGAAATGTCACTTTTTAAATTTAAATTTTAGTGGATTTTCAAAAATAAATGATTGTGGAGCAGGTCACTTGGTGACTGCGCTCCCTGCCCATGGGACTGGAGTGAGGAGGGAGGGAATCCCAACCCAAGGCCTGACCATGTCCCACTTTCAGCTCTCTGTTTTTGAGAAGTTCCTTCAGGAGCCACAAATTTGTGCCAGGATTATGAGAACAGTGGGACACGGTGCTTTTCCTGAAAAATGGCACCTGTCAGCATCCATCAATAATCTGGGATTCTCCCAGCTGCCTCCAGCCTAAATGTGGTTCCAGTTCCCCCTCCTGGCTTATTCCTTCTTGTGTGTATGCTTAGAGATGAACATAAGCCTGCTGTCCTCACATTTAAACACTTATTTTGTTATAAATAAGTATATTCTGCTGTGGGGGTGTTCATCTGCTAAAAGCCCAGTTTGTTATGTTTGATTCATGCCTGAATAAATCATCAATTTGATGGTTTGTTTTCCATTTAAATCGATGCCTCCTATTTTCTGATTCCTTAGTCCAAGAGAATCGAAGGATAAATTGCAGATTGATCTGATGGGGATAGCTTTGATCCGATGAGGCATTTCCTAGAGGCTGGATCAGCACAAAGGAAGTCTGGGGAGGGAAAAAAGAAGCCACTTTGACAGGACACATTTGTCAAGATCAATGGTGTGCAGCCCTGGTGGAAAACTGGTAGCTGCAGGTTGTCTGGGTGGAATTGTAGTGATTTTTCCTGCTGCTCTCCTAAGAAATATGAACAGTGCCACCAGTACCTGTCCAAGCTGAGAGCTGCTTTAAGTGGTAAATAAAACTTAATTCTCTGAAGAGGTTTTTGTTGTAAGCATGGATTTCACTCAATAGCTTGAACACTGAAAAATTGCTTCAAATTGCATTTTGTGCTGTGATTCCGGTCCAGATATTTCTAAGCAGATGTGGTGCTCAAGCAAAAATTAAGTTGTTTGCTCTTTCCTGTGTTTGTTTAGTTTTCCTTGTTGCCTTGTGGATACACACAGTGGCATTTTCAGAAGGGATGCAGCTTCTTTTCAGACATGCAGCAAATTGGGCAGTTCTCTCCAAGCAAACCCCAGGGTGGACTCAGCAGGGGGAAGAAAAATCAGCCTCTGGCACAAGAATGTGTTTTTTTCTCTTTTTGGGTGTGCTGAATGCCAGAGGAGAGGGAGCCTGCTCACACAGTGGCTTTGCAGAGCTGTTCACATTTGGAAGAGATAAATTGTGTGCTCACAGATATCCTGGATCCTGCAGGGATCCAAGCTGCTCCTGAGGTTCCTCTGCCACTCCTTGGAGAGGTGGGAAGAGTGAGTCCCTTGGAAGTGTTGTCTAAGCAAAGCAATGGGGCAATCTGCTGGAATATTTTCAATTTTAATCACTTTGAGGAAGAATTTTTTCAAGGAAAGGCTGCCCAGGGAGGTTTGGAGGTGTCCAAGGCAGGCCTGGAGGTGACACTCAGTGCTCTGGGCTGGGGACAAGGTGGGCATCGGGCACAGCTGGGACTTTATCCTGGAGACCCATAGAATAACTTCGGCCACATCTTCCTGGTGTTTCCTTTTCCTCAGGCACAAATTGTTGTAAAACTGGCAGCTTTCTTACCCAGGCACAGGGTAATGGCATCATTGACATAGCCTAGGATGTGTCTCTTTCCAAAGGGGCCATCTGTTTTAAGGGATTAATTTTCATTTGGGATAGTCAGTATCATTTGAGTGTTATTTCATGGCACCCACTTGCCTTTCAGACCTTTGTAGACCTTTTCTGACCTCTGTAGCACTGTCCTCTGTGTGAGAATTCCATGTGCTGCTTAGAGCACCAATTATTATCTCTTCCCAGCTTCTCTTGTTTGCCCCTTCCTGGCTTTTGTTCCCCCACCTTGCCCATCATGGCACTCACTACACTGGCTCTGCTTTGCTGTTGGATCCATGGTTTTGGGATGGTTTTCCAGCTTTGGGTGGATTTCACCTCCTCTCATATAACCCCTGGCACGCATCCGCTCTGCCCTGCTCATCTTGCTGCCTCCCAAGGGCTACTGAGCAAAGCCCTGAGCACTGCCCTGAGTGCTCGAGGTGACAAATGTCCTTTCCCTGCCAGAGAGGCCTCCTGCCACAGTTGTAAAAGAAACTTTTACAGAAACTTTTAAAAGAAACTTTGCCCAGAAATATAAAACCCAGTTGTGCCTGCCCCCTGTGCCAGGGCCCCACAGAGGAACAGAGCTGGGGCACAAGCACAAGGCTCACCAGGCTCTTGCCCCTCTGACGGTGGAGCTAAACATTTCTCCAAGGAGATATCCTATCGTGCAGCAGAAAACATCTTTTAGTAGGAAATACCTTTCATTTTGTAGTCATCAGTTTGGAGCTGGTGAACAGCTGGGAAGAAAACCTGAATCCAGAAAATAATTATATGGATGAATATCTAACATGAGAAAGATCCCTTCTGAGAAATCAGGCTTTTCGTCAGTACTGCTGTGCATGCTTGCAAAGACACGAAAATCAGTGTGTTAATGTGCCTGAAGACACATAAAGCATCTCTTTGTTTTCTTCCCAGAGGTGTAACATCATGAATTCAGGGGAAATTTGTGCGGACAGCGCTGCCAGGGATGCCCAGGGTGGGATTGCTGCGGTGTCTGAGCAGGGCCAGGGTTGGACTGGGTGATCCTTGTGGGTGCTCAGGAGATTCTGTGATTTTATGGTCATCCAGAGCCAGGCTGGGACCTGAGGACAGTGCTGCACCTCATTGGAAAAACCCAGCATGGAACAGCTGTGAGCAGCTCGACCTGAAGTGCAAATGTGATCCTTTAGGAGGTGTCACTTTTTACATGGTGCAGATTATCCCAGAGTATTTTGCCAGGATTTCTGCCTTGGGGTGCTGGGATAGCCACAGGAGAGCACTTTGGGCACCAGCAGTCCACAGAGACCAGGGTCTACAGCAGAAATATAAAATCCCAGGGAACCCCCTCCCTAAATCTTGGGAGGAAAATGAAAACAGCAATCCAAAGATTATATTTCTCCCATGTTCCTCTGAGCTGATTTTATTCCTCTTTCTGAGGAACATGACAAAAAAAAATGAATGAGCCCCAAATTCAACCTCTTCCTTATGTTCTTATCACAGACATCTTGATATGGTGTATTTTTTCTCATCATGTGTTTACTGTAAAACTGGGAAGTTGAAAAGTACGAGCTCTGTCTCTACCAAAAACTATTATGACCCCCCAAAAATACAAATTTAACCCCAAAAATAGATTATTTGCTCATGTGGCAAGATAAGGAATTTCTTTGTGCTGATAAATCCATGATTTTGCATCCTAGTTAATAAAAGGACAAAATAAAAATCAGTTTGCAAATGATTAGAATTCATTAAAATGTAATTATTTGTGAACTACCCTGAACTGATGTTCCTGATGAGCTGAGCTAATCCTGTGCTGCTTCCAACCTGAACAGAATCAAAATGTAAAAGTCAAGGTTCAGGGAATGAATGCTTGGGGAGTTTGGGGTATAAATAACATAACATAACATATAACATAACATAACATAACATAACATAACATAACATAACATAACATAAAAAATAAAATAAAATAAAATAAAATAAAATAAAATAAAATAAAATAAAATAAAATAAAATAAAATAAAATAAAATAAAATAAAATAAAATAAAATAAAATAAAACTATGAAGCATTTCCTGGGAGTTACAGGCCAAGCCAAAAAAGCCACAAAAATCTTCAGGCCTCATAACTTCTCCACAGTTTTTGAGCATTTAGAAATGAATGTGATTTTTTGTTCTGAGGCTGAGTGTGACTTAGGTGGCAGAGTTCATAGAAATTTAGGTTCAGATCCAAACTCTTGCTGTGGGATCAGCACTGTGTTTCCATGGATGATTCTCTGACGGACAGACACTGATAATCCCTCCTTGCATCCTTCCCTGGTGCCCATAAAAATCTCTGCAGACAGAATAGACACAGAATATAAATCCTGTGTCCAGAATCAGTTGTTTTTCCTCACAATCTTGGAAAATATAGGAGAAGTAAAGGCCAAAGTCCAGGCTGAGCTAATTAATGATATCCTTAAATAATGTTGAATTGATATCATTATACAGAGGCTGCTTTTTCCCCTCATTGCAAGAAATTCCTCTTAAACCTTTGTGTTCCTCTATCCATCTTGTCAGAGAGCTCTGCTAGAAGAAAACAGATAAATAGAAGAAAATTGTTTGTCAATCCTGGCTTCACACCTCACTCAGGTGCCTGGGCCAGCGTGCTGAAAGGTGCTTTGGATCCTCTCTGGAGTGTCAAGATGGGCTGGGAGGTGGAGCACCCTGAGACAGGGTTCTGGGCAGATTCTGTTCCAGAGCCTGTTGTCTGGTGAAGAACATGTCCTGTGTTGGAGGCACATCAAGGCACCACTGCCACGCAGCGTTTCTGGGCTCATTCATTTCCTGCAAGGATGAGATGGATCTCTGCTGCAAGATGGTCTCAGAGTGCTGGCTCTGAGTGTGTGTTCAGAAACCACTGCTCTGGAAGGCTGTGTGTACAGAAACCACTGCTCTGAGTGTGTGTTCAGAAACCACTGCTCTGGAAGGCTGTGTGTACAGAAACCACTGCTCTAGAAGGCAGTATATTCAGAAACCACTGCTCTGGAAGGTTGTGTGTACAGAAACCACTGCTCTGGAAGGCTGTGTGCACAGAAATCACTGCTCTGGAAGGTTGTGTGTACAGAAACCATTGCTCTGGAAGGCTGTGTGTACAGAAACCACTGCTCTGGAAGGCTGTGTGTACAGAAACCACTGCTCTGAGTGTGTGTTCAGAAACCACTGCTCTGGAAGGTTGTGTGTACAGAAACCACTGCTCTGGAAGATTGTGTGTTCAGAAAACACTGCTCTGGAAGGCTTTGTGTTCAGAATTCCCCACGTTTCCCCACTCCTGCCAGACCATATGCACACAGACAGTTTGCATCAGGCCCTGGTGCCAACTAGTGAATTCTTGCTGAAACAGGGAATATTTTGATGAAAGCAGAAAGCTCTCTGATGGCATTTCATGCCCCATTAGGAGCTGGAGGAGCAGTCACTAATGAGGTTACCCCAGTGGGCACTTGCTCAGGTTCTGTCTCCTCCTGTGCCAGGCTCCCCGGGCCTGCCTGGCCTGAGGCTCGGGGAGAGGCCAATCCGCCCTGTGCGTGCGGCCCTGGCACCGAGAGCTCTGCTGATGTGGCAGTGAAGTGCTGCTGCAAAACCCAGCCTGGCAGCTCTCTGCAGAGCTCCCTGAACACTATTCTGTGCTGGAGAGGTCCTCGTGATGGGGAAATTCGTCTGCATCAGCTCCTTGTGGCTCCACTTGGGTGGCAGGCTCAGCGCTTGGGAGGGAAGTGCCACCCACGGGCACTGCTGGAGGGCAGAGGAAGGACAATGGAGTTCTGGGCTCTGTTTCTGGGAACTTTGAGCCTCAAAAGCTCAAAGAGACTTTCCAGTGGTGGAGAGTGTCTGCTCTAGCTCAAAACCCCACATCCAGGCAAGATCCAAGTGCCTTTGGCACAGTAGCCCCAGGCTTGGGCATGGACCACCTCTCCAGGAGACTTGTGCCAGTGCTTAAGCACCTTCTTGGTAAAAGAATGCTTCATAAAGTCATGTCCAACAACTTCCCATAAAGTCCTAAATGCCCTTTCAGCCCCCACCTGCTGGCTCCCCAAGCTCCTGGAATCCCAGGGGTGCCACAGTGGGGACGTGCAGTGGCTGGGACTGCAGCAAAGCAGAGAGCCAGGGGCTGAAGTTGTGTCCCCTGAGCATGTTTATGCTATAAAATTATATAGGGCCTGTGAAAAACGAGGTTCACATATTTATTTTTTTATAGAATTTAACAGTTTAATAGAAAGACAATTAGGAGATGAAAATAAAGTGAAGTATACAGATATGGCCAGGTGTCTCTGCATTCAGCCAAGAGAGCACACCTTACTAACAAAGGATTGTCCCTTAAAAACAGAACCCTACTACATATCCATAAATTCTCATACATATTCATACATTCTTCTTAAGTTCTGGATGTTTCTTTGTTTAGTTTTTGACTTGCCCCCTTCTCAATAAATCAGTCTTCTTGGCTCCACTGAGTTTCACATTCCCTGATAACAGAAATGCAATAAAATCCTCCCCCAGAGCTCTGGTCACTGCTGTCCTCATGTGGACAAGATAATCTAAGAATGCAGGGAGGTCTTTAACTATCTTTTTCAGTCTTTGGGTTACACAAACAAAAGTGTTTTTTATTTTAATACTATGCCATAGCTCAACATATATGTATATTATACTACTATTTCTAAGTTTCATCAATAACAGGAGCTATATTAATATAACAAAGTTTTCTGACCTTATACATATAACATTCATTTTAATATTTGCAAAAAGCCAACAATATAATATGTATCTATAACAGGGCCCAGAGAGCGTCAGCAAGGTTAAATCAACCCCTGCACTGCCAGCTTGTGGGGCTGTGCCTGTCTGCACCTCAGCAGGGATCTGCGCCTGTCTGCACCTCAGCAGGGATCTGCAAGGAGGGAAAAAGACTATTTACAAGGACCTGGAGGGACAGGACAAGGGGAATGGCTTCAGTGTGACAGAGGGAGGGGTTAGATGGGATATTGTGAAGGAATTCCTGCCTGTGAGGATGGAAAAGCCCTGGCACAGGTGCCCAGAGCAGCTGTGGCTGCT